>NW_026622908.1:45770494-46121830 GCF_023065955.2 Ursus arctos | reverse complement strand
GGTCCTGGAGCTCCTGGTGCGACTCGCTCCTTCAGATGGCACGATGCAGCCCTCTGCACCCCAGGGCCCATCCCGCTGCTGTAGGACCAGGGTGCTCGTGCGCGGGGCGACTGTGCGGGAGGCTGAGACCCGCGGGACATGAGGGGGCAGAGCATCTGGGAGGGTCTGGGCATGACCCCGGGGGAAAGACCCCGAGCACAGTGTGGCGGCCCCGCAGGGCATCTCACCAAGCCAAGGGACCCTCCATGAAGGCTTCGCCTCTGAGACACGCGCAATAGTGCAAACCGTCCAACGTCATCCCGGGGGATGGGCGCAGACCCGCAGCACCTCTGGTGCCGTGTAAACATGTCGCGGAAGCTAGTGGAAGACGTCACGGGGAACAACGGTGCTGAGAACACACGGAGGCTACAGTGAGGGTGAGGTGACACGGGAGGAAATGCGGGGACACAGAGCAGATAACGAGATAGTCCCCCGAGGCGGTGCTCGGACTCTGATTGGCCGTGGCCCTGCCACAGGAAGACACACGGGACCTGAAGCCCCTTGATAAGCGAGACTGCTGCCGCCCTCCCCAGAAGCTCCGGGAGGCCCTGCCCGCCCTCGCCCACCGGCTCCTCCCTCGCACCCGCGTCCAGGTAAGAGTTGGTCATCCACACTTTGTCCTTGTCACTTCGTGTCCCCTGGGAGGTCGGGCCCCAGACGGCGTTCCTCCTGCGTCTGAGGCTTCTTCCCCACCCCCCTGCCATCATCATCGCTTTGTCCTCGAACCTGCCGTGTCTCCCGGCGTCTGGGCTTGGGTCTCACACCTCCGTGGGGTGGGGAGCATCGAGGCCTCGGTCGTGCAGCTTCTGGACGGGTCTCCAGTGGGGTTTTCCCCAGTTTTCACCAATCCGTGTCTCACCCCTGTCCGCCTAAGCCACCCCAGCATTCCCACCCTGTCGTTGGATGGAGTGACGGTGCTGTTGCTGTGTCAGGACTGCGCAGCACAGCGAGACCTTAAACCGGCCGCGCCAGACAGCTACGGAGGCCGGCAGCTGCTCGGCTCCCTCGAGAGGAGGCCTCGGACCCGGGTGAGCACGTCACTGTGGACATGGCCTGGATGCCCTGACCCTCCTGCAGCCACCGGACCTGGTGACCGGCCATTGGGAGCAGGTTCCCTTGGAGACAGCGCCCCGGGACGTTTTGGTGAGCAAAGTGAAAGTTCTCTGTGGTCACGTCAGTTTCCTAGCGATCCATCGTCCACTTTACTAGAAGGTTGTTTCATCTCCTTACGGATCTACCGTCTAGGACAACCTGAAATATGCTAAATCCTTCAGGCCGTTAACCTATCTCACAAGCTCAAACTTCCAAGGAGTTGAGACCACACTGGTCCGCTTGGCTGGGGCGCTCTGCGCGTAGCTGTGCGGTTTTCTTCCTCTGCACCCGCCCCCTGCAGTGTGCCTCTGCTGGTCCTTTCCTGTCTACGTGCTGGATGGCGTCCTCCCCCAGCTCTGTCCTTCCCGCTCTGTGCTGTCACCCTCTTCAGAGGCTCTGCCGACACTCGCATCATGATGTTGGCCGAATCCGTGCCTCCGGACCGCAGCTTTTCCCAAATCCCAGCCTCTGTGTCCAGCAGCCACCTGGACGTGCTCACCGTCTTCACCTGGACGTGATGTAAATGGCCCAAAGCATCATAACTAAAACCGAATCTGTGAGCTGCTCACGCCCCTCCCTCAAAGCCTGCTGTGGAGTCCACGGCCTGGATGGGGAGTCTTTGCAGACTTCTCTCCCTTCCAGGCTGTCCTCCTGGTTCCAGCCTTATGATGGAAGAAAGTATTCTGGGAATGCTAACTGAAGAGTAGGGCCAGCAGCAAAGGGTTAAGGAGAGCTTCCTGGAGGAGATGACTCCTGAGCTGAGCCTGGAAGGACAGATAGGAATGATGTGGACATAATCCCCATAGGGCTGCAGGATGCACAGGTCAATCGTTATGCAAAGCCGTGGAGACAGGGAAGACGATGGGGCTGACGTGCACCGCAGGTAAGCCAGGATTCCCGGAGGACAGGGAGTGTGACGGTGAGGGTCACAGCAGAGGAGACAGCAGGACCCGCAGGATGAGACCGGGGAGGGGGGGCGGGGGGCAGCACACTGCTGTTACTCTGAAGTCTCCTCTGAGGGGGTAAGAAGGGGAAGGCCAGTGTGCTGATGGCGGGGATCATCCGCGGGAGCAGGCGCTGCTGGAGGCAGAGGAACAAACGAGACAGCCAAGAGTGTGAACAGAGAGGGAGTGGAAAGAAGCAAATTGTATCAGTCAGCGCACGCTAAGTTATGTCATGGTAACAAACAATCCCTCAACCTCAGCGTCTTAAAACCACAAAGTTTTTTATTTGTTTCATTTTGCTTTTTTGTGTTTTTACTCACATTTCATGCCTGTTGCAAGACATAGTTGCTCAGAGCCCCCAGGTGGGTCCCCATGGGGGAAGGAGAGGGAGCTCTGGAAGGTCTCAAGCCAGGAAATAAAGTTCCCATCACAAGTGACCTTCCCCTGAGGACTCTTGTTCAGAACTAGTCTCACAGCCGTATTCAAGAACCACAGGCCCAGGGAAGGGCGGTCTTACTATGTGCAGTGTCGTCACGCACCATGAAGGACCACGTGGAGGTGGACTGGAAGCACCACTGGGACAGAACTGAGCGTCCCTGGGTGCACTGGATGGAGGGCACAGAGGGAGAGGCAGGAGTTGAGGACAGTGACAGTGACGGCAACAATAGCTCTCACTCGCTGAGGACCTACTATGTGCCAGACATCACTCTAAGTGTCTTACAAGGATTCGGGGACTTTAGTTTCACAAAAACCCGGTGAGGAGGGGACATCATGACCCTCATCACCACTGACCACAGGTTGGCAAACTATGGCCCGTGGGCCACATCCTGTCCATTTTCTGTTTTTGTTCAGCCTGTGAGCTGAGAATGGCTTTTACGTTTTTAAATGCTTGGAAACTTAAAAAAAACAATAATATCTTGCGGCAGTGAAAATTACCTGGAATTCAAACTTCGGCGTGTGTAAGTGAGCTGTTCACCCGCTACGTGTTGTCTGTGCCTGCTTTCGGCTACAGCAGCAGAGCTGACGAGCTCCGCGGAGACCCGCTGCCGCAGGGCCTGTAATATTTGCGATCCATAGAGGCTTGCCAGCCCCCACTTAAGTTGAAAAACGGAGGCACAGGGAGCTCGAGGCTGTTGCACAAAGGCACCCGTGGGTGGGGCGTGGGGGTGGGCAGGAATCCCGACGGTGTGGCCAGAGTCCCCCAGTGCCTCCCGTGATCCCCACGTTTAGGAGCGGAGGGGCTGGTGCGGTTGCATGATCCGTAGAAATAAGAAACGTGCAGTGAAGAGCTCAGGTTTGGGGGGTGGTCTTGTACGTGGTGTGATCGGTAGGCAGGCTGGTAAGTAAGTCGGGGGTGAAAGGCGTCTTATCTGGGGACTGAGGGACCAACAGGAAGCCCTGGGAACAGAGGAGGTTGGAACACAGGGACATGGTTTAAAGAGCAAAGAGCAGCATGCCAAGGAGAGTGGCCTGGAAGCCACCACCTTCTTCCAGGGAAGAAGACAGGAGAGGGGCCGAGGAAGCCCGAGTAACAAATTAGGAAAAGCTGGGAATTGAGGGAGGGAAAGCTAAGAAATACGGCGCCCAAAGGCAGGAGCCTGAGGCCTCCAGTGGCGGAATGGGTCACTGTGAGTGTCCCAACTGCCCTGGAGCAATTTCCCACCAGATCTAGCTGCCTCGAACAACACACATCTGTCACCTTGCTGTCACCTTGCCATTCCAGAGGCCCCAAATCCGTGGTGGTCTCGCTGGGATGTGTTCCTGGGGAGGCCTGCGTTCCTTCTGGAGGCTCCATGGGACGATCTGTTCCCTGGTCTTTTCTCGGCTTCTGGAGGCCGCCGGCGTCCCCAGTCTCCCGGGGGCCACCATCTTCAGAGCCAACGACACAGCACTGCGACCTCAGCTGCCACGACCCCCTCCTCTGCCTCCCCCTTAGAGGGACCCTGTGGTTACATTAGGACCCGCTCGGATAATCCAGGATCACCTCCCTATTTTAAGGCCAGCTCATTAGCAACCTTCATTCCCTCTTGCCAACCTCCCATACTCACAGATTCCAGGGATTAGGACACGGGTGTCTCTGGGAGAAGCCAGTCTTCTGTCTACCACAGCTCCTGGGATACTAAAACTCACAGCCCTTAGGGGCCACAGAGCACCTTTGGGGGCTGGCTGTCTTTGGGGTCACGAGCGCATGGGTCGTACAGAAGCAGAGGCAGTGTGGGAGACCCTTTTGGGGTTGGGGCATGGCTCCCACGGCACGCACCAGTGCACATGGCTGCTGCTGAGCTCACCCAACTCACCACCTGGACCCAAGGAAGGAGGTAGACCAGATGCCTGTGCTCACCCTTACATTGCCTCGTGTCCTCTCCCTCGTATCCCAAACGCTCTCCACGTGCCTGCCGCACTCAGAGCTCCGCCCTTGCAGTGGACTTGCTCCCCACACCTTGGACCCTTCCTCGAGTGGGTTCTGTGCATCATGCTTCCCTTCTCCAATAACTTCGATGTCTTTAACTCAAGTGGCGGCCCCTTCTTTCTCTCCTCTGAGTCTCAGAGCTCTATCACCCTGTAAATCGTTGTTACCTGAGTTTCCCAGAGGGCAGAGACTGGGTCTCCCCAGTTCCCGCCACCTCTGCATTCAGCTCGGAGCCTGACCTGGACGGGACATCCGGCAAATCAGGTGGCTGGATGCAGACGTGAGTGAGCCATGCTGATGCTCGAGGGGCCCGGCCCATGAGGGTGAAGCCGAGAGCTTATCCCATCCCCTAGGCAGAGCCGAGAACAGCAGGAGGGCCTCTCGCTCAGGACATCTGTGGCCGGGGCGGGGGGTGAGGGGGTGGGAATAGAGGGAAGGGGAAGACAGAGACAAAGGGAGGGAAGGACGGAGGAAGAGCAGACACCTGCTTACCTGCCCGAGACTCCGCGTTTCTGTCTTTGCCTGCCCAGGGGTGCCCAGAGCCCACCTGTCCGAGGAGCACAGCAGGACCCTCCTGAGCTCAGTCCTCCCCAGCATGGACCTGTACTGCACGGTCATCAATGATTCCAGCAATGATGCCATAGGGACGTCGCTGAGAGTGGAGACTACTAGCCACGTGCTCTTCCGGTCCATCACGGTGGTCGTGGCCCTTTGTGGGTTGGTGGGAAATGGAGTCGTAATCTGGCTTGTCCGTTTGTCCATCAAGAAAAACTCCTTCTGCATCTACAACCTCAGTCTCGCGGTGGCGGATTTCATGCACCTGGGTTTGCAGATCGTGTTCTGTGTGCGACAGATCCTCAGGTCTTTCCTCCAGTACTGCTTTCATCTTTCCAGTATCTTCATGATCCTGAGGTTCTTCTCCTATTTCACTGGGCTGGGTATCATGATGGCCATCAGCTTCCAGCGTTGTCTGTCTGTCCTCTTCCCTATTTGGTACCGGTGCCATTGTCCCAAGCACCTGTCAGCCATCGTGAGCGTCTTCCTCTGGCTCCTGACCTTTCTGGTGACCATCCTGCGAGGCCACGCCTGCCCTCAGCTGTCCCTCCGGACAACCGGTTTCTGCTCTGCGACTGTCACCATCACCAACGTGTGGATTCTGCTCCTCCTGTCCGTCATGGGCACATCCAGCCTGCTGCTGTTCCTGCGGGTCCGGGAGAGCACCCAGCTGCACCTGCCCAGAAAGCTGTGGCTGGGCATTCTGCTCACCGACCTGGTCTTTTTTCTGTGCGGCATGCCCCTCAGCATCATCAGGTTCCTGGTGTGGGAAGTGGGAAACCAGACTCTCAATGACATCTGCATCCTCCTGTCCTCCATCAACAGCGCTGTGAACCCCGCCATTTACTTCTTCATCGGGAGGCAGCAGCCGAGGGCGCCCCTCGCGGGGGTCTCCAGGGAGCCCTGCGTCAGGAGGCAGAGCCGGGGAGCGGCACCCGCCCCGCCAAACAGAGATGGCGGCCCCCTGACGGGCGGCAAGTGCCCGAGTGGGTCCGGTGATCTCCCGGCGGGAGTCACGCCTCCCGGTCAGCAAGAAGGAGCACCCCCAAGTCAAGCACTTGCGGAATAAGTCCCGTCACGGCCCCCCCTGCATACAGAACTAAGGACAAATGGCTGGAGCAGACTTCCCGTGCAAAGGGCACATCTTGGGGCCTTTTCAGCCTGTTGTCAAATTACCCTTCGGAAAGCTGGTCAAGGGGGCTGAGAGAGTCACACCTGCCAACGGTGGAGAGTCGGTGTTTCAACCTTTGCCTTAAAATTCTGCCCATTTTCAGTCTTGCATAAGTAATGCTGCTGAAATTCTACTGGATGTAGGTTGGTCCCTTTCCGGCATGTTCTAGGGTCTTATTACAGTTTTTCTTCCTAGACTTCTAAGGGGTTCACCCCATTGGATGCAACATCTTCCAAAACTCTATCTTGGTCCTTAGGATTCCAGTGAAATGCAACTTTGTTGGCGGAGCTCCGTCTGGAAGGACAGCGTGAAGCGAGTCCTGGGTTTGGCTGCTTCGATAAACCCTTTGTGCAATGAGCCACATCTTCCTGAGGCCCCTCAGGCTGCTTTTGTTGTCGAAGCTTGCAGGACCGTCCAGCAGGGAGGAGGAAGGCTCGAGGGGGTCTTGGGGCTCAGGAGTGCTCTCGGGACACGAGGAGGTCCTTGAGACTCTGAGCCAGCTCTGTGTTTGCCCCAAGGCCTCGTTCTCTTCCCCAGGAAGCAGGCTGGGTCTCGTGTGTGACCGTGACGCGTCTGAAGAGAGCCTGCGTCCCTCGGAGACACGCTCTTGGCTGCCGGCAAACTGCCAGCTTCTCATTAGCTGAGCTCTGGTGACAACCCCATAACTGGGGGTCACTGCCCTGTAATTAAGGGGCACTACCCTATAACCAGGAGGATACTACCATGTAACTGGGGGACACTATAACTGGGGGTCACCACCCTATAGTTGGGGAGACACTACCCTGTAGCTGGGGGGGGGTGTTGATGTCCTGTGGTGTGCCCGCCCCCTCCCTGGGGCGTCAGCAAGGGGGCCGTCCTGCCCAGGACACCTGTGGGGTGATGAGGCCTGCACTGAGGCTGTCCCCCTTGCTGACAGTCATCTCGGGGTGATGGAGTGACATGGGGGTCCCTGCCTCAGCTGCTGGACCCCACGCTCACATCTCCTGGATCTCGTCTGTCACCACTCCCAGGCCCCCATGGGCCAAAGCCGGGGGCTCCCTGGGGGTCAGGGAGAGCTGCCTGTGGGCCTGCACTGCCGGCTCACCCGCCCTGCCAGCAACAGGCCTTGGAGGAGGGAAACCGCCACAGGCGCCCCCGGGGCCAGGTCGGCTCGCGAACAGCTTTGAGGGTCGCGTCTTTATTTCTGGATCCTCCCGGGAGGACTGAATTCTCCTCCAGAGTAAACTGCTTCAGGAAAAGCAGCCCGATGGTACGTCGGAGACACCGGGAATGAGTCACCGTTCTGGGGCTGGGAAGCTGGAGATCGGGAGGCTGTCGCGCTCAGGTGAGGCCCTGGCAAGGGGCTCTCTGGGGCCTCTTTCGTACTACCACGAGCCCCGCTCTTGGGGGTCACCTCCCCGAGGCCCCGCCTCCTCACGCCATCACCTTGGGAGTTAGGATTTCAACATCTGGTTTTGCAGGGACTCAGGCGTTCAGACCGCAGCAATGGGCTTCTGGGTCCCTGAGGCCAAGGATTTCTGGGAATGAGCGGTAACTTGGCTTTGCCTCCTTGTGTAAAAGGCTGTTCTCACGTTGGCTTTAGGTCACAAAATAACAGGCCCCTGGGGGTGGGGGGACGAGTAGTTATTTCAATCCTGGGTCTGTGGGGGGTCCTGGATTCTAGGAATGGACACCGTCTTATGGGGGCAGCCTTTGGGGAAGGAGAGAAATGAGGCACTCCCTCTGCTTGGGCCCATACCTTCGGCACAGCCAGATTCTACTTAGTGGGCCTCGCGGTCACTGTGGAAAGGTGAGGGAAATGTCTGCCCACAAGCTCTGCAGGCCCAGAGCCCGCGGCTGCATCCCCGGGGAAGGTCACCTCAGACAGGACGGTGGAGCCTTCCCAGAGCCCAGGTGTGGACCAGGGCGTATGGGGGGGGGGGGGGGCTGCGTGTCGCCTGGGGACTCACCATCCCCTCTTCTCACTTCTCTAACACCTCCTGGTCCTCTGTGGGGCCCCTGTGCTGTAGCTAACTGGTTCAGGGATGGGCGTAGGGCCTTGCAGGAAAATACACGCACTAATTTCCCGTTGTTCCTGTTAAACCGGGGCGTTTGCGGGGCTGGGGCTGTAGGACCCCGATGTGGAGCCTGAAGGAAGCCAGCAGAGGCAGCGAAGCTGAGCAGGGCAGGGGAGAAGAGAACCAAATTCTAAGGACACAGGTATACCCTGGATCCAGCCAGACCTGAAGCCGTCACGAGCCCTGCACTGTCCCACGTGTTAATCAATAAATTCCTTTTTTTGCTTACAGTTTCTTCTCTTGGGTAAGGCTTTTGGGCAGGGGAACAGCACAGACCCCAAACTGACTGTGCCCCCTCCCCAGAGATGGGGGGGCTGTGGGTGTGTGGGGGCAAATCCGTCTCAGCTTCACCTGCAGCAGGGAGGCTGCGATCCCCTGGGGCCCAGCCCCCAAGAGAGGATTCCAGGAGTTGAGGGGCCTAGGAGGGGACGGAAGAGGCAGCTTCTCATCCCACCACATTCAACAGACCGCTCCCGACCACATTCTCTTTATTTAAGCCTTTTTTCAAGGAGCTAGAAGGAACAGATCCCTCTCCCGTGAGATGTGAAACAAGGTGCTGGCATGCGGCTCCGGGCAGGACTGGCCGAGGCCCTGCTCACGGTCACTGGTGAAGCTGATGTAACGCATGGGACCTTCTCGGAGCCGGAGCTGGCGTCAGTCCACTCCATCCAGGTCCTGACAACCTCTGCTCTCGAGCCGGAGAACCTAGATGGACAAGTCACACGAACGTCCGCGCTGTTGAAACACACCGGTTCACGCCGAGCGAGGGCGGCGGTCACGGGACCGGACAAGCAGCCCGTAAAGCAGTCCCCATGATGCGTGAGGATGCGCGAAGGCCGCAGAGTACGCGCGCTGGTTGAGTCTGGGAGGATGGGCCTGGGCACATCACGATAGTCCCTGCCGGACGAGGAGATCCCAGCGGACTGTCTCTCTGCCCACGTGTGTCTTCTGAGGGGTCTACATCTGCATGGCCTCCGAACCCCACTCCTGATTTGGGGGAGCCCATTGCTGAGTGCAGCTGGGGAGCCAAGCCCCGCTTCTCACTGACTCCTCGTCTGGAGGCAGGGCCGTCCTGGGCACTCCCAGAGCCAGCGGCGTCTCCGCACTCCGCCCACCAGAAAAGCCACGTGTGCCCAACTCACCGCATCCTCTATGCACCGGAACTGCCAGGGCCAGCTGGTGTGGTACAGAAACGGCCGCAGGTCAAACCTGTTGTCGTCGGGGCTGTAGCTCTCCGCGTGGTACGCGGGGGTCAGCGTGGTCATTTTGTGTCTGTTCATGGAGTACTTGGAGAAGAAGTGCCTCACTCTGTCCGCCACCTGGTGGGCGGGGACACACGGGGCTGCAGGCTCGCAGGGCGCGGGGACGGAGGCCGGGGCTCTGGCCGCATCGCACCTGCCACTCCCGCTAACGGCCCCGCCTGCCAGCCTCCCCGGGGGCAGTGGCGGATGAATGCGCATTGGGGCGGCCATCTGGGCCGTCCCATGTGGGCTCCCGCTCTGGCGCCCCAGGACGTTGCGTCCGCTGACCCGAGCAGGGCGCGCAGGACGACACGCGCATGAGACTTCCAGGCGGTTCTGTGGGGACCACCACGTGGGTCCCAACGGGCCGGACCGCAAGCCGGACAGCGGGCACGGCCCCCACTCGGAGGAGCTGACAGCTGGGCGCCAGTGTCACGGGCGACAGAGTGCGGCCGTTCTAGGCCACGCCGCACCGACTCCCTCCCGCCTGAGTCTCCCCGCAGGGGACTGCACCTGCCGCTCCCTCTGCCAAGTGCCGCCCACGCCGTACCTGCCGTGGGGGACACACGTCTTTCCACATGGTGAGGAGTCTGCAGAACATGCTGTAGGGCCCGGCCTTGGCGATCTTCCGGAGCCTTCCGTAGATGGACAGCTCTGCGTACGTCATGCCCATGTCCTCCTGCGGGGGAGGGACAGGTCCCCATGGGGCCGCGAGCAGGGCCCAGCCTCGTTCCCCCTCACCGCCCAGTGCCACGGAGCCGGTGTTAGGAGAAAGGGACCGAGGTCTGTCCATGCTCCAAGCCCTGGAACCTGCAAACTGTGGGTTTATCTGGGAAAACAAAGGTCTTTGTAGACGTAATTAAGTGAAGGAGCTTGAGATGAGATGGCCCTGGATGTGGGGTGCCTTTACACGAGATGGAACAGAACGTGTGGGGAGAAGCCGCGTGAAGACAGAGGTTGGGGGACACGGCCGCGGCCCAGGAAGCCCCGGGAGCTGGACGAAGGACCCTCCCCTGGAGCCTCCCAGCAGGGAGCGTGGCCTGCAGAGGACCTGGTTTTGGCCTCCGGGCCCCCAGAACGCTGAGAGGGTACGGGTCTCTCATTTAAGCCGCTGGCCTGTGGTGTTTGGCTCCACAGCTCCAGGAGGCCGACGCCAGGACCAAGGTCAGGCAGGGGACCCCTGCAGATGGGCCCTGCACCCTGCCCCAGGGAGCCCACTGTCCCTAAGGACAGACGGCTCAACACAGACATCTGGGTCCCGCTGGCCACGGGACACCCCCAGTCTGGCTCAAAAGAGCCAGCCTCACACTGAGGCTCACACAAGCCCCTTTTGCACCTCTCAGTATTTACTTTAATCCCCCCTCAACTCCCACTGCACCCCAGAATATATAACCAGAGCCTGACGAGAAGGAGACGGTGAGGGTGGCATTTCGTGGCATAGCGGGACAGCCCTCACCTCCAACCAGGGTCCGCAGGACCCGCTGTGACCAGGCCCACCTTCGTGCTCCCCACTGCCCACCCTGGCCTTCCCTCAGGCCTCACCTCCAATGTCACTTCCTTGGGGAGGCCTGTCCTGACCCCTATTGGAGGGACACGGCCACCTTCAGGTCACTGTGTGGGTCAATGTGTGGGCAGCACTTGGAGCCACCTGGAGCCCTCATGGTTACTTCTTGCTTGTCTGTCCCGGGGACTCACGTAAATGGCAGGCCCAGCTGGCTCACTACCGAGCCCCAGTGGCCACGGGTCCTGCCATGGATTCCTTTACTGCTTTCTTCCGCGTGAGGTGAATATTTTCCAGTGAAACATCTTAATTCCCTAGATTCGACAACAATACTTGGAAGCTTTAATGCCCCACTTTCAATAATACACAAAACTAGACCAAAAAACCAACAAGGGGATGGAAAACTCGAAGCCTACAAACCAACCAGACCTAACCGACCTCTCTAGAACGTTCCGCCCACAACTGCAGAGCGCACATTCTCCTTGAGGTACACGGAACGTTCTCCAGGACAGACCAGACGCCAAGCCATAAAACTGGCCTCATGAATTTCAGAACACTGGAAAAGTCTGCTCTCCGACCGTGAAGGAATAGGATTACAAATTCAGTAAAAGAAATTTCAGAAACTCACAAATATGTGGGATTCAAACTGCACACTCTCGAGTAACCAACAGGTGAGAGAAGAAATCACGAGGAAAATTAGAACATGCCTGGAGATGCAGGAGAATGAAGAGATGGCATACCGTGGCGTATGGGGCGCGGCGGTAAGGGAGGAATTTATTAAAAGAGAAGACCTCACTTTCCACCTTATGCCACAAGGGCAGAAGCGCAAACGGACCCTCAAGCACGCGGCAGGAGATGAGAAAGAGAGGACAGAAAGGGGCTGCAGAAAGTCAGGTGCGTCCAGATGCTGGCAATGAGCCACCCAGAAAGAAACTTGGAGAACAATTCCATTTATGGTAGGACGAAGAAGATAACATGCTTAGAAATACATTTAACAAGACAAGTGCACGCTCATGCTCTGGAAACTACAAAACGCTGCCTCTGGAGGAAGCCCAGAATGAAGAGGGAGACATGCCACGTCCAGGCCTCAGAATGCCTCACGTTCTCAGGGGGACAACACCTGCCAAACTGAGCGGTAGACTCGGCGCACCTGCCGTGGAAATCCAAGCTGGCGTTGTGTGCGCGGCAGGAAATGACACCCTGATCCAAAATTCACACGGAAATCCAGAGGGCCAAGAGAGTGACGAAGTTGGAGGACTCCCACTTGCCGGTATCAAAGCTTCCTTCCAAGCTGTGGTGACCGAGGGAGTGAGGTTGGGGACAGGAACGGACACACAGGTCAGCGGAACAGAGTCTGGAAACGGATCCACACACGTACCGCCAACCGATTTCCACCGGGATGCCGAGACGCTCAGCGGGAGAATCGTCTTCAACAAACGGTGCTGGACACTTGTCTGTCCGCACGCAAGACGACCAAGTGGGATCCCTTCCTCACACCACACACATAAACTAACTCAATCACACCAATGGACTTAAATAGAAGGGTAAATCTATAAACCCCAGAAGCAGCACAAGTAAATCTCTGTGACCAAAGGCACTGGCAGCAGGAAGGTCAGTTGTCACAGATTCTGCAACGGCTCACGGCCACTCCCGCCTCGACCACGGATGCTGCATACCAGCCTACAGCTGACCGGCCCTCATGGCTCGCAGGCCAGCTCAGGATGGGGGGGTCAAGAGCGATTCTTCTGAGTGAGCCCCCTGCCACCTGCGAGAGACTTGCCCCACTCACCCCTCCTCCCGGGCACCAGCCTCAAGAAGGCCTTATCGAAATGTCAAAGGTCAGCAGTGGGACAGGCACTGAGCCCTGGGCTCTCTGGCCAGGAACCTGGAGACAGAACATGGCTGCTCAGGGCAAGAAGGAGGCCGTGGAGGAGCCCAGCACAGACATGAGGAAGCAGGGAGACGGGGAACGGTGACAAAGCCACCAGCACTACCTCGTCCGTCTGGGACACCTTCCCATCGGTCAAGGGCTCCAGCTCTGCGGTGGCCGGTGCTGCCAGGATACTGCGGCCAAGACACACAGAGGTCAGTCATGATGGCTGCTGCAGTGCTCACGAGCTTGGGGAGAAAATCCCCAAACCAACTGTCCCAAGCGCAATGGCCGGTCTCCAGCAACGCCCCTGTTGACCCCAAGTTGGGGCTGGCGGTGCTGGGCTTTCCTGGGGGGAGGGGTGTGGATGCCGGGGGCTTCACGACCTGGGGCAGGAGCTGAAGGGAGGGGCTACCCCACAGGGCTTTTGCGAAAGCACCGCCCACACTCAGGGCAGGTCACGCGTTCTTGTGGGGCCATCCTGGGCATTGCAGCCACCTAGGAACACTAGACGCCAGGAGCACACTCTGCCACAATCACCAAAGAGCTCTCCAGACATTGCCCAATGTCCCTGGGGGCCCGGGGCAGCACCGGCACGAAGGGGGCCGGCTTGGTCACGGGACCCCAAGTGCCCGCTGAAGGGCAGGACTGTTTCCATCAGGCAGGAGGGAGCTGTGCAGCGGGGAGAGGCTGGGTGCAGCCGCGGTCTCGCGGGCGCACTCACCCCTGCAGGGCAGGAAGCTGGAAGCGCTCCATGCAGAACTGAACAAAGGCCTTCAGGTCCGTCTTGCTGATCCCGCCGATGGGGTTGATGTCTGCACTGGAGCAGTCGTACTTGGTCAGGTAGCCGAGGAGACTGTGGGGAGACAACATGGGGTTTCCGCGTGGCTGACCAAGGGGCTACAGATCCTGCCTGGTCCGGTCCCTCGTCAACACCCGGAGCCAGAGCTCGGCTAGCTGGAGGGTCTCGGACGCCCAGCACAGCCGGAGCCGACCGCAACGGGGCAGAGGCAGCAGATGACCTAGGGGAAGTACTCGGGGAGCCAGAGAAGGCGTGGGGGCCGGAGACGGACCGGAACGCTCCTGGAATGGCCCGCATCCAGCTGGGAGCAGCATGTCTGAAGGGCAGGGCTGGAGCCAGCAGAACGGGGGCTGAGGGCCGAGTCCTTAGGAGCATGTGGGTGCTGACCCATGGCGGTCGGGTCAGCTCCCCTCCCAGACAGCTCCTGTGGGGGCAGAAGAGTAGCCCCCAAACACATTCACATCCTCTACCCAGAACCTGTGAACACGGGACCCTGAGGGCAAACGGGGCTGCAGATGGGATTACGTTGAGGACCTGGATTGTCAGGTGGCCCCGAACACAGTCAAGAGCATCCCTGCAGGTGTAGGAGGGAGACAGGGGGGCGAGCCAGAGGGAGCCATGCGCAGGGAGGAGGGCAGAGATGCTGCCCTGGGGGCTTTGCAGGGGGAGGGCGGGGCCCCGAGCTCCAGAAGGAACCCGCCCAGCCAACAACCTGAGTTTAGCTCAGCGAGATCGTATTGAACTTGGACCCTACAGAACGGCAAGAGGACACTGCGTGCTTGAGCCACGGGCTCCCTGGGCATTCGTTACCCACGCCCTCCAGTGGACGCCTCCGTCTCCACCCACCTCTGGAGGACGGCAGGTCTCTGCCCACATCCCCAGCCCCCCAAGGTGATTCCCGACCCCGCCACATGCCCCTGAACCCCCTTGGTGGTGGTCTTCAGGGCCTGGCCTCTGCCTGTGTCGTCCAAGCCCACACTTCAACACCAGCATCAAAACAGCTGCTCGCTCTGCCTGACGTCCTGCCCCGTGAGCACGGGGCCCCGTCCTACCTGCACCCGCACAACTGACTTACTGCTGCTCAAGACAGAGACCCAGCTCTCGTTCCTCCGGACCCCTGCCAGGGCGCAGGGCCTTGGGCCTAAGACCCGAAGGGCAACACAGAGGGGCAGGTAAAGCCTGGTGCCGCCTTGGACGGGGGCTCCGCCCATCCACCCCGAGCTGGGCGCTCCGCCGCTCCCTGTCCCGTTGAAGGGGCCACCGAGTGGGGACAGGGTCTCCTGGCCAGAGGGGACGATGGGCTCCATTCCACCACGTGCCTGCTCTAGCCCGCTCAGAGACGCGCCGGGAGCAGATGGTGTCGGAGACAGACCCTGCAGGTGCACTGCCCAGGAGACCCACTCGGGGCAAGGCTCCGGCCTGCCTGGTCTGGGTCTCAGCATGGAAGTCCAGAAGGGAGGAGGCTGGGGATGGCAGGGCCATGTTTACATGTGAAAAACGGACAGACTTCCGCCTGGGTGTAAGCCCCGGTTATTAGCGCACGGGCTGGACTCCAAGGACAGCTTTGCTGAAGACGTCACTGTCCTGGACTGAGTGTCTGTGTGCCTCCCGAATTCACATCTGAAGCCCCAACCCCCAGTGTGACTGTTTGGAGGTGGGTCTTCAGGAGGTCATGAGGTTAACTGAGGTCATAAGGGCGAGGCCCAGATCCCATAAGCCCAGTGTCCTCACCAGAACAGGAGACGCCAAGCTCTCCCCATCTGCCGTCTGCCGGGAGAAGGTGCGTCTGCGGGCCGGGAAAGGGGCCCGGAGCCAGACCAGGCACGGAGTGGCTGCGTGTTGATGGCCGGCTACAGCCTCCGGGGCCAGGCTCTCAGCCCCAGCTCGCTGGCCTGCTGTGGTGCCCTCGGGCTGGGAAGGCCAGCTAACGGGCAGGTTCACAAGCTCCAACAACCAGCCCCTCCCACTCCTGTGAGCACAAGTAATGCCCTGCGGCCCCTGCCTTTCTGCCCTCTCTCGGCCCACGCTCCCCTGGCCCCCAAGCGGAATTTCTCAGGGCCGTGTCCTCTCCCCCTGTTCTCTCGAGCTTCACCACCAGCTTCCTGCCCTGGCCTCTCCAGTGAGCCTCCAGTCCTCCCCATACCCGAGCAACGAGCACCAGCAGCCCCGACACAGCCCCTCTGCCTGGCTCTGGGGGACTGTGCTCTGGTTCCACGCCCACCGGCTGGCTGCTTCACCCCTCCTCTGCAGCTTCCTCATATCAGGAATCTGGGCCCCCCCAGACCCACTCCCTTCTCGGTCAACATTCAGCCCCACAGGCCCAGCTGCTCTCGTAGCTTTAAATGGCATTTCGCCTTCTGCGGATCCAGATTTGGGGGTGCGGTTCACCCCTGGACTCCGGAATCTCCATATAGCTGTCCACCACACACCTCCACAGGGATGTCTGGAACATGCGTCAAAGCCGACACTCCCGACACTGGATCCTGACCTCCCCACCCACTTCCTGTGCCTCCCACATCAGGCCAAAGTCCGGTCCATCCTTCAGTGACTCGGGTTGGCCTGGGCATCCTCACCCCAAGTCTGGTCCACCAGCAAATCCTGTCGGTTCTCCCTCTGATGCCCAGATACACCAGGAGCCAAGCATGCCTCGCCGCCCCTCGGCCCCACCGTGCCAGGCCGCGTGAACTGGGGGGATAGGAGGCACACTGGCTACACCTGTTTAAAGACCCTCCAGGGACGTCCCACCCACTGAGGACCCGCTGCGTGCCCCCCACCACGTTCCCTGACTAGATGTTATGAGCCTCCAGGAGAACCGGGACCGGTCACCTCACTGCCCACAGTCGGAGGGGGCTGGCTACACGGCTTCCCACCGACGCTGGCCTCAGCTGCCCAGGGAAACGGGGACCTGCAGATGTGGGGGGTGGTCCATGTCCCCCTTCCTGACCCACCACCCCCTCCAACAGGACAGGCCACGCTCCCTGAGAGGCTCGCATCACAGCCCCTGGCCTCCTGGTTCTCCCAGCCCCTCCACTGCGTTCATCACTGACTTCCAACCTGCCTCTGGTCCATCAGGGCCCCAACCGCACCCCCACCTCCTGCTGTGGGGGACGGTGCCCCCCAGAGACCTCAGAGCCTCCTGTCTGCCAGGCTCTGTGCAGACAAGAGTGTGCACCATGTCCTGGGAGAGGCCTGCTTGCACGATCGGTGCTCGGCTGGCAGCCGGGTTTGGGGAGTGTCCCCACTGTCCCCTAACTGCAAACAGTGGGTCCCTGTTTCTTCTTTGTTCAAACACTGTTTGGTGCTGACCAGTGCTCTCCTTCTGGGATGGAACCTTGGTCTGTGCCAAGGGGAAGGTGCCTGTGGGACAGCCCCCGGCATAAGCCCTGTTGTCACACGTGTTGCCAGGGGAGGAAGCACACCAGCAAAGCTCCCTGGGAGATGATTCTGGAAGCCTGAGCCTGGTCTTCTGTTCTGCACCGTTAGGCTGTAACCAACCACAGCCATGAGTACCACCTGCTGCTCAGTCCGTCTCCCAGCGATCACGGGACACGCCACACGGGGCTGGCGGCTTGTTCCTGCAGCCTCCATGCATCAGGACCCGGAGTCTGTGGGTCACCAGTCCTCCGCCTCGTGCTCCCCCGATCACCTCTCCTTGCAGCTCCTCAGCTCCCGCGTCCCTCTCTCTCTGCCACCCTCGCCTGGCTCCCCTGCTCCCCACGTGTCCGCAGCCGGACACGGCTGGCTGGAAAGCGCGGCCCCACCTCTGAGGCGTCCTTAGAGCCGGGGCTGCCCGCCTGGTTCCCCAACCTGTCTCGCTCGCTCGTCAGCACTCCCCTCGAACGTCCAATGCCTGCTCTGCACCCTCGCTCGGCTGGTGACCCTGCTTCCCGCCTCGCCGAGGACGTCACGGCCCTGACCCTACACCACCCCCAGCTGCATCTGTGCCGTCCACTCTACAGCCTCCTGTTGCTCCGTGGACACACTAGCTGGGCTCCCAATAAAGCCAGCCCCTCGCTTGGCCACCTGCTTTCACCTCCTCGTGACACCAGGACATTTCTCCACCCACATCCCCTTCTTCATCAGCAACTCTGTTCCCTCCCTGTTAGACCTCTCTCATCATACCCTAAGAAAACCCTCCCTTGTCTCACCACTCCTGCCGGCTACCACCCTGCACCTCTCCTCTCCTGCAGTGTGAAACTTCTGGAAACAGCTGACCCCCGGTCCCCTCACCCACCACTCTCCTTCAACCTGTCCCAGCTGGGCTCCCAGTACCTCCCTCAGACAAGACGGGGCTTTGCAGAGGGGTGACAATCGCTCTCTGTCCTGGTGGGCTCTCACCACAGGACATTTGCACAGGCCATTCTCTGGGCTGTATTTCCCTTCCTCCTTTATAAACCAACTTCTCAAGAGAGGCCTTCCCTGGCAACCCTACTTACAGCCCAAGTTCCCAAACTCTCCCCGTGCCTCCCCTGGTTTTCTCTGTAGACTTCCCACTTCTTACACACGGGATCAGTTTTCCTATTAACCGTCTCCTTCCACTAGAGTAAAACGGGAATTGTTTTCTGTGTTGTTCATCAAGGAAACCGCCTGACACGTGACACACGTTTCATCAGTTCCTCGAGGGCTGAGCAAACCGGAACGCAAGGGAACCAACGTTAGGGTGAGAAGTAACGTTTAAACGAGAACGGGCACGGCAGAGACTGCGGACCGGAGGCCCTACCCCGGGGTGTGCGCAACAGGGAGATGGCAGATGGGGACGCCGCGAGTGACCGCTGTCCCCACAGGACGGGAAACAACCGAGGAAGCACAACTGAAAAGTTTCTGCGGCTGCAGACAGACTTCACGTACCCGTACGAGAGACCCGAGGGCAGAAAGTGATGAAAACAGACGAACACGTAAACAGATGCCAGAGAGAACCTTCGAGCACCCAGCAGCCCACTCCCACCCCGGAAAAAATCATTGCTGAGGGGAAATGACGCAATAAAATAATTATACGACAAGTAAAACTCGTGTTCAAAAGCAAGCAGATTAAAACACACCAACATTCTCAACTACGTCGGGTTCAGGGTGGGCACCAGCCGTCCCCCCCCCCACCGAAAACTCATTTCCTTACAGAAACACCGGAGGCAACAGGAAAGCAATGAACGTTGACAAAATGTGCATGAGAACGGTGAGAAGTTTTCACCAGCTGCGGGGTGCTAATTTCAAATTGTCATAATCAGGAAATAGTATCCAAAAGTCTGAAGTAATTCAACAGAGAACACATTTGCAAACATGCAAAAATGTAGAAACATTTAAGACATTCATGCTATAGTTAGAATGATGGATGAACGGATGAACAGATGAGTGGACGGACTGATGGACAGATGGGTGGGTGTGTGGGAGGATGGATGGGTGGTGGATAGATGGATGGATGGATGGATGGATGGGTGGATGGAGGGATGGATGGATGGATGGATGGATGGATGGAGGGATGGATGGATGGATGGATGGATGGATGGGTGGATGGATGGGTGGAGGGATGGATGGATGGGTGGACGGATGGATGGATAGACTGATGGACAGATGAATAGACGAATACATGAAGGGTAAAGTTCTTGACCTCCTCTGCTAACAAGGAGCAGTGAGAACACCTGAGCAAGGCCCACCTGAGAGAAGTGGAGAAACCAAGGCTGGAGGAGTCCTCCCAGCCTCCACTGCTCACCCTAAAAGTCGGCTGAAATCTCTGCTCACCCTAAAAGTCGGCTGAAATCTATCTGGAGAATAATAGGGAGGCTGTGAGTTTTTTTGACCAGCGAGCAACATGAGAAAGGATTCCAGTCTACATCAGAGATGAGCTATCTGCTTGGGAGTGAAAACTGGACACAGAGCAAGGACCTAGGACGCGGTAGAATTGCCCAGGAGAAAGAGATGGGTGACACCGAGTGAGGTGAGGTGGAGAGACAGGTTCCATACCCAGCGTGAAGGAAGAGCCCCAAGCTGGGGGCAGCTGGTCTGAGCCAGGCCAGTGGGTGGGGAGCCAGAGGAAAATGGTGTTGACCCGTTTCCACACCCGAGTCACTGTGAAGGTTTGGAGCAATGACGTCCTGTGGGTACCAGGCGTGGCCTGAGCCACAGGGTAATGTGACCCCCACACCGTGCGTCTCACAGACACAGTGAGAATGGGCAGGGGGCTGGAAACACCGTTTTGGGGAGCATGAACCCTCGGAGAACTGGGGCGCTCGGGAGTCGGGCACACGCACCTCTCGTCCACGTTGGCCGATCCGAGCACCAGCAGTCCACCGCGAGCACCCCGGGCCCAGAGGCTCAGCTGAGCGAACAGATAGGCCACGACCATCCTTAGCCGAGCCTGGGGGACACAACAGGAAATGTCACCCTGTGCTGGACATGGGGGCACACGCACACCGGCCCCTGCCCCCCCGTACAGCTCCAGAGAGAGGGGGTCCAAGGAGCGTAGGAGCTTTCTAGTGTCCAGAGGAAGCAGGGTCCTCCTGGCCTGACAGCCGCGGTGGCATGTGTGTCCGTACCGCAGGCGGCACCATATCTGAGATGGACGGACCCGGAGGAGGGAAGGCTGCTGCGGCCAGAAGAAAAGGGACAGACATGGGACAGAGCCCCCCAGCTGGAGCCCAGGGTCCCTCTTTCCCCCCACTGACCAGCCGGGGTCCGGCTCCCCCTCAGTAGCCCCAGAGGTAGGGCATGTGAAGACACAGAAAGCTCACACGTACAAGCGTCACGTGTCACCCGCCAACTCTAACACACACGCTTGCACACTCACACTCACGCGCACACACGCTTCTACGCGTACAGCACTCTGGGCAGCCCCGCGCCCTCTTGCTCTCGCATGCTCACACGCACGCGCACGCTCAGCCTTGTCCCCGAGGCCCCCGGTGGCTCCCACGCGGGGACATGGGCCCGGCTGGGCAGCGCACCTGCACGTTCTGCAGGGCCAGGTTCTCCCTGCTGCTTCCTCCGTGAACCGCAAACAGAGGCCTTTTACCCGTCACCAGGCTGAAGATGCCCACGACGGCCTTCACCGCCGGGTCGATGTGGAGCCCAATGTGGTGGCTGCCGGGGAAAGGGTGGGTGTGCGCGCGTGCGGCAGAACCCACTAACCCCGGATTCACCATTCCGACCACATGAAAGTGCACGCCCAGAGGCTGAGCTCCCGCTGTGTATGGTTCCGGGACGCGCCTGCGCCCAAGGGAGGCCGCGTGCCCGTCCGCACCCGCCCTGCTCTGTCCCTGTAGGGCTGCCTATCCTGGACATTCCCGCCGTCCGTGCCGCCGGGTGCCTGGCGGATTTCCCTGAGCATCACGAGTTCGGAGGTCGTCACGAGGTAGCAGGTGTCGGGGTCCTTCCTTGCTGAGGCTGACCGATACCCCACTCTCTGCCCAGACCTCGTTTACTCATCCGTCTGTCGCCAGACAGCTCGAGCTGCTTCTGCACTCGGGCTACTGCGCACAACGCTGCCGTGAGTGTGGGCACGAATGTCTGTTTGAGCCCCTGCTTTCAGCTCCTCGGGGGACGGAGGAGCAGCCCTGCTGGGGTGGGGGCTTTAGTTGAGCTCGGCACAGACGACGGGCAGCTCCGCCTTGTTCCCCAAGCAGCAGAAGAAACGAAGACCCTGAATGCACCGAGTCTCCCCGTCGGGAGAGATGCCATCCCCCCACTTCCTCAGGTGCAGGGAGCCGGCCGGGCCAGCACAGAGCCAGCGCACCCCCCAGCGCTGTGAGTGTGGTCCCGGGCTCCCACATCGGGGAGCCCATGAGCCCTGCTGGCCAGTGCCCAGGACGCAAGAACGACGGGAAGCAGGGCTGGCGATCAGACACAGCTAGGCTCTAGGGGGAACGGAAACAGTCTCCCTAAAACCTGGCTCACGAGAGACCGCAGCAACCTGCTCAACTCTGGACACGCATCTAACCACGAGTGCGGGCTCGGGCGGGGCTTCCAGTGGCGCCGGTCCCACCGCAGAGGCCCGCCCGCACCCGACGCCGGCCTCCTCCTCTACCTGCCGATCTGCTGAGCCAGCTCCCTGGCTCTGTCGCACGTCTCCTGTGACGAGTTCTCGCTGGCCATGTAGCAGGTGGTCAGCACGCGCCCGCAGAGGTCCCGGGGGTCCTGGGGGGTGTAGCTGAGCTGGTCCACGATGGTCCGGACGTCAGCCAGCACTTCCTGGTCTGAAAACCACCAGACGGCGGGTAGCAGGTAGCGGCCCCCTGCTGGGGGCGGTGCTCAGAGCCCAGTCCCCCTGCTTTGCCCGGCAACATCTCCACCTACGTAGCTTCCCCCTCACGTTTCTGGCGTGCACGCTAAGGGGACAGTCGACACAGAGTGCGTGGGGGAGGATCTCGACCTGGGTTTGCCTTAGCCCGGAGCCCGGGCCACACTGCCAACGCCCAGCAGCAGCAGTGGGCATCAGGCTCGATGGCCATGGCCACACGGGCCTGAGCCCCAGGTAGGGCTTTAACAGCTTGCTGTCCCCAGGTCCTGCTGTGACATCTGAGCACATCTGCAGAGCCTCCTTCACCCATGACGGCCAGGACCTGGGGTTCTCCTCAGCCCAGTCCCCGCCCCCTGGAGCCGCGCTCAGACCAGTGGACGCCACCTACTTCCGTGCTTCACGGCCTCGCAGACCTGGTGGCACATGGAGTAGACGAGGCAGGCGGTGGCTGCGCTGTCCACCCCGCCACTCAGGGGCAAGAGAAACCCAGCCTGCAACGGGCCAACAAAGGCAGTGTGAGCAGAGCCTCGGAGGAGCAATGTGCCCCGAACTTAGCCCAGCTCCATCCAGAGACATGGGGGAGGAAAGATGCCCTGCACACTTCAGATGGATTTTCTAGAAGGAAAAGAGACCTCTCACTGTGAAGGGCATCTAGGACTTGTTCTCCACAGCACAGACGTCAGGCCCACGGAACCGCGGGAGCTGCTGTCTCGTCACTCTCAGTGTCATCACACAGGACTCCAGGGATGGAGCCAAACCTCCCCGTGCCCTTTGGCCTCCGCCTCACGCAGAGTAAGCAGCTGACGGAGGCAGCACGAAAGGAATGACTAGCCCGCGGCACAATCAGACGCAAACACTGGCGATCTCACCTGTCGGCTGCGTCGCAGGAAGTCCCAGAGCCAGCACGCGGGTCCGAGGCTGCGGGGCAAGGGGACGTGTGAGGTCTGGGAGCCACTGGCCTGGTCCGCAATCTCCCTGGGTGCAGGTGCCAGGGTAGGAGCAGCGCCAGGGAGAACTGCCGGGGAGGGGGGGGCTCCCAATTCACCGAGTCTCTGTGTTAAGCACTTCATGGGAATGAATGCATTTTTGTCTCCCAGCAGCCCTGGGAGGTAGGTGATTATCTTTTGGCCCCATTTGGAAAGAGAAAAACTGAGACACAAAAAGCAAAGGACAGGCAGGACCTCTGTGCCCACGGCCCCAGCACGAGGGAGCAGCAGGGCTGCGCGTGGAAGCCGGGCTGACTGGCTGCGCCCCCCACACCCTCAGCCTCAAGGCTGCACGGCCTCCTCCTCACCGCGCGGCCACCCCGGGCAGGTTCCGGGAACCAGGTGCCCGCCAGCAAGGTGCAAACCGCTACATCGGGTGAGGGGGGCGCCCCGGGGCCAGCATCACCCCTCCCTCCGGGCGTGTAGACATGGCCCACCTGATCTCCTCCGCGGGACTGTGGTACTTCCACTCGATGGGTTCCGACGGCGGCTCCAGCAGGTCCTCGTGGCACGAGAGGGCGAAGTCCACCTTCACGCGGGGGTAGGGGCTCACCTTGCTGGCCTGCTGATGGAGATTTGCAATATGACACCCCGGTGGCAGCAAGCCCGCGGGAACGCGTGTCAGAGCCACAGGGGCACCTTGGCTCCCCGCGGGACGGCTGGAGTCAAAGACAGACGGGACCCAGCATTGGAACCCTCGTACGTGGAGGGGCCGTTGCCGTGGACAGTCTGACAGTCCCTCGAGACAAAAGCACGAAGCAACCGTGCAGCCCAGCAGTGCCCCACCCTGGTGCACCCCCCAGAGAAACCGTCTGCACAAAAACTCAAACACATGTTCGCAGAGCGTCATTCATGAGACAGAAAGCAGACACGGTCCACGTGTCCTCAGCAGAGAGTGGGTCATCACCGTGTAGCGCACCCATTCCGTGGACCAGAAAAAGGCACGAAGCCCTGACAGCTGCTAGGACAGGGACCTTGTGAATGTCCTGCTCAGTGACTGAAGCCAGACATGACTTCGTCTGCGTGCAACGCCCAGAAGGGGCAGATCCAGAGACCGAAAGCAGGCTGGTGGTTGTGCAGGGCGGGAGGGGATGCAGAGTGAGGCTAGCGGCTCCAGGTTTTTCTTGTGCTGACGGCTGCATAACCCTGTGAGTGCGCCCAAACTCACCACGCCACAGTGTGGCATGGGAACCACAGCTCAGTAACACAGTCAGTAAAAAAAATGTAAAAAAAAGAGTCCCGGGGTGTTGTTGAGCACCCACGGGCGTCTCCACAACTCACCGCCAGGTTTCGAGATGAGATCTCTGCCCTGTAGCTTCGGACGTCCTCCAAGTCCAACGTTGCGGTGAGGACTTCCTGGAGACGGGGTTTCAGAGAGAAAGCGTGATTTCCTGTGTTTCCCACTCACATGTGTGATCTGGCTGTTCTCACAGGTATGCCGAATTGCACGCGAGAGTCACACCTTCTAAGGCAGGGACTGGGGAGCTGTGGGTTCCCAGGGAACCAGGGAGAGGGGACAGCCAGTGTTGTTGCTGAACCAAAGCCCTTCCCCCTCGTTGTTGCCACCAGAGCCTCCGGTGAACTCAGACACATGGCAGCGGTGCCTCAATCACGGCACAGGACCCGATTCGGCCAATCCTATCTGCCTCGGACTTCTGAGACAGCTTCTCCCCTCTTCAAAGGATCCAATGTGCCCCCTTTTCTGCTTTACACGTGGCTGTGTGGAGATGAAATGGCTGGAGCTGCTGCAGCCACCCTGTGACCAGGAGGAGAGGCAACCCCAGATCCCAGCCCACACAGAGGAGGCCAAGCTGGCGTATGGCGGACAGGTGGAGCCAGAGCCCTGGCAACCCACGCACGGGGACTGGACGTGCTGCCCGTGTGCTCACGGGTGACACTTCCCTGCCTTCAAACCCAGATGAGACAGGAGTACTAAGAGTACAAAAATAGTACAAAATAGAAAAAGAACAAAATTTCAGAAAACAATAAAAAGGTTTTAATTCATTTATATTATTTTTTCTTTATGAAAAAAAACTCCTAGTTAAATTACGTCACTAGAATATTGGGTCATTGCATGCAAGTTGGGGACAGCGAGAGCTACTCCCGTGGACCACCGCGTGACACGGGGAGGCTGCGACCCCCCCACTCCTGCTAACAGGCCTGTGGGCAGCTGCCACTGTCAACACCGGGCCTGACCCGAGCTAGACACACCCACAGAGAGAAGGAGGAAATGGAGCTCTTCTGTTCTCTGGTTCTCCCGTTACTTCCTAAAGTGATGGGCCACCAAAGCCACTGTTACTTCCACGCGACAAAGCCAAGGGACGTGTGAGGCCCCAACAAACAAAAGACCCTGGATGGTGTGAATCTTTTCATGAGAAGAAGGCCCCATTCCACTTTTTCCCAAAACGGGTTAGTATCAACATAAACGTCTGACCGAGGCACTCATGTTGCCAGTGAGCCCGTGAGGTTCGGAAGACCCCAAGACATGCGTCCCAGGGAAGGACCAGCAGCTCTGCTCTGTGCGATGGCTCCGTGCGCCACACACTTTCTTCTGATCATTTTAGGTGGATCATGGAGGACGTGGCAGGACAGCACGGCCTTTAGCCCGAGGACAGCGATGCCCTCTCTCCCTGAGCACTCGGACAAAATCAGGTAATTCTAGCCTGAGAGCCCGCCTGGGGAAATGTGAGGCAACAGTCCTCAGGTTTTCATGTGCTTACAAATCACCTGGGTGTGTGCTTAAAATGCAGATCCCCAGGGGTCCAGCCCTGAGGCCTGTCTGGGGTCCAGAGCCTGTAGGGACCCGCGCACCTGCTGTTCCTGGTGCAGGTGACTCCCAGGCCACTGCCAGTCAGTCCAGGGCAAGGTGCCCATGGCTCCGACGTGCGGCCCAGCGTCTCGGCCGCATTGACCCAGCCTGAAGACAGTTGGTCATTCCAGTGGGACAGAGGGAGATGCAATGCCTTTTGCAAGAACTTGACTTTTCCTTCAAACCCTTCCGTCTTGATTGTGGCTAACGCTGGCACCTGGAGGCCTCTGGGGATGCTGTCACGTGCAAGCAGGGCCTGGGGGACAGTGGGGGAGGGAGGGAGCGTCCCTGCTGCCAGACTCCCGCCCCTCCTCTGACAAGAAAGCAGCATGGAATTCGCTGGCTCCGCTTTGAAACTCGAGTTCGGTTTTATAACCACTTCCTCGCCGACAACCCCAGCAAGGCTGCGAAGGTACCAGACGTCACGTCACTGACGTGGCCACAATAGTGAATTAGGCCAGAGCTGCGGAGGATTTATGACGTGACATGAGCTTGCGCTGACGCCTTCTGCCTCTAAATTAGCATTTCCACCGGTCCCCGAAGGCAGGTGGATTCAGAGTCAGGGTGGCTGATGCCGTGTGAGGGCCCACCGTGAACACAGGCTGACGATTTGGACTTGCGGTGGGACTGGCATTCATGCCCATTTCTGGCAATAACAGCTATTTCCTTTTGCTTTGAATTTAAAAGTGAAAAAAACAAAAGTGAGAGCAAACCATTCTTCATAAGGACTTTCTCTTCAGATGCCTCCACCGGGATGGACATTCACATCCAACGTGGCCACATGGACTAGCGGGACAGACAGCACCCACACCCACGTCCTCTGGAGGAGGAGGGCGAGTTTCCACCAGCTCCGCGAGGCCTGGGCCCCTCAGCTTGTCCCTCTCCTGTCCCTGTGCCCGGGGACTGTAGCGACGGTCCTTCTGAGTGCACCGCACTGCTCCCTGTGCAGACACGACTGGCCCCAGTGGCTGGCTGTGTCCAGTGAGACCACACGACCCCACGGAGTGAGGCCTCCCCCAGAGGAGCACCGGGGTTCCCAGGACACGGGGGCAGGGTGGCATCAGGCCTACAGTGAACACGCATGGGCCCGGATGCGTGGGGAAGAGCGAGTGGGTCTTGAGTGGCCTCCCCGAGCTCCCCTCTGCTCCGCTCCTGGGGATGAGGGCCCCCCGTCCAACGACCCTCCTCGCCGCGGGGACCAGGACCATGCCTGCTTATTCCTGAGGAGGCCCCAGTCCCACGTCCTCCCGGGGGGACCCCGGGGTCCCTGCTCTGCTGCCACCACACAGCCTGCCCCCCACAGCGCAGTCACTCCCATGGGTGTGCTCGAGCTCACTCTTACCACGTCGTTCAGGGAGAACTGGGAGCCCTGTGCGAAAATGTGCCCGTTCATCGCGATCAGGGCGCAGCCGTCATAGTAGAGCCGGTCCCCGTCACAGCCCTTCTGATTGGCCAGCAAGTAGATCCCACCGTTCTGGACAACGCAAGTGGCAGCAGGACATCACCTTCCCTCCCTCAGCCCTCCCATTGTGCCATGAATAGCATCCCTGCAGGGAAACTGCGGGCACGCAGCGGGGGCCTGGGGCTGGGACCTGTGGGCCTTCCAAGGCACCAGGCCTCAGGCCCAACGTCATTACTGCCTCCCAGCCTCCTCACACGATTGGAGGAGGTCCATGGAAGACAAGCCTCACAGGACAAAGGTAAGACCCAAACCTGGCTTCACTGAACCCAAAACTGTGCCGTAAGTGACCATGTCATGCTGCCCAGCAAGAGTGGCCACTTCGAGGGCACTCCCTGTGCTCCGGCGTGGTGCCCGCGAGCCCACAGCCCTCCTGTGGCCAGTGTCTTGACCTCGAGCCCAGGGCTGGATGCTGGGGTGTGAGCCCGTGGCCACTGGATGCCATGAACCAGGTGTCCTGCTCTAGAGAGCAGGGACAGCAGTGCCCGCGTCCCCGGGAGGTTGCCAGGGTTAAATAAGGTCAGGAGGGTGGGGCCCCAGAAGAGGAGTCCATGCACGTTTGCTGAGCACAGGCCGTTAACTATGGACACCGATGTGTCCTTGCCTGCCTGGGCTCCGGGGACGTGGGCGTGTGGGACATGGCACTGGCCCCGCAGCATGCACGCTCCAGCATCGCGGCCCAACGCCTACCTTGGTGGTGGCCATGGTCACCAGATCCACCCTGGCGTGGGCTTTCCGCAGCACGTGGTGGCTGCCCGAGGCGTTGGTGAAGATCTCCACACCATCCAGGCCCATGTGCACGTGCGGGCTGTGGGCGCAGGCAGTTGACAGGAAGAGACGGGATGCCCTCCCCGCCCCGCCCTCCCAGCCCCGGTGTCTCCACAGCCCACGGCCATGCCACCAGGGCTGCCGCACGCAAAGGGCTAGGGCTGACCTGTGAGGGGTCCAGAGCTCCTCGCAGATCTCGCTCCCAATGCAGGTGTCCCGGGTGGCCAGCACCGCGTCTCCAAAGGGCACGGTCTCCTGCAGTCGGAGGACAGGGCATACGAGATCTCTTGGCCGTGCCCTGTCTGGGCTGCATCCTGGCCTCGCTGCTCTTCTCCTCCCAGCCCCAGCGTGGAGCATCCCCAGACCCGGCAGCCCAGCACCGGCGGGCATCTCACTAGCTGGAGGCTGTGCTCTGCGTGGCTGCAGGGCTCACTGTGGCCGTGACAAACTGTCACTCTGCTCTTGAAGTTTCCGTTGGCACAAATCCCCATGGTCATCCTCGTTATTAAGAGTTAAAAGGTCTCATTTAGCCAGGCCGCTCTACGCTGGCCGTGGCACTATGCACTTTACTGCGTCACTCACGCTCTCACCAGTCTGACTGGGTGGTCCCATCCCTGTGCCCAGAATGACCTGAGGCTCATTCAAGAAACCTGAGCAAAGTCGCCCAGCTCCCGAGTGGCAGGGCCAGAGTTTAAGTGTGTCCGTCACCAAGAACCACATTCACAAACCACTTGTGGTGGGAGCTCCCCTGGCTGCCAGACAGGTCTGTGGGCCCCTGCGCCCACCGTGTGCTGACTGGTCATGCGAGCGTGGGATGCTCCGACAGGCATGCTGACGCTTCTGGTATGTGCCGGCTTGGGTCCAACTTGGCCTCCTCCCTTAATCCCCAAGTCACAGAAGAGGCGTTACTTTGTTTAGCCAAGAAATGATCCTGAGGCCTGGAACACATCCTAGAACACCTGGTCGGGCTCCTTGACATGTGTGGGTGTGTGCGTCTGTGAGTTTGACACCCTTTACTGCCGACGGCAAGAGCCACAGTGTAAACGTGGCCCTTTCTTCTCTGATGCCCCCTGCCATAGACAAAGTCGCTGTTCGCTGTGGCTGCGAGGTGAGCCCTCACCCAGGAGCCCTGCCGGCCACTGTGGGACCGTGGCCTGGCAAACGTGAGCACACGGGCATGGCTGGAATCCACACACCATTGTGCTGTGCAAGGCCAGGGCTCAGAGCAACAGACTGGTAATCACACATCCAAAGCCATGCTCACTGACTGCCCCCCGGCCTGAGCTGTCCACGGGGCGCAGGTCCTGGGCTGTTCTTGCCTTGTTCCCGGACATGCTCCTGAACTTCAATTCACAGTTACCAGGGCCAGTTCATGCAACCTCCTTCAGTCAGCTACCAGGCAAACCCTTCCAGCTGCAGCCTCTGTCCCACGTCAGCTGAGTGCGTCTCCACTCAGATGGATTTTAGGACATACGACGATCCCAGAAGAATGAAATGGGGAGCATCTCACCGTCAGGATTGCTGCAGACACGTCTGTTTCAGGCACAGACACAGAGTCTGTTCTGGGTCACGATGATTTCAGATTGTGCTCCCTGCTGCAGTTCGTGGTCAAATGAGCTTCCAGGTCACTTTGGAGATGACCAGACCTGGCTGAGAGTCCCTGTCCAAACCTCAGCTGTCCCTGACTGTCCGTGCAGAAGGCGCTGAGCCCCAGCTGGCCCCTGGAAGGGCCTCACTCACAAACCGAGACCTGTGCCAGAGACCCAGCGTGGCTCCCGAGCAGAGGGAACCTCCATCCAAGGGCTGGGGCGGCCAACGTCCTCCAGGGAAAAGCAGAGGAAGCCACCGATGGCCAAGAGGCAAATGGAGCCGGAACCCAGTGGGAATCAGGCGAGAGGGACCCCTGCTGGCTCAGGTCTGTCCCTAAGGTCCAGCCGACTCCCTGCCAACCCTCCACTGGAGAGATTCCGTAAATCGTTATGAGATGCCCGAAGTGCAGTCATTAGGGGTACAGAGAACGTGGTGCTGGGGACTAAACTGTGTCCCATTCAGATTCCTGTGTTGGAGCCCTGACCCCTAGCACCTCAGAACCCGACCCTATCTGGAGCTGGGGCCTTTACAGAGCTGATCAAGGTTAACACGGGGTCACCAGGGTGGCCCTGATCCAGTGTGACAGGGGTCCTTGTAACAAGAGGACAACAGGACACAGACACTGACAGAGGGACGACCCCCTGAGGACACAGGGAGAGCATGGCCGTCCACACACGAGGAGAGGGGCCTCGGGAGGACCCGCCCTGCTTGCACCTGCATCTCGGACGCCGGCCTCTGGGACCGAGAGCTAAGTATCTGTTATTCAACAACGTCCCCCCCCCCATCTGTGCTGCTTGCTTACGGCAGTCTGAGCAAATTAATACACTTGGCAACCAGAATGGGAACTCAGGCAGAAACTAGAGAAGTCAGGGCCCCCCTAAAGCACCCCCTGTGCCCCTGGCTTCCAGCCACCTGTGGGAAGTGGACAGAACAGGGTTCCAGCCGTCACCCCAGCAGCTTCCTGTAGGAAGAGGTGGACGCGGCGCCCAGATCAGGCTGGAAGATCGAAGCCCTGAAGACCAGGCCAGTCAGGTCCACAAGACCCTGCAGGTGTCCGAGGCTGGGTCTTCACGGACTGAAGGGGCAGCCAGGTAAAGTCTTCCTTAGTTTTGTAACTAGAACCCTCCCCTCTCCAAAATTTGGGTCGCCAGGGTACCCCAGCAGGTGAGCCGGAGGAGAGGGGTTGGCATGAACAGGCACAGAATCACTGACGTAAGAGAAAGGAAGTGCCCAGCACCCCCGGGGTTCCAGTCTCCCTACTTGTACAGGAATCTCTCCCCTTGTTTGGCTTTATTCCTTCACCAGTCAGGGCGGGTTCTGGGGCTTTCACCCAAAGGGTCCTGCCCCACGTGGTGCACCGTCAGCCTAGAACCGTGACATCTGGCTGGAAAATGAGATCTATTCCCAAACACTCACCTGCTTTGTCACGTCCTGTATCATCCGGGGGAGAAAATACTCCTCTGTTTGCCTGGGGAGGAAAACACCGTAGGCCTGAGGACAAGCATCAAAGAGAGCAGGACGGATGGCATCCTGATGGGAACAAACACCAACCCAGGAGCTTCGAACCCCCGGATCGCCAGAGAACTGTCAGCCGCTCCCACACGCCTTAACTACCCCTTCAGAGAAGGAGAAGCATGTGGGGTGAACAGAGGAAGCTCCGTGCATTTTCCTCGCTGACACCACGCTGCCCAGGGAGCTCTGACCGTCTCGGCTGCCCCGCCATCCCACAGTGAGCTCTCTATCCACCACGGGCAGGTTTGCTGATGACGATGTCACGGCGTCAAAATTCACTCTAAAAGGAAGAGCTCCCACCAAGGTTTCTCCTTTCCTCTCCTTCCCCTCCAGCCCAGTAAGACCCACCGAGCACCAGACCAAAGCAACACCACCAGGAGACGGTATACGCTCGCCTCCGCGCTCACTCTCTGCTCCAAGGCCAGCGATCACCTTGCCTGTGGCCAGGGAGCTTCACCGGGGTTCATCAAGACCCAAAATAGCGTGAGGATAAGTCCTGCACTGGAGCTTGTCACCCAACACCTGGCTCAGGCTGGCCCGATCTCCTCCCACGGTCCCCATGCCTGACTCCTCTTCACAGCCTAGGCCTTTCTCTGGCTGGATGCCCTTTCTTCCCAGCCAACACCCTCTAGAAAAATCCCAGCTGTGTACTCCTGCCAAGAAATCAGCTTTGGCCATGCCGACTGCAAGCCTTCTCCACCCCCGAGGAGCTACAAGAGCTCCTGTGGCCCGTCTCACCGTGCTTAAGTCTGGGGGTGCGTGTAAGAACATCACGAAAATGAGCAGATTCCTAAATTCTCTGCAGTCAAGAACTGGGTTATTTTTTTCTGTGTTCTGAAGAGGCCCGAACCTGTCCTGTGGTCATTACTACGGTGGGGACACAGCAGCGTGCCCAATTACCACGACCATGTTGGCACAGCACCCAGAGGGTGAAGATCTCTGTCGTTTCAACGGAGCCAAAGCGTGAGCCAGCCGCTCCAGCTCGGTGCCCGCCGCCACCCCTTCCACAGGCATAACCACACGAACGACCGTCTGAAGGAGCCACCGTGAGACCCACGCATCCACGCGACAGAGATGAGAGAGACGTACTCCCAGGAAATTCAGAGCCAACACGCCCCCGTAAAAGATCTCAAAGAAGAGACGATCAGACAGTAGAAAAAGACAAAAAGGGAGCTTGCACACGATGAAAAGGATCTGAAAAACTGGAAACGTGCACAGATCTGAAGAACAGAGCCCCCCGCTGAGCACGGCACAGATGACAGACTTAGGGGAATGCACTGCAAGAGAAAATACAAGTAAGCGGGCAGAGAGCAGACGAAAGACACGTAAGACATCCACGGACTTGTCCGACAGCACAGGCTCCAGGACACAAAGAGCAAGAGGACAAAAGCCTCTGGAAATGGGAAATAAGATAACGTTCCTGAAATCAAGGTCCTGAGAATAGGGGCGCCTGGGGGGCTCCATCGGTGAAGCGTCTGCCTTCACCTCAGGTCATGATCCTGGGGTCCTGGGATCGAGTCCCGCAGCAGGCTCCCTGCTCAGCGGGGAGGCTATATCTCCCCCTCCCCCTCCCCCGCTCGTGTGCGAACTTTTTCTCTTTCTCAAATGAATAAGTAAATAAATCTTTAAAAAAAAATTAAAGTCCCAACAGTAACGTCAAAACCGCTGTGCGCACACGATGAGGACAGCAGAGGCCCAGCATGGCAGAAGCTCTGCCCTTACGGCCAGTGCACCTGTTCTCGGCCTCGACGTGACTCACACTGTCCCTGCTCACTGCGGGCGTTCCGCCTCACCCCTGCCTCATCCCCTGAGGTGCCTGCAGGCCCACTGCACGGGGAGGCGGGCCACTGCCCCTCACAAGGGAACGCCCAACTGTTTTCCAAAGTCCCCCTTGGTCTGGCGCCCTCGCTGGGACCTGGCGCTCTCCAACCTTGCACCGTTCCGTGGTGCAGAAAGAAATCTGTGTGGTGCCGGTTTGTATCGGCCTGAATTCTAGCGATATCCAGCATCGGTTCGCATGTTTGTGTTTTGCTTCTATCAGATTTCTCCATTTTCTTTGTACCTTTATTTTTGTTTGAGTTTCTCTGATTATTTTTTCTGTTTTTTGCTGATTAGGAGTCCTCTATACACCCTGAGCAATAGCCTTTGGGCATGTCAATCGACGAGTATTTGCTGGGTCCCCCCCACCTGCCAGCACTCTTCTCAGAACTAAGGAAGCCACAAGGACACGGATGCCACGTAAACACTCTCCACATGCTGCGCTTGGCACTTTACGCACAGACTCGTGTCATCCCCACAACCACAGCCCCACGTGATCACTGCCGAGACTGTCCCCAAGGCGCAGAGAGGTCTGGTCACTTTGCTGGCCCAGAGAGGGCCAGCCAAGTGGCAGAGGTGGGCTCGACCTCCCAACACCAGAGACACCTGCTCTGTAAGAGCTGCAAACCGGCTCCCTGTGCGGCTCAGATCAAAGAGGGCACTCAAAACAGGTGCTTTACATAAGAAAGCATGAGAAAATGAGAAAGAGCTCTCAGAAATGAAAAATAAGATAGCTAAATTTAAGGGGCGCCTGGGTGGCACAGCGGTTAAGTGCCTGCCTTCGGCTCAGGGCATGATTCTGGCGTTATGGGATCGAGCCCCACATCAGGCTCTTCCACTATAAGCCTGCTTCTTCCTCTCCCACTCCCCCTGCTTGTGTTCCCTCTCTCGCTGGCTGTCTCTATCTCTGTCAAATAAATAAATAATCTTAAAAAAAAAAAAAAGATAGCTAAATTTAAATTTCAGTAGAGACAGAGAGTAAGATGATGGAATCTTCTAGAATGTGGGGAAGAAAAGATAAGACGGCTAGAGAAGACGGTCCCGGAAATCGAATCCCCATCAAGAGGTGCTCCAGAAACAAAAAATAGAATGGAAACTTGCCCAGAAAGGACCGGATGACCTTTCCCAAAACTAAGTCACCTGGGCCTCGGGTCACAGGGTCAGAGGGCCTCACACAAAGGCCCAAAGACCCACACCAAGGCCCATATAACAAAATTTTAAAAGACCAAAGATAATGAGAAACTTCTCCGCATGCCCTGGAGAAAAGAAAATAATCACGTGAGAGCAAAGCAGACCCGCAGTAGCACCAGGGCTTCTTCCCAGCAAGGGCACAAGCCAAAAGCAATCCTACAAACGATACCTACACAGGAAGGTTATTTTTAACCTAGGGGTTTTGTTTTTAATTCTGCAAAACTAATCACCACACATAAGAGTCCAATAAAGACATCTGCAGGCAGGCAAGGTATCAAAAATTCACCTTTGGTGGACTGTTGCTTAGAAAGTATGACGTTACGACTTATCATAAGAAATATATTTGGTCTTCCTGGCACTGAGCAGCTAAAGCCCATGGATTTTCCGGAGATAAGAGCCATAAAGGTGTTTCCATGTTAATGGTGTCAGTGGGAAAGGCCCCAGGTTGCAGGAGCCAACCCGGCGGATCAAGGAATTGGAGCTTTGGGACCCAGGGAGGGAGCCAGGCCGGGGATTGAGTTCAGTGGCCAAAGGCCAACGATCATGCCTTGTAAGGAAGCCTCCAGAAAACGGCAAAGCACGAGGAGGTTTGGGGAGCTCTCGGGTTGGCGACTGCGTTGGAGATCCGGGGACAGCAGTGGACCCCCACGGCCGGCCCCGTGCATCTCTCCCACCTGGCTGTCCTGATTATATCCTTGAAGACTAAACCGTGATCTAGACATCAACCTCAGGAGGGGGTGGTGGGAACCTCTGGAATCTACTAAGCCATGTGCCAGCGAATGAGCAACTCGTCAGAGACAGCGGTGCAGGCAGCTGGAGCCCAGGACAGCGAGGAAAGTCCCACAGAACTGTGCAGGAAGGGGGTGGCGGAAATACACAAGCCCCCGACGCTCTCCTACATCCAACTACGGAGCATTTGAGACACGCTGTTAAAGGCTCTACCTGCAAGAGCAGCAGAGCGACATGTGCGCCAGGAACCCAGCAAGAGCACAGGGCAGGTTCCTCGCCCAGGGGTGACTGTGCCCCCAGGGCACATTTGGTAAAGTCGGGACGCATCCGGGCTGGTCACAAACGGACTACCTACGGGGCAAGCCAGGGGCACTGCTGCACCGCGTGCCACGCATGGGACAGCCCGAGCCTCGGGCCGGGGCTGAGAGACCCTGGCATATAGGATGGCTCCGGACACGAGATGCCTGACGGCCGCGGCCGACGAGCCTTCCGTGATAACGTGGCCATACTGTAACCAGCAGCCTCAAGACAGCCGTACCTAAAACAGCAGGAACTTGCCCCCAGTTCTCACATATCTCCCCCGTGACGTGGACCACGGCTCCGCCCAGGGAAGATGTGACCCAAGCATCCACGGAGAGGCCACGGCGGGGCACGGCGACTCACCGGCTCCGTGACCATGGGGTGAACCAGCGCAGCTCCCGGTAGTTGCCTTCGTTGGCCAAGGCCATTTTGGGTCTGATGAGCAGGACCCTCCTGCAGGCAGGAGGACAGGTCAGCTCCTGAGATGAGCCCCCGGTCACAAGGGACGGCCCACTGGTCCACCCTCCCCTGACGGTGGACATGACTGAGCTGCCGAGACCCAGCAGGGGTGCTGGGTGGGCAGCGGACGTCTGGGGTCTGCCAGGGGAACAGGGCACACCACCCTCCCTCCAACGACTTCCGGCCAGCAGCCCCACCCTGCGGTCTGTCCTTCTAATACCCAAAGGGGTCCGTGGTGGGCAGAGACCGGGAGAAGCAGTGACACTAAGGACTGGGCATTTCCGGAAGTGGTCTCCTAGCACACGGCTCCCAGGGACCGTGCGGCTCCCAGGAGGGAGCACACCACAGGGCAGCAGAGCCTGGGAGAGGCGGCATGCAGGTCACTCTCTCCCGGCTGCCACCTACCTGTTGAGAAAGATCACCCTGCAGTTGTAGCGGACATTTCGGTGCATGACAGGCCTGTGGAGAGAGGGGACACACGCGCCTGTCTGTGAACAGCAAAGTGCTATGTCTGTTGCAGGACGAAGCTTCCTGGGGCCTGTAAGAGAAGCGGAAGGCCCCCTGCAGCTTTCTCGGAGGGCTTCTGCCTGGCTGTCGGCTCTAAAGCGGGAGAAACTCTTCTAATGAGCATAGTCGTCCCCTCTTAGGGCTCGTCCTCTCTCCTGGAACGTTCTCAGACCCCCCTATCTGCACGCAGCCCTGTCACCCTGTCACCTCTCCGTCCCCTACTGGCCTCAGGCACCTGAGCCTTCCTGGTTCTCCTTCAGAACACCCCCTGACCTGTGGGCTGCGCCCCTTCTAGAAGGCGGGTCTTCTAGGGACCGGCACTCTGTCTGGACCCCTCCCACAGATACTGGGCTTCACGCCTCCGCCCCCGCGTCCTCCCCCTTCACAGGAAGCCGGGGGCTCTGCTAGGGCGGGGCTGGCCCGGTATTAAGGACATCGTGATATAATTGTTTTATTCAGAGCTTATAAGTAAAAAAGTTGAAAAGAAAATAACTTTATAAATATGCTTATTAACATTTGAAGAGCAAAAAGTAGAAAAATAAAAATAGGATTATAGGGCGCCTGGTGTCTCAGTCGGTTGAGTGTCTGACGCTTGATTTTGGCTCAGGTCAAGATGTTGGGGTTATGCGATGGGGCCCCACGTCGGACTCCCTGCCCAGCGAGGCATCTGCTTCTCCCTCTGCCCCTCCCCCTGCTCTCTCTCTCTCAAACAAATCTTTTTTAAAAACAGGATTATACACCAAGCAACAGAAGAAAGTGGAGCACAGAAGAGCAACCAAAGAAGGGAAAATGAGAGGAAGACAAGAGGACCCGAGCAGGACCAAGCCCCTGTGAGGGCTGAACCAGGACGCGCAGAAACACCCATGTCCTAATTCCCTGGGCCCCAGGGATTATAATGTGAGCCCCCTACATGGTCAGAGGGGCTCTGCAGACGTGATGACTAAGTTACAGACCCTGAGACGGGGCGATTACCCCAGACTACCTGGGGCCGCCACATACAGTCACCAGGTTCTTCCCCGGGGGGGGGGGGGGGGGGCGGGTCAGAGCAGGAGCCTTAAGCACACGCAGGACGACTCCTGGCTCTGAAGGTGGACGAGGGGCCCCGGGGGATTGCCCCCCAGGAGCCTCCAGGAGCCAGCCTGGCTGACCCATTTTTCAGACATCTGACGTCCGGAAACAAGACAAAAAATCTGTGTTCCTTTTGTGTCTTACGTTTGCGGCCATTTGTCACAGCAGCGATGGGAAACGTATCAAGAGTCATGATAAACCTGAACACTGGGTTAAAAATCCTGTTTGTGTTGCTGCTGAAACGAAGCCCCAATAAACACGTGTCACAGGGGATGGAAAGGAAGGGCTGGGCACAGCAAGGCTGCACTAAGCAGAGAAAAGCAAACACGGCCCCACTCCCGTCAGGCAGAACGGACCTGAGGATAGAAGCAGGAACGACATACAAGCCCACTGAGGGGCTCTGGCTTGGCAGGGATGGCGCACACGCACGCACGCACGAGTAGTAGTGGAATCCCACCCATACGAGCTACACCAGTGGGCCCGCCCCCACGTACCCATGCCCTACACCCCCACCATGTACACCTCCGCATGCGGACCCCGCTCCCTATGTGCCCACGCCATACGGACCCTACCCGCTAAGGACCCGTGCCATACACACCTGCGCCTGTGGACGCCGCCCCCTACGTACCCGCACCGTACACACCTGCGCCCTGGACCCCGCCCCCTACGTACCCGCACCGTACACACCTGCGCCCTGGACCCCGCCCCCTACGCACCCGCACCGTACACACCTGCGCCTGTGGACACTGCCCCCTATGTACCCGTACCGTACACACCTGCGCCTGTGCACCCTGCCCCTTACGTACCTGTGCCGTACACACCTGCGCCTGTGGACCCCGCCGCCTACGTACCCGCACCGTACACACCTGCGCCTGTGCACCCTGCCCCTTACGTACCTGTGCCGTACACACCTGCGCCTGTGGACCCCGCCGCCTACGTACCCGCACCGTACACACCTGCGCCTGTGCACCCTGCCCCTTACGTACCTGTGCCGTACACACCTGTGCCTGTGGACCCCGCCGCCTACGTACCCGCACCGTACACACCTGCGCCTGTGGACACTGCCCCCTACGTACCCGCACCGTACACACCTGCGCCCTGGACCCCGCCCCCTACGCACCCGCACCGTACACACCTGCGCCTGTGGACACTGCCCCCTACGTACCCGCACCGTACACACCTGCGCCTGTGCACCCTGCCCCTTACGTACCTGTGCCGTACACACCTGTGCCTGTGGACCCCGCAGCGTACACACCTGCGCCTGTGGACACCGCCCCCTACAAAACCGCGCCGTACCCACCTGCTCCTGTGGACCCCGCCCCCTACGTACCCGCACCGTACACACCTGCACCTGTGCACCCCGCCCCTTACGTACCTGCGCCGTACACACCTGTGCCTGTGGACCCTGCATCATCCGGAACCATATGGTCCGCGTGTGGAGGTGGAGTGACGTGGCATCAACCCAGGACTTACCGTTAAGTGAAGAAGGTGCCATATGTGACAGGGTGAACACCGTGCTCCCACTGCACACAGTGTGCTCCCACACACCCAGGAGCTTTTGGGGAACCTACAAAAACTGCTTCCTAGAGCCGCCTCCGCTGGGGGACTTAGAGGTCTATCGTCTGGGGCAGGAACAAAACCCACTTTTCAACATAAGGCCTTTCCTGTCTTCGGAATGTGCAGACTCCATACCCCTCAAGGTAGGATAGCACCCACTTTGAACCTTCCCTGTTTTCTGAGCTTGCCTTCCCAGACCCGCGCATTGGCACTTACATTCCCACGTCACAGATGATGTCCTGAGTGACCGGAGATTCCAGAAGGGCAGCCAGGACTTGGAGCGAATGCAAGAGGGTGTCCGACTCGTAATAATGATCCCAACACCCGTAGCCGCTGCAGAGGAAAGGAGCAGGCAGGTGAGCCCCGGAGACGCACAGGGGGAGCCGGGGAGGGGCAGCAGGGGAGTCCCGGAGACGGAGACGCACTGGGGGACCTGGGGGAGCTGGGGAGGGGCAGCAGGGGAGCCCGGAGACGCACAGGGGGAGCTGGTGAGGGGCGGCAAGGGAGTCCCCAAGATGCACCGGGGCAGCCGGGGGGGCCGGCAGGGGCCCACGGGCCCATGGGGTCAGAACGTGCTGGGGTGAGACCAGTGATTCCACTGTGCAACCTGAGTTAGGATCATTGCTACAAAAGAGGATCCAGTTCACTGGAAATGAAGAGACCTCTGATTCCAGGCTCTTTCTCCTAGCTTTAAGCTACAATGAGAAATTCTCTCTTGTGTCAACCCGTCCGTCTGCCTGTGGATATTTTTTAAACTTTTAATGTAGCCAAAATCACACTGATCTACAAAGCTGGACCCACAGAACACGTTCCTCGGGCAAGGATCATTAATATCCTTCCATTACCACTCACAGAGCCACTCCTAGTTCTTGCTGTCGTTCGTGCTGGTAGCAGGCCGGACGGTGTCCTCCAAAAAGGTGTGTCCACCTCCTGGCCTCCAGAGCCCATGAATGGGACCGTACTTGGGAAAAGGGTCTTTACAGAGGTAATTAAGGCTCTAAAGATGAGATGAGCCCGAATGACCTGGGCAGGTCCTGAATCCAACAGGAGAAGTCACGGAGAAGGGGCCGTGAGAAGACGGAGATGGAGGGCCACAGCCACAGGACAAGGGACTGGGAGCCGAAGCTAGAGGAGGCAGGACGGACCCTCCCCTGGGGCTTCTGGAGGAAGCAGGGCCCTGCCAGCAGGCTGATCTGGGGCTTCTGGCCTCCTTAACTGTGAGAGACTCAACCCCAGCTGTTTGAAGCCTCCCAGCTTGCGGAACTGTGCTTACAGAAGCCCCAGAAAACTCATACAGTGCTCCAGGTCGTCGTGAAGTGCGAAGATGGGCTTGCGGGCAGTCTCCTGGCACGGGCGTGCCAGGAACAAAGCAGAGAGTGCCTGTAAACTACTTCTAAATCTTCAAAACCCTTTCCTTACTCCTGCGCAGCAGCCAAGGAGCCATCGATGCTGCAGGTGCTGAGCAAACTTTGTGCACACGGACGGAGACCCCCAAACTGGCATCTGCATGTTGAACGTCTGGAAAGCAGGCCTCTTAGCCTTCAGTTCTGAGAAGGAAAGCCCGGGTTCTCTGATGAAAATGAGGTCAAGGAGACACCCCCCGGGAGGGCTCAAGACCTGGGCTGGCCTTTCCTCTCCAACAGGCAGATTCCTGTTTCAGGGGTTTTTACAGCCTGGCAACTCCCAGGCCACACGTAATGCTAAATGGCAATGCATGCCAGACGTCCCGTGCCTATGCAGCCATCAGCAGACCCCTTGCCCCTTCGGCTGGCCAACAGCTGGAGCGACATTTTGTAACAGGGGCTGTAAGTGCCCCCAGCCCATTTTCTACCCTCAAAGTCAATAAAACTGGCCCAAAGAACACAGCCAGCCTTTCTGGCAAAGGACCTTTAGATCCAGGAGTCAGCCTGCCCCAGTGGCACTGGTTCCTCATTCCCCTTCCAAGTGCCCTTTCTGGGGCAGGAGCTGGAGCCCTGACCACCAGAGACAGGAAGCGGGCATGCTCCGTGAACTGGCCTGGCTCCCCTCCTGCCCCAGCTTCCTCTCTGCAAACTGTTGCAAATAACAGATGTGAGCCTGCTCCGCGGGCTATAAATGACACGATACAAATATACCATCTTGGGATCCTGTAATTAAAATCCTCTGCCTTTTAAAGTGACGGGTCCAGATTTGGGGGCCAGGTGTGGGGAGAGCACAGGACAAAGAAAGGGGCAAGCACCTAACCTGGAGGTGGCAGGGCAGCGATTATGCCAGGGGGACAGGGCTGTGGAGGGCAACCCTCCAGTGGGAAGAACAGACAAAATATAAAGACCGAGCCTGGAGCTCAGGAGCAGAGCTCACCGAGACACCCCAGGACTCCAGGGCCCTGGCAGCTGGCTGAGGGGGGTCTTGAAGACCAGGCTAAGTGAGGGCGCAAATGCTCCTGGCAGCCACGGGAGACACAGCCCAAGCTGAAGTCGCGATTCCAAGGACAGAAGTCCAGCTAGCGAGGAAAAAGACAGGGGCAGCCTCGAGGTCGGATACAAAGACACCTGGGAGGAGACGGTTTGTGTTTACACGAAGCCCAGAAACTGAGGCGGGGACATGGCCTGAGGTGGGACTTCTGATCCCACAAATGGCCAGGACCTGTATACATGTGGGAACCCAGAGGGCAGCTGACATCCATCACAAAACAACCGTAGTACATAAGACACTTGCACGTGACAAAACAACCGTAGTACATAAGACACTTGCACGTGACGACTGCTGGCTTATTTCTGAATAAGGGACAAGGAGGAACGGGCTTCCCTATCACTGCGAACAGGCAGAGCAGAAGTGACCACTCACACTGGCTTGTGGAGAGATGCCCAGACCAGTAAGTGAAACACACTTGTGGCCAAACATGAAAGGGGGGCCTGGGAAGGGTGGAGGCCTGCAGAAGCGGCTTGGACATCAGCCCCGCTGCCGGGTCTCCGCTGCTCTAGCGACCCGACACGGGACTCCAGGCCGGCCTAGCCAGGCTGGGCGTCAAGTGGGCCCACTCGCGGGCTTCCAATGCCCCTCAACAGGCCCGCACAGCCGCACCTCTCCATACCCACCCCCCCTCCCTGCGTTTCCTCTGCGGGGAGCTGATGCGGATCCCTCCACCTGCCCACCCTGGGGGTCTGTGTGTTCGGCTCTCACCATATTTCCAGTTCTGGTCCCAGCCTGTACCTGGCACCTTTGCATTTGGCAATTTCAATACCTACATGTCCAGAGAGAGAGAGAGAGAAGCAATCTCAGCACGTACAACATGGTCAAAGGTAGATAAACACTACTGTAATAGGTGTGATAAAAAGCCAAACCACAAACAAAAGCACTCGGTGATCTCCCTGACCCCAGGCAGCCAAGGACCGGCTCTCCCGCAGACCCTGCTTACACCAGCAGGAAATAAGATGCAAGGCCTGCAGGGCTGACCCTTAGCACGGGGGAGGAGGAGGAAGCCACACCCTGGTAGTTCATTAACAGGCAGATGTGGAAGACCGTGTGCAGGGAGAAGGCAGGACTCCTGAAGGACCACAGCCTACAGTGGCACCAGCCCAGCACCAGCAGCCTCTGGTCCGCGGTAGCAGGGCCCACATGCACGACTCGGTCCGGCCACGACTGCCTTTGCTCCCACTAGATATGCTCTGCGCTCGAATGAGCTGAAAGCAGGCTGAGGCTGAAAAGAAGAGGTTGAAGGTGTGGGGTACGTATCTGCGAAAATGCCCTTGCTTGTGTCCTCCTGTTCTCACTGCTCTTAGCAAACCCTCTTGCAAGGAGCGGCTCAGAACAACACAGCCTGGCGTGCGCAGGCCTGGCGTGAGCACACCTGCGCGGTTGCCCGGGACAGCCCCTCTCTGGCTGTAGGTATGAATAGCTGGACCTTTCATGCTCACAGACGGACTGGAGCCAAGGCTCACTACATGGGGGCCTCCGCGACAACCACACCCTAGTCTCTAAGCTTGCAAGCTCAACCCTGACACAGCTTCCCTCTTGGGGCCGGCTTCTCCCCATCAAGGCGGTCTCCAGGCACCAGACACAGTTACAGCACTCCGTCTGTCTTGAAGTCTGACTTGCTTTACACTCACGTGCTCCTTGTTTGCTGACCTAAGTCCCTGGATCTGTAGCAGAACTAACCTACTCTCCTTGAGATTTGCACTGGCCTCATGGAGTGAAGGACCTGACTCTCCCAGACCATGAACCCTGACAGCATTTGAAAACAGTTGGGTGGGGGGGGAGATGCCAGCGAGTCCGTTCAGGGTCATGTCCACATCTGACTGCCGCCTGGGCACCTGCTCCTCCTGCACGCCGCCCCCTCCCTCCTCCCAAACCTTCCCTTTTGAAACCACTCAGGCTCCCCCTGGATGGGGAAGATGGATTTTGAACGTTAGTCCACCGTCTTCCCAGGTTGCCTGGTTCCTGAATAAGGCATACTTCTTCCTTACCTCCCATCACTTGTCTCTCGAGTGTTGATGGCAAGCTGCCCAACCTGAGTTAGAACCAGTTCTCTGTCTGGTAACAAGACCACCTTTCGTGGGATACTTCTTCACAACACCCTCGTTGGTGGTTGGCCACCCTTCCCCCTTAAATGCCTCTAAACATGGGCAACTCAGCACCTCTCAGGCAGCTCAGCCCTAGCTAAGCCACACTGGACCCCAGACGTATCTGAGAACAGGGAAGCCTCAGCCTCTCATCTCCATCTCTGCCTCTGCAGCCACGCTTTTCCTACCAACAGTGTATACCATGGGTCCCCCCAGGCACTTAAACTACCCCCAATTCAGGAGGGGCCCTGGGCACTTATGGGGGGGGTCATCATGCATCATCTTATCTGTCCCTAAGCCCAGGGCTGCAATTTTCCATAGAGCAAGGATGTGTCTGCATCACAAGCAAGCAGGGGCCTGTCGGCCTGGACCTTCGCCCACCCCCCCACCCTATAACCCCGCCACTCCGTCCCCTCTGCCCCCCGTCCTCCCCCGTCCCCCCCACATCCGTCCCCTCACCCCCGTCCCCTCCTCGTACCCTGTCCCCCTCCCGGACCCCCGTTCCCCTCCCACACCCCGCCCCACCAGCCCTTCCGACCCTCTCCTCCCACTCCCCCCCCCCACCCCGCCGCCCGCAGACTTACTCTTTAAAATCCTCTGCAAATTGCCCTCGAAGTCCAGGGCCCATTGGTTGAGCGCGCAGGTGGCCACAGTCACCTTCCGGCCCATCCTGGCCGCAGTGGCCTGGGCTCTTCCGGGTCGCCCCACCGCTCTGGCCGGGCATGGACTACAGAGTCCCGGCGACAGGCCACGCCCACGCCCCGCCCACGCCCCGCCCCGCCCGCGGAGCTCGCGGCCGCGCCTGCGCAGGACGGAGGCCCGCCCCCTCCGCCCCCCACTCCCGCGGGGACGGTCGCCGGTACCGGGACCGCAGTACGTCTGTTTTATCCCACACCTCCCCACAAACTGCGCCCAATGTGCTCCGGCGACTTGACTCGTTACTTTCACTCTTCCTCTGCAGCTGGGTGCTGCATTGTGGGGCCAGAGCCGGGCCGTCCATTCCGTGCCGGAGGGCTTCTGCGTGGGGAACAACAGGGGGCCAACGCGCCCGCGCCCGCGCCCGCGCCCGCGCCCGCGCCCGCGCCCGCGCCCGCGCCCGCGCCCGCGCCCGCGCCCGCGCCCGCGCCCGCGCCCGCGCCCGCGCCCGCGCCCGCGCCCCGCTGCTAGTTCCTCTCCAAGAGCGTCGTTTCCCTAGGCGCACAGGTTGGCGGAGAGCGGGTGTGCTGTTGCCACATTTCTTTCCTGGAGCGCTTGCAACGAGCTACTGCCGGCAGGTTTTCACTTCTTCTTCTTTTTTTTTTTTAAAGATTTTATTTATTTATTTGACAGAGAGAGAGACAGCCAGCGAGAGAGGGAACACAAGCAGGGGTAGCGGGAGAAGAAGAAGCAGGGGCCCAGCAGAGCAGGGAGCCCGATGTGGGGCTCATTCCCAGGACCCTGGGATCACGCCCTGAGCCGAATGCAGACGCGTAAGGATTGAGCCACCCAGGCGCCCCCAGGTTTTCACTTCTTCTTAGTCCATTTAGGGTAGGAATCCAACTTTTTTTTTCGTATGAATAAATAACTCTCACTGTCATTGATTGAACTTCGTTCCGTCTTTTATTCCCGACTTGCGATGCTTTTGTCCTACACGTTTTCACATTTAAAATACGTTTAAACCCCCCACCCCCGTCTCTAAAGGAATGCTTGTTCATGATGGACGGTAGAAAGTAAGGAAGCAAGCAAGAAGAAAGAAAGAAAAAGGAAATGAAAGAAAGAAAAAAAAAAAAAGAAAGCGGAAGGCTGGGGCAGTGCTCTAGAGTAAGGCTAAGGAGCCGTGACACCTTATGCACAGAGTGGTTTCCCGATTGGATCCTGACTTTTAATAAACAGCTATAAAGGACATGAATGGGACGATTGGGGGGAAACTGAATATGAACAATATACTAGATAATAGCTTTAGGTTGATACAAAATTTCCAAAGTGTAATGTTTTATTTTGGTAATGTAAGAGATGGTTGCTGAAGTCTTTAGGAAGAAGACATCACCCGCAGCTAATTAATGGTTCAGGAAAAAAAAGTGGGGGGTGGATACAGAGAAAAAGGGAGAGAAAGAAATTAAACTGTTGGCAGCTGCTGAACCTAGGTATATGGGTGCTCACCTTAGTATATATTCAACTGGTTTGTATGTTTGACATTTTTCAAAATAAAAAACTGCAGAAAAAAAATATCTCCATGAGGGACACAGAGCTGTCCCAACCAGATCCCTATGCAAACAAGATCTTTGTCCCAAATGTTGGGAGTGGGGCCAGCAGACACCTTCAATTGCCCACCCCTCCAGGGGCTGCTTGGGTTGCACCGCTGCCCTGCCCAAGGTCATATCCTGGCAAGGGTGGCCTTGTCCAGTGGCTGATCTCTGCAGGGAGGAGTATGTATGTGGCTTGGGCATTCCTGCCAAGCGGGACAACTGTCATGTTTCTTACCACTCAATCTGCCCCATGATGTTAGCCCCAGGCGGGCTTGCGTGGCAGTTCAACTTTTCCCTCTTTCCAGCGCTGCTGTTTCTTACCCTCTCATCTATGCACAGATGTGATCCCAACCCGAAACTCCATCTCCCTCACTTCTGGGGGAACCAGACCTGCCAGGCCTCCTAACAGAGCCCTCCCTGACACCCCCAAATCAAACGGCTACTCACACGCTCAACCTCTCCTACACTTCCTGCTCTAATCCTCTGCACAGCACGTTCACCATCTGACGCTCTACCTATTTGATTATTGTTTATTGATTACTGCTTCCCCCCGCCCCGCCCCTAACAGACTTGACCCCTAGGAGCGGGGATGTTGTCCATTTTGTGGGTTGCTGTGGACCCAGCGCCTGACACATCAGAGGCTCAGCAAGAGGTTTGCTGCGCGCCTTGGAAGGCCCATTTGCAGAAAGAGGAAACGGGCGCAGGGGAAGCAGCTTGCCCGCGGCCACCGGGTGGATGGAGCGCCGGCCCTCGCAAATGCTCAGCAGGTCTTAGCGTGGGTGCGGGGGGAGGCTCCCCCCCGGCAGCCAGCCATCCGGGGGGCGGGCCCTCGGCCATCAATCTCGCGCCCCAGCGGCGCCGAGTGGGCGCGTTGGGTGGCCCAGAGTCGGCTCAGGGGGTGGGGCGAGGCGTGCGACCAATGGAGGGGCGCAGGGACGCCGGCCGCTCAGGGCCCTCCTCCGATTGGTTGTCTACGGTATCACGTCATACTGGGGGCGGGCCTTCGGGTCGGCCCCTCTAGGCAGCGGGGTTGGCCGCACGCCTGGAGTGGGGGACCGCAGCGCGGAGCCGGACCCTCAGGTGAGCGGCGCGGTGCGCGCAGGTGGGGGGGCGCCCAGGTGAGTGAGCGTGGTGCATGAAGGTGGGGGACGTCCAGGTGAGCGGTCGGGGGTGGTCTACTCTCAGAAGCGCCCCGGTCTGACGACCAGTGCCCTCTTTGTGCCCACCTGAGCTCTTCCTGCAGCTCCTTAGGTAAAGAGAAGGGAACCGGGCCCCACCGGGCGCCACTCTGGGTGCCCAGATTTGAGACATGGGCAGCGAGGGACTGGGCTGCCCAGTGAAGCGAAAAAGACCTTTTGTGTACTGTTCGTAGGAGCAGAAAACGTCCCGCTCTTCCCGAGCGCAATTTGGCGAATTCCTTTTTAATAAAATATTGAGTGCGCTTGTGTATTTTCTCAAAAAAATACATGGATGGCTGGAGAGGGGTAGCTGAGAAACATGGGGGCATGGAGAGGCCTGGTTGTGAAATTCAGGTAACTATGATAGCAGGTAATCTCTCTGAGGGCCGTGCCAGGTACTGTTTGAATATGGAAACATTTCTTGGAACCTTATCTGAACAGCCCCGGGTCTGGTTTGGGAATTTGTGAATCCAAGAGTAGTAGGGACTGAAGAATACAGACCTGCCAAACCGAACCTGAGGTGACGAAGAACGATAAATATCAGAATCGGTGAAGGGTCGTGAAGACTGTTCTAGAGGCCGGGTAGAACTACGTGTCCACCCAACGTCAACCTGTGGGAGTTTATGCCGGGACGTACTCAGATGGCTGTGTAAACATGCAGATGCGAAAACCAGAAGCAACTAAAGCCTGTCAGTGAGAAGGTCAGAGAAATCCTGATACGCTTGCACAGTGGGATACCTGGCAACTGTAGAAAGGAAAGCTCGGCGTGGAAACAAGTTCCCTGGCTTGTCACAGCAAGAGGGGCCAGAGGGAGAGAGTCTGTCCTTAAAAAGACTACTTGAAAAGCTATACACCGAAACCTTAAACGGTGATGGGAATACAGGTGTTCTTTTCCTATTTTCCAGAAAACAGACTGATGTAATACAACAATTTAGCAACAACGAAAGAGTTTTTAAACAGCTCTTGGAGTCCTAAGACCCATAGTTCTGGGAACACTTGTGGCTGAATGGGGGTCAGGGAGGTCGCCTGTGCATCCCCCCACCATTCCCAAGGCATGGTGGGATTGACCTTTGGGGTGATTCTTGGTTTACCTGCAGCTTCTCTACAACCCACCCCCCAGCCCTGCCCCCTGACCCCGGGCCTTCTGCAGTGGTCACTCCCTCAACTCACACATACAGTTCACAGGCCTCGCTTCCAAATGCAGGGGCTGCTTTGAAGATGTGTGGCCCCGCCAAGCTCTTGGCGCCGGGAAGCTCTGGCCTGGCTTACCTTGAGAGGACTGAGGGCCCAGTGGTGGCCCAGCAGAGCTGCTCCTGGGGCAGTTTCCGAGGCCTTCAGAAGTAGACATGTGCCCTAGGTGGAAAGAAATGCCCAGAGACACTGAGCCCTGATTCAAAGGGTAAGCTGCAGCTTTGACCGTGGCTCCAGGATTCTGCTCTCCAAAACATATGCTCACTGTAACGCAAGTTTAGAAGTCAAATGTAAAGGTCCTTGCCTTTCTTCTTCCTCCAGTCCACCCCCAGGATTCATTAACCTCCGTCGCCACAGGCCCGCGTGAGCAGAGAACGCACTCCACCTTGTTCATGTCAACCTCCTCATCTATCAAACAGACACCGTCATGCTGACTCTCCGGGGTCGGTGCGAGAGCTCAGTAAGATACCGGGCACTTAGAACTCCACAGATGCTCCGTAAATACCCACTATCTGTCAAGGTTGAGTCACCCAGGGATGGCCCGAGCAGTATCGTGTGTTCTAATATCCTGCAATCCCTGCATCAAGGGGTGGAGACTGAGTCCCTGCCCCTTGAAAGAATGTGGACTTGGGACTCCCCATAACTGGTAGAACGTGCTGGAAGTGCCTTCACTTGTCTTCTCAGGCCCTCGGAAGGGGCGGTACAACTCTGCTGGTTCCCTGAACCTCTTCCCATGGCCCTGAGGCCACCAGGCTGTGAGGACGCCCAGCTGGCCCCCACGGAGAGGCCACATGAAGACGGCTGCTCTGGCACCCCCCCAGCATGGAGCTGCCTAGCCAGTCTTCCCAGATTCCTGACCACAGAAGCAATGGGAAAGGATGAAAAGACTTCTGAGCCACCAGGTTGCAGCGTGGTTAGGTGCAGGGGGGAACCAGAACGCTCTGTGGCTGGGCATCGGGGATGCGCGGCCCTTAGACCTCTGCGGCTGAGAACTCAGAGCCTTGGTGGTGACCGTGGGACTTCCAGGACGTTCCCGGTGCCGGCCCCCAGAAGTCTCCACCATGCTCCTGGGCAGCTAACGCACCCGCAAACGTCTGAACTTTCAAGATGCCAAGAAGCTGTCAAGGGGCGTAAGTCACCTGTTGTGTGGGTCTCAGCCTGTAAATAGTGGTACTGTGGGCTGGGGATGCCTGAAGCACCCTCCTGGGCTCATACTACTGGGGCATCCCTCTCCCACCCCCCAGTTTCCCTCCCGGGGCATCATGGCTGGCCCAGCCCTAGTGGTCTTAGGATTGCAGGACGCGCCTCAGCAATACTCGGGGAGCTCTGACGAGCAGGGTTTCTTGCTCACAGGTCCTGGAGGGCACACAACATGCTCCGAGCCACAGTGAGGTCATGGGGAGAGAGAGAGAGTGTGGGCCTGGGCCTCTGCCTTTGTTGGGGTCAAGGGTGGGGACCTGGGGTTTCATGGGCTCACTCTTTATTGGCCAGTTTAAAGCATAAGAGTGGCAATGAGGGCACAGGAAGAAGGGGGGATCACTGCAGTGGTCAGGTGTCTTGGCCACCTAGGGCTTTCTGAAAGGGGACGTATGGGTGGGAGTGGCCTGGTTCCTTCTCTGGTTGGTTGGCTGGTAGCTGGGGCCAGCAGCTGGCAGTGTATTTATTAGAGATGGATGTCTTTGCCATGAATGCCTTGCCGATCAGAAGCTTAGGGTCAGGCACTTCTGCGTCATTCTCAAACTCTCGGGGGACATGTCCCTTTAGATTTGGCCCGTGGAACTCAAAGACCAGCCAAGGGAGCCGACCAGGCTGCCAGAAAGCCCCATCCCCTTCTCTGGCTGGTCTTTATCCCCAGGTATGGGACACTAACTCTCCCTCACCCCACTTTAACAACCACTGCAAGTCCTCACGTGTATAGGCATTCATGACCCAAGACACTCAGGAAGGTCACTGGGTCCCGCGAGTCTGCTGAGAGCCAGGCTCCAAGCCCAGATCACTCTCACTGCTGTTCCATGTTCTTAGGCTCTCACTGGCTCCTAGAATGCTAGCTCCAGAGGGCTTGAATCGGGCTGGTGGCACAAAGAAGCTTCTAGAAATGTTTCAGATGCATATGTGGCTGCTTCAAAGAAAATGCCTTTCTGTTCATTGCTACTCGTCAGTTCTGCATCTGCCTATGCTAAGGCTCATGTCCAGGGTGACGCCGCCATGAAGACGTCGGTTCAATCCCCCATTATCATTAAGTACTTACTATTTGCCAGATACTGTGTGTGCCAGGCATAGAAACTGGGTGGTAATATTCCCTCCCCTCTCCCCTCCTACATGGGCTGTCTTCCACTTTTGAACCCCTGAGCACTGAGTTTGCACTTCTCACTTGGTTCCAACAGTGGGCCTTGAGTAAATATCATTTGGGTCTTTATCTGCCTTCAATCCTGAAATGTCAGCTCCCTGAGTGTCTTCATTATCTTTGTGTCCCTGCAGGACTTTGTTCAGTGGGTTGAGAAGGATCAAGTGGGCCTTTTGAATCAAGAGAGTCTAGAGATTTTAGAGTGGCCCGTTCAAGAAGGAGCACTTCCATTCTGCTGTGAACCCCCTAGACAAGACTTTGGAGGTAAGCACATCTTAGCGCTGTTGGTCATTGTCATAGATAGTGACTTTTTAGCTTTGAAAAAGTAAAGACAGCTGGTATATCAACTCCTGTCTGTGAGTCTTAGGAATAAAATAAAACACCCCAAACACCTCCCTCTCCCCTGTCTCTGGCTACCTGTTTCCAAGGATATAACTTACACATTTATTACAAGATTCGGTGCTCATGACAGAGGAGACTCCTGGGTGAAATGAACTCAGCAATCTCAAAATTTTTATTTGGGCTTGTTTGAATCTGTAGAAGATACACTTTTTCTTTCAGCCGCATTTTCTATTTGGCTTTTTCACACTTAGTTCTGAGGCTCTACATTTCTGGCCCTTTTGCAGTTTTCTACCGTGTTTAGTGAAAGTGACTGCTATGCACCACTCTCTGTATTCTGTTTCGGGGCTATAGAAGTGGGTGGTCCATAAGGAACTCTTCATCCTGCCTTGTACATCATAGACAGAGATTCCATAAACTTACCTGTGAAAATTAAATTAAGTGATGTGGCTACAGTTCCCACACCGCACATGAAAATGCCTTTTGTCACTGAAATTTTTTTAAATGAAGGTACATTTGTGTTAAAGTAACTCATGTTCACATTTTTAAACAAGTTAGTGGCTTTTAAGGCTTATATGTAGAATAAACAGTTCCCCGCTTCATCCCTTAGTGTTCATTCCCAGAAAAAAATACGTTTCATTATTTTAGTTACTTTTGTATTATTGTTTTTACCTGCTTATTTTTAAATAATTTGCTTTTGTCACTCACAGCTTTATGTATCCTTCTACACATCCAGTAGTCAGTCTATAGCCAGGTATTATGTTGTTATGACGAAGTTGCTATTATTTACTGTTAAGCCAAGTAATGTTCTACAGTTATGGTTTGGGTTTCCCCCCCTTATGACTTTTTATTGTTCCTGGAGTTAATGGTTGCCTCACTTTTTCCATTCACTAAGGTTTCTTTCTTTTTTTTCCCCATTACTAAGGTTTCTATGCATCTTTCACTAATTTTTTTCTGAATGCTCTACTAGAGCTGTCACACTATCAATACTTTTTCACACAATAAAATTCATCATTTTTATTCTCCTTCCCGCTATAGCCATTCATTTAGTACCAGTGTGGACTGGTTACTGTCTGGTGCACTGCGTGGCTCTCATCCTCTTGTCCTTTCATTGGGCCTTTTTTCAACAGCTCTTTCGGATCCTGTGTTGTCTCCTCTGAATGAAAGTTAATCTGGGAATAGAATTCTAGGGTGCAAAACGGTTTCCCTCAGAGTTTTTAAAGCTTTCCATCATTGTTTTCTAGAATCTAACTTGCTGCTAGTATGATTCTTTATTCTGGATTTTTCTCTAAAAGCTTTTAATATCATGTTTTCTTATCCTTGATATTTTGAAAACTTCACAATTAGAACTTGTTCTGGAAGTGTAGATGTCACTGCTTCCTCCATAAAAAAGTTCAGTTCTTCCACCTTTTTTGGTAGAGTGATTATTTATTGAATGCACTGTATGTACCAGATCATGTTCTAGGACTAGGTAGTACAGCAATGAATAGGACACATGATTCCTGCCCTTGGGGAGCTTACATTCTAATGGAGGGAGACAGACAATAGACATGCACTCAAATTAAAAAAAAAAAAAAAGCATTCTACATGATGAAAAGAGTTATTAAGAAAATAAAATAGGGAGAGTGACTTGGTAGGGGTCTGGGGTACAAGCGACATAGATTAGCTGATTGGCTTGTACATTGTTTCAAGATGAATGGCTATAGGGGAGAGGGAGAATGGAAAGAATAAATTCTGTTGTGTTGGAGTGTCTAGAAAAATTGCTGAAATGTATGATAGCTCTGTTAGAGTGTTCAGAAAAAAAATTAGTGACATGCATAGAAACCTTAGTAAATGCAAAAAGTGCAGCAATAATTAACTCCAGGAAAAATAAAAAGTCATACTAAGGAGGGAACATTTTACAAAAGATCTGAATGAGGAGACCTGCAAAGTATGTCCTAAGCAGAAGTAACAGGTATCATGAATGAAATGAACCATATTCAAGGATCGTTACAGATCCTATGTACCTGAATTAGAAGGTATGAGAAGAGAGTGGGGAGAACAGGAGGCAGGAGCAGATCGCAAGAGGGTTCTGAGCCACAGATGGTCTGTTTTACATGGTAAGAGGGCATTCTGCCACCATCTGGAGACTGAATCAAGAGAAGTAGGTGGTTGTCGCAGATTTCAGGAAGGAGAGACTGAAACAATCCATCATCTCTTCCTTGCCTGGAATCTGCCATTCAGGACAAGGTAGTGAGTAGGTGGTGAGAGGCCAGTCCTGCAGAGTCTATGAGCAGTGGCAGATGTGGCTGGGGGATGTGGTGGCTGTTCCTCATGGGGCGATCTGAGCAGCGTGTGTCTTCTTCCCTCAGGGCCCAATGGCTGCAAAATCCCTACATGACGCTCCCAAAACCAAGAGTCCAGGCAGCATCGCCAACAGCAGAGCGGTGACTCAAGGGCAGTGGGGCCGTGCCTGGTAAGGATCTTGCCAGCCTTCCCAGCTAGAAAATACAGCGAGGTCTTACTGAGAGGTTGCCAGCCTCTGGGATTTTGGGGACCTAGTAAATACAATTTTTATCATCAAGACTAATAAAGGGTAAGCAATTTCCCATTTTATAAAGTAAGGAATTGAAGAGGAAGCGAAACACTGACTAAAACAGGCTGGCCCTGGCTGTGAAGCTTTCTGTTGTCTCTGTTCTCCTTGGGCCAGAGAGCGTGGGGACTTGGGAGTGGGTGAGCAGCCCCCTCGCCCAGAACCGGGAAGCCTCTGGCCTTGTGAGTGACAGAAGGCCTCGGGGCTCTGGGCTTTCTGTGGGTGCCCACGGGTCCATCCAGCTCCCTGCAGCTCGCGGTAGGGCACGCGTGGAGTGGCTCTTCCAGGCAACGGGGAGGCCTCCGCACTGAGAGCGAGCAGCCGTCTCTGAGGCCCTGGTTGGAACAACGGGACGCGTAAGGACGCACAAAGCATTGTCTGTGCGGCCCCCGCCGGGCGGGCCCCACGTGACTGTGTGCTGCCCGCTGTTGCAGGGAGGTGGACTGGTTCTCGCTGGCGAGCGTCCTCTTCCTGCTGCTCTTCGCGCCCTTCATCGTGTACTATTTCATCATGGCGTGTGACCAGTACAGCTGCTCTCTGACGGCCCCCGTGCTGGACGTCGCCACCGGGCATGCTCGGCTCTCAGACATCTGGGCCAAGACGCCACCTGTGACGAAGAGAGCAGCCCAGCTCTACACCCTGTGGGTCACGTTCCAGGTCAGCCCTCCCTGGCCACTATCGTCGGGGCACAGCGGGTGCCAAGCGTCCCTCTTGCTGGGACTGGCCATTTGTCTGGGAGATGGAGCCCCGGCTTAGGGTGGCATTCTCCTTCCCAGGACCCAGCAGGGCATTACCTGGAGCCTGACCTACTTAGCTCTGTCTTCTGATAGAAGGCACCTGGCGGCATCACGGTGTCTGACCCACGTGTGGGGTGAGCCTCCCCGCAGTTCAGGACCACGTGCAGTCCTGCAATGACATGCGTAGTCGTACGGAGCAGGACGGGAGGGTGTGAGGCAGGGCTGGCCCGGGGAAGCCCTGTGCATGACAGAAGCTTCTCTTAGCAGCAGCCCATGGGAAGGAGCATTCCAGCCCCCAGAGGGGTGCTCTCCATTATAGGAGACACCGCTTGGCAAAGCCACGCCCGTTTTCCCAGCAGGGGGCCGCATGCTCCTGGCTGAGGACATCCTCAGCTCTGTTGTGACCTTGCTGGCCTTTGAGAGCAGAAGGAGTTCACCAGGAAGGGGCTGTTTGCACAAAGAACCTGGTGAACAGGCCACGTCGTTTATTATCTGAATCCAGGGAGACAGAGCCAGGAGAGGGCTCCCCGCCGCACCCTGCTTTCCTCCCTGGAGGAAGGCTCCCGCCCTTAGTAGCAGTTTCTTCTCAGGGTCCCAACTTCTGGGTTCCAGGGTCCCTTTCATTTCTGGTCTCTTGGTCCCTTTGGGTGAAAAATGAGAAGGGACAGCGTGAATCACAGTAGCCTAAGAGTAGAAATGTCAGTGGATGAGTGGCTAAAACAAAACGTGGTCCATCCCTGCCGTGGAACGTTGCTCAGCCGTGACAAGGGGTGGGGCCCTCCCGCGTGCTCTGGTGGGGATGGACGTTGAGAACGTTCGCTGTGTGAAGGAAGGCACGCGCAGAAGGCCACGTGGTGCATGATTCCATTCATATGAAATGCCCGGAATAGAAAAAATAGAAAGTGGGTTAATGGTTGTTGGGGGACAGTGGGGGAGGGGAACAGGGAGCGACTGCCGAATGGGGGTGGGGTTCCCTTTGGGGGCGATGGCCCTGTTCTGGAGCCGGATGATAGTAGTTTTGCACAACCTTGTGAATGTGCTAAATGACCCAGAAAGGGTCTAAAAGGGTGAATTGTATGGCATGTGAATTCTCTCACTTTTTTAAGTGGCCCCAGAAACGTGAGTGGGAAGGACCCATGGGCTCTCCTGGGGAGACACTGCTTCGTGCTGCTTTAGACAGTAATGAGCTTCCTGCTCGGGGCTCTACTGCCTTCAGAGCCCCACCAGGCCTGCGGCCAGGGCTCCCAGAGCCACGAACTCTTCTGGAAGCACTAACCAACCCACATCAGGATTTCTGCCATTCTTGTGGTGCTTTTGCGTGAGTCGTGTCAGTGAACGAAAGCAAGGCTGTGTGGAAAGAGCCAGGCCCTCCGGGCGGCGGGTCACACAGCCTCAAATCTCCACGGCAGGTGCTTTTGTACGTGGCCCTTCCAGACTTCTGCCACAAGTTCCTGCCAGGCTACGTGGGAGGCGTTCAAGAGGGTGCCGTGACCCCCGCAGGTAACCTGAGACCACACGCCCCCCTTCTCCTCTCCCTGCCTCTTTGTCTCACGGACCCACCCCGCCCCGTGCTGCTTCCACCCCCAAGTGTGCTCCCTGACAAAATGAACACGAGCTTTGCTTGGGCATTGCCGCCGTCCAGGGCGGCCCTGGGCTGAGCTGGCCTGGGGGCTGGAGACCACGGTCTTCAGTGAACAGGGCACAGAGCGGCTTCCGCCCCCACGGCTGGAGGACATAACCAGGCTGCTGGAGCCTCTCCCCACCGGATGCCCCAGCCACTCCACATCTCTCCCAAGATGCCCACAGTCACCAGGAAGCCAGGAGGAGCCCCGCAGGTGGAATCCACCCTGTCCCTGCCTACAGAGGGCTCCTAGGGCGGCGGGAGGCTGGGGTGCTTCCCGGCCAGTACCGTGGGGGCATCCTCACTCTCTAGCAAGCTGCAGACTGGTGACCCGGCCTGCATGCGGCCGAGGAGAATCAGAACCAGGGGACTAGTCTGCCCCCTTTGCCCTTTCCCAGGACCCCGAAAGCAGGAGCAGTTAATACCGGGGCTGACAGCGTCGCCTGTGCTCCTGGCACTTTGACCTGGGGACCCAGGTTAGAGCAGGAGCTGACCAGCTTCAGGGCTGCAGCCCGGGTGCCCTAGACAGGCCACGAAGCTGGCAGGGCCTGGGCCAGCTGCTGTCTCAGTCGGAAAAACTCTTTGATTGTTGCATCTCCCTCCGCAGGCGTTGTCAACAAGTATGAAATCAACGGCCTACAAGCGTGGCTTATCACGCACCTTCTCTGGTTTGCAAACTCGCACTTCCTGTCCTGGTTCTCGCCCACCATCATCTTCGACAACTGGATCCCCCTGCTGTGGTGCGCCAACATCCTCGGCTACGCCGTCTCCACCTTCGCCATGCTCAAGGGCTACTTCTTCCCCACCAATGCCAAAGACTGGTACGTTCTTCCGCTGGTCAAGCGGAAGTGGAACGTGGATGCTTCCACCCCTTGCCTTTCTCTACGAACTTAGAATAGGAAGTCGTAAAGCTCTGAGGATTGAGAATCCTTGAATGAGATGCGTAACGGATCTTGTTTGATTCTGGGGAACATCCTTTCTCAAATGTCTGGGGGGCTTCCTCTGCCTTAGGAAGAATGTGGTGGAAGGTGGCCAATTCCATCTTTGGCCAAGTCACCCCCTGTAGGGCTGTTGCGGGAGCAGGGAAGTGGGAAAGGCAGCACATCGCCTCCATCTCTGGAACATGTGTGTGGCCTGAAACCATCTTAGTGCGGAGTCTTGTTATCTCGGTGGCTTTAATGTAGGAGCTTCCCAGGGAGAGCCTGACTGGTTGGTGCTTTCTCATGGAAGCTTTGGGTTGGACCGTTGTGAGCCCCCCAGCTAGCCATCTCCTCATCTAGCTCTTTATCCATCCACCCACCCATCCACCCATCCATCTAACCCATTCATCCACCCATCCACCCACCCATCCACCCTTCCATCTAACCCATTCATCCACCCATCCACCCACCCTTCCATCCTTCTATCCACCCATCTACCCATTCATCCACCTACCTACCCACCCATTCATTCAACCCATCCACCCACCCAGTTCCCTTTCCATCTAACCCATCCATCTAACCCATTTACCCACCCATCCATCCTTCCATCTAACCCATCCACCCACCTACGCATCTATGCATCCATCTACCCACCCATCCACCCATCCACCCAACCAACCCATCTATTCCATTCAACCCACCCACTCATCTTCCTATCCAACTCCCATCCTTCATCCCTGCCTCCCTGTATCCCTCCATCCATCTCTCCCTCCACCAACAGATTTTGGTTGGGTTCCTCCTGCAGACGGGTGTAAGTGGTCGTGAATAAGATTCTTCTGCTTGGGTGCCTACAGTTGAGTCCCAGATGCATTTAGGGGCCCAAAAAAGACAAAATGTGTTCCCTTTAACTCTTGCTCTTGGGAAATGTCTCTGGATGGTGGTGCTTTGTGGCATGTGTGGTGGTTACGTACCGAGGCACCGAGGCTGGTCTTCTGTGGCTCGTCTGAATCATTCTCGGTGCTTTATAATCAATCGCCTGTCCTAGACTTTGTATATTTTGCTTTTCTAACTTACTGTAAATGAGGGAGGTGGACATGAAAATGTTTTTCTCACGAACGCAGAGATTCCTGTGTGTCTCACAGCTCTACCTGAGGGAGGTCTCCACGTCAGTCATCTTGGCCGACTCTCTGGTCACCCCAGAGAGGGCTGTGGGGTCAGAAACCAGGGCAGCAACTGTCGAGCAAGGGTTCGTGGTGGGCCCTGGAGCCGGGCACCCGGCTCTGAGCGTGCAGCTTTCACTCACTCTCTACCTGGGCGGGATTCGTGATGTCGCTTGCGTGCGGGGACGCGAGCACCCTGTGAGTCACCACCAACCACGTGCTGGGCTGCAAACGAAGATCTTCATGCAGTCCAGCCAGCTGTGCGGCTCACCTGGGCCGCGCCTCAAGGGGACCTGGAGGAGGGTGGGGAGAAGCCTGGCCGTTCAAGGGAAGGCTCCCCCCACCCCGGGAGGCCGCTCGGGCGCCTGGTTCGCAGGGTGCCTCTGCCAAGCCGGAGCTGAGTGGGAAACAGGAGGGACCGGGCTGCCCGCACCTCCGCGGCGGACGCCAGGGCTGGGCTCGGCGCCTGTGTCCACGCGCACACCGGCCCCGTGGTGTGAGACGCACGCCCTGGCTAGCATACGTGTTGTCTCTATTTTCCAGCAAATTCACAGGCAATTTCTTTTACAACTACATGATGGGCATTGAGTTCAACCCCCGAATTGGGAAGTGGTTTGACTTCAAGCTGTTCTTCAACGGACGCCCTGGGATCGTCGCCTGGACCCTCATCAACCTGTCCTTCGCGGCCAAGCAGCGGGAGCTCCACGGCCAAGTGACCAATGCCATGGTCCTGGTCAACGTCCTGCAGGTAGCCTGTCTGCGGCCAAAGGGGCGGGTGCGCCTATGCTTGCTGGGGGCCGGGCAGGCTGGAGGCCAGATCGTTTTCAAGAAACCTTAACCCGCTGCATTTAGAAGGGAGCTGGCCCCCTTCCCGGGCATCTCTGGGGAGCGGGCAGTGAGCACGTGGGGGTGGACCTGTCACTGCAGTCGGGTGCTATGCTGGACAGGGCCTCTTTCCCAGGGGATGCGTGTTAACAGCTTGTCCACGGTGCTGGCCATATTCACAATTTATGTCTCTGAAGTGTTTTCCCCGCACGGTCCCCATGGCTCTCAGGTGGGGAGGAGGGACGGAGAGTCATCTGCGCCTTTTCCCTGTCTGCATAGAAGGACACTGGTCACTGGCCATGCTGGCCATGTTATGTGTGTCTCGGTGCTGCAGGGGCAGCTGGCAGGGCACAGCCTGGGGTGCCCACGGGCGAAGGGCCTCCAGGCTGGCGTGGGTTCTGGCGTGCGGGGCTGCTTCCCTGTGGCCGTCCCGAGCCCTTCTGCTGGGAACGACCTTGCTCTTCCCGGAGCCCCACAACCTGGGTGTCGCCTCCCCGGGCACTGCTGGGTGCCCCACTTCTGCAGACTCTGAGGATAAGGGCCCCTGTACCTGCCCCCCAGCCCCCCGTGGGCGGAAACGTGGGAGTCGCCCAGTGGAGCAGGTCACCGAGGAGCTCAGAGACACCCCAGGTGCCACGTCCTCATCTGCGACAGCATGGGCTCCTGCGGGCCCCAGGGTGCCCCTTGGTCAGTATCCGGCTCCTCCTGTTTTGCAGGCCATCTATGTGCTGGACTTCTTCTGGAACGAAGCCTGGTACCTGAAAACCATTGACATCTGCCACGACCACTTCGGGTGGTACTTGGGCTGGGGGGACTGCGTCTGGCTGCCGTACCTCTACACCCTGCAGGTGAGGAGTCGGGGCGCCAGCCCCTCCGGCTGTGGGACACGCCCCGTGGAACAGCCAGCTCTCTGGTCCCCGGCACATCCGGGGCTGCCCTTGGGAAATGCAGCCGAGCACATGCTGAGCTTTGCACAAGTGCTGTGCTTGGGAGGCACTGGAGGCCGGAGGCTGGAGGGGGAGGCTGCTCCCTGTTTCCAGGAAGAAGGGAAGGCTTGGTGCATTAGTCAGCTTGGGCTCCGTGACAAATACAATAGAAGGGGGGGGAGCTTGGGCAACAGACACTCACTGTCTCCTGGTCTCCGAAGCCCGAGATGCAGGCCTGGGCAGGGCGGGACCCCTGAGGCCTCTCTCCTCGTGTGTGGACAGCTGTGCTCCCCCTGGGTCCTCACAGGGTCGTCCCTCCGTGCGTGTCTATGTCCTGAGCCCCTCTTCCTGTAAGGACCCTAGTCACGTTGGATCAGGGCCACCCCGGTGACCCCTTGTTCCCTCCAGCGCCTCTGTAAAGTCCCTATCTCCAGATGTGGCCACATCCTGGGGTGCTGGGGGTCAGGACTCCAATATTAGCTCAGCATGTGACACTTAAAGGAAAAGACATGGTGTAGGCTTTGGGTAGAAAGGAGTGATTTGGCTGAACTGGGTGGATAGAGGGGGTGTTTATATTCATATCAAATCTTAACAGTCGAAGGTTGAGAGGTTTTTTTTCTTACCTTTGTTCCTTAAACACATGACGAGGGTCAGCGGGGCACCAGGCGTGTGCTGGTGATTCAGGAGCAGAGGAGACGTGTGTGGGCTCTGCCCCCCTTGGGTTCATGGCTGGTGCGACAGGCCACGGAATAGGCAACCTGGTGCAGGGAGGAGGTGCTGGGGGGAAGTGGGGGTGCTGGCTCCCGAGAGAGAGCCCAGGAGGGTCCCCTGACCTGCCTCGAGTGGTTGGCCAATGCCTCCAGAGATAACCACAGCCGGGCTGAGAGCAGAGTGGAGACGCTGGAGGTGAGAACATTCCAGACAGGTGGACTGACATCTGCTGAGACTTACTACCGAGAAAAGTCAGGTCGAGAGGATGACGGGCCAGGGCTCAGAGGGCGAGGCTCAGGGGGCTCAGAGCCCTCAGCAGAGTCCTGGCCTGCCCCACGGAATTCAGGCATCAAGGTGCTGGCCTGGGGAGCACAGGGACCTGGGTTCACACGGGTTAGGGAAGGCGGCCTTGAGCACCACCCAGACATCTCTGGAAGCTAGGGCAGCGTCCCCTCAATTGGGGCTGGGAGGAGCCGTGGGCTGGGGGCCCCAGAGCGCTGTCCTCATGCTGTCGGTGACCATGCAGGACACCCTCCCTCAGGTGTCCCGTGTGGTCTGCCCGGACCCGTTTCTCCACCTGGCTGGTCGCACGTGCCTGGGCTCCCTGATTCTGGGAACTCCGTGTCCCAGGCGTGCAAACCCTTAACAGCAGATTGTAACACATACATGGCAGATCACACGTGTGTGTGTGTGTGTGAGATCATCTGTATGTCTCTCTCGCTGGGTACCAGGCCTGGTTTTGGTTTCTGTCTGTACGTTACGTGTGTGCATGTATTAGCATTGGAGTTGCGCAGACACAAACTCAATGGGGTGGTTGTTACATACACGTACGGGTTACATACGCTTGTGTGTGCGTGTGTGCGCGTGGGCACAGCAGCGAGACCAGTGTTTGACTGAATATCTGGGCGCGTGGCCTAGCCACGGTGACACAAAGGTAACCGTTGTACAGTCATATCCAGATGATATTTTATATGTTACACTACATATGACGCACGTGTGTGTGTGCGTGTGTGCGTGTGTGTGCGTGTGGGCACGTGGATGGGGAGGAGGGCAGGTAGGTACACAGGGGTGTCTGTTCGCTCACTTGACCCCCACAACCCCCCGAGACAGGTGCTTTGACTCGCAGTAGAGGAAACAGGTGCACAGGGTGGTAGTGGCCAGTAGGGGCGGAGCGGGATCGGACCCCAGGCCCTGCTCCCTGTCCCCCTGCAGGGCCTATACCTGGTCTACCACCCGGTGCAGCTGTCGGCGCCCCACGCCGCGGGCGTCCTGCTGCTCGGCCTGCTGGGCTACTACGTTTTCCGGATGGCCAACCACCAGAAGGACCTGTTCCGCCGCACGGACGGCCGCTGCCTGATCTGGGGCAAGAAGCCCAAGGTCATCGAGTGCGTGTACACGTCGGCTGACGGGCAGAAGCACCACACCAAGCTCCTGGTGTCGGGCTTCTGGGGCATGGCCCGCCACCTCAACTACACGGGCGACCTGATGGGCAGCCTGGCGTACTGCCTGGCCTGCGGCGGGGGCCACCTGCTGCCCTATTTCTACATCGTCTACATGACCATCCTGCTGACCCACCGCTGCCTCCGGGACGAGCACCGCTGTGCCAACAAGTACGGCGGCGACTGGGAGCGCTACACTGCCGCCGTGCCCCACCGCCTGCTGCCCGGAATCTTCTGAAGCCCCGCCCCTGGGAGGAGCCCCCAGGGGGCGTGAAGAGCCCGTGATCCGGCTCTGCTGGGGCTCCCCACTCCCCCCCAGGAGCTTCCGGTCCCTCAGCCGAAATGGAAAGAGCCTGGCGCTTGGCGTGTCCTCCTCTCCCCTTGTCCCCAGGGGAGTCCTGAGCGTTTATGCCGCCAGCCTGCCCGTAAGCAGAAAGGACCAGGTTCCTCTGGGCGGCATTCCGCGGGCAGGCAGGGGCCCGCTCTCCTCTGATGCCCGTGATGACCGCGTTTCCCCTGTGTGTTGGGAACCCCAGCGGCTGCGCTGACCAGACGCACGGGCGTTCGATGCGGAACGGACATCTTCCGCTCACGGTCACCTGTCCTCACGACATAAGGGGGGGACGTGGATACAGGAGGTGCTCCAGCTACCCGTTTGTGGCCTTTTGGCTGCAGATGCACTCTTCCTTACCTGCTCTGTGACTGTGAGCCGGACCCGGTAGACCTCTCTCCTTGGAGGCATGCCTGCTGTTAAATTTGAGGGACTCTGCATGGAGGAGGGGGCTTCTCTCTCGTTTCAGTGATGTTGCACGCCCCACTGTTCACGGCTGCAGGGGTGCAGTGAGGGGACAGCCAAGGTGCATGCCCAGAGCATGCACGTGTCCCAGCAGCGGCCATGGCTTCTGGTGTCCAACCCCCTGAGATCTGGCCGCCGGCCTCGGCCTGCCTGCCCTCGGCAAGGGTGCCTCCTGCTTGCCTGGTGACCGTCCACATTGGTGCCGGCAACTCAGCTCACCTGTGCACCATCCAGGGGGCCTCCAACAAGATCTGAATCCAGCCTCGGGAGGGAATGCCTTCGAGTGAATTTTTTTACCCTAAGCATTTGCCCTCAACCCTAGGATTTTCATGAAAGCTCTCTTTGGACATGACTGCCTTAATCAATTTGATAATTCTTTATATTAAACTTCCCCTGTTTAAACCTCTGTGTGGTCTCTCTCTCCGAATTGGGCCTGACTGTCCGTAGGGGCTCGGTTTCTGGTACGTAAAAGGGGTGCCCAAGACTCATTTGATGACCTGCTCAGGGGCTGCTTCAGAGCTGTGGACGCTCACTGGGGGATTTCGGGGGCCGGTGCCAGCCTTCCCCGCCATCAGCCTTCTGTGGGGCTGTTCTCGCGCTGGGAGCGGAAGTCTATTCCATTTGCCGAGGGAAGAAATCCCAGCCCGGCTGCCTGCCTATGGTAGTGAACAGACATGCGGGGCCTCAGGAGCCAGCCTTGCCTTCTGCCTGGAGAAACTGGAGAGGAGGGTGCTTCGGGCAGGGGGCGTGGTGCCAGGCAGGGTCCCCCTGCTTCCAGAAGGAACTGGCTGAATAGGCAGGTAGCCTCCTGAGCAGAGCAGAGGGTGAGAGCAAGGGTCCCACCCATGCTGGCTGGGAGAGTGATACTCTGTGACCCATGAGGTCAGCTCAACAGTTTCCAGAAGTTATTTTTTTATGGTGGCATCTTTTTTCTTGGTTTGGAACATGGTCTCCTGTCTCCTCCTCTTGTCCGACTGGCTGTACTTGCTTCTGTGTCTCAGGGAGGTCAGCCACAGGAAGGTCGTGGCCTGCCGTGGAAGGCGTCCCGTGGGTCTCAGAGGCACCAGCAGCCAGTGCCCCAGGGCTGTCCCCCCGCATAGGCCGCAGGTCCTCCTTTGTGCCTGGGCCTCACTTGCTGCAGGGGCGTGGGGGGCTGGCTGGGCATGACCCTGCAGGTGTGCTGGTGGGCAGGGCGGCCCCCTCATCCCAGGGGCCAGAGCTGCCTTGTAGGGGTGTCTGCTGGGGTGGGCAAGTTGGACGGGAGAGGTCTGCAGGGGGACACCAGGGCAGGGCGAGCAGTGCTAGCAAGGGCGGTGGACAGGGTCAGAGCTGCCCCTGCCGGCGTCCGCTGTGCTGAAGGTGGACGAGAAAATGCTGCCCGCCGCCCTTCTGCTCCTGGAGAAAGTTCCCGCAGATCCCTGCGCCTCCAGCGCATGTCCGAAAATGACTCAGTAAACAGATGCCCTTTACCAGCGGCCCACGTGCTCTTCAGCCCTCTGTCTCTGTGCTGGGTCTTGGACCGAGGGACATAGCATGCTGGCCCTTGTTGGGCTGGGGTCTTACATTCCCCGAGCCCTCCGGCTCCCCCAGCGGGAAGTCCCGCTGATCTTCAAAGCCAGACATTGTGGGGGCTCATCTTCTCCGTGCAGATCCCCAGACAGTGCCCAGAGTGGGGCTTGAACCCTTCGAGGGAGGATCTCCAAGCTGAGACCTCCCCCACACGCGGTCCCGTTGCTGAGGGTTTGGTTCCTAAGAGCCTGGGCCTGCCCCCGCTACGCTTCTGGAAGTGGCTTCCTCTGCATTTCCTTCGCTGTGGCCGAGCCGCCCTGCCGGCCGTGGGGTCCCTCCCGGAGAGCCGAGCTCTCCGCGTGCAGGTTGCTGCAGCCCTGGTGCGTCCGTGGGAGGAGGTGAGCTCGGCGTCTCCCTCCTCCACCGCCTTCCCACTCAGCCTGGAACTTACAAGTACGATGAATGAGACTTTTTGATGAAGGGCTTGCAGGAAAGACAGGAGCACCCGCGTGCCGACGCGGCTCCGAGCTGCGTGGTGGGGCACTGGATTCGTCTCCGCATCGGTTTCTATCTGTGTTCAGTGTAAGTTCTCAGGAAGCGCTCAGCGGGGTTGCAGCACAGATTAGGAACGCTGCGTGTGGCTGGGACAGAGAGGAGCGGGGCTTCGGGGAGGGGGGCTGGTTTCCGCTCCAGAGACGTGCCACCAGCCGCGGGGTGGGGGGGGGGTTGGCTTCAGGGCCGCTGTGCGCGGGGAGGAAGCCTCTCCGGGAGAGACAGAGACCCAGGCGTGGGTTCGTCTGTTTCTCCCATCTCCCTTTCTTGTCTGCAAGACGGTTCTGTTGGACGGAGGTCAGGAGGAGAAAGGCCAGCCCACGACGCAGTATCGTTGAGTAGAGCATTACACACAAAATTAAGAAGTGAGTCCACTCTGCGCACTGACCTTCTAGGGACGGGCAGGCTGTTCTCACCTCACAGAACTCTCTGCCCCTCACCAAACTCCAGTCTTCAAATCTATGACGGAGTGTTTGAAAAGCGTGTCCTGGGTGTTGCATGGGAAGACCCTGACTGGGAGACAGGGAGGGGTGGGTGTGGCTCCCAGAAACTCGGTGTCCCCCGTCTGGCGAGTCACCTGTGACCCACAGAGAGCCCTGCACACATCAGGCAGCTCCCTGTCACCTCAGAACGTGGGCGGGGTTGGAGGTTTGCCCGAAGTCAGTCTGTCCACGAAGGGCTCGTGGTGACAGGCACCTCACCAGGTGACCTCACCTGTCTCAAGGTTTTAAATACATCCCAAACACGGGCAACTCCAGGGGCCCCTCTCCTGACACCTCTCTGGCCTGAACCCTGTCCATGTGTCCAGATGTGTCCTCTGTACCTCATTTGGGCGTCCAGAAGGTGTCTCCCACCCCACATGTCAGCAGCTCCTCATGTCTCCACGGAATTTGCCCTCGGGTGATGGCAAGTGTGTACTTGAGTTCCCTGGACCCAAACACGGAATTGTCCCTGCCTCCCTTCTCCACACGCAGTCAGAAGAAAGTCCTTTGTGCCTGCAAACTGCGTCCATCCGGGGGGTCTGAGCACCTCGCACCACCGCCGTGGCTGCAGCCCCAGCTGCTCTCCCTCCGCCAGAGGCCCGCCAGCCACCCGGTGTGTTCTTAGCATGACAGCCAGACTCGTCCTGTCACAACAGAATCAGATCAGGCCACAGCCACTCAGAATAACAGCCAAGGTTGTTGGAAGGGGTCGCACTGACTCAGCAACGGCCACACTGACGGCCTCGCTGCTCTTCCAAGGCCCGGACCTGTCCATGGGCTGTGCCCTCTTCCGGGAGCCCCCTTCCCAACACCCCTATGGCTCCCTCAAGGGCCCTCGAGACTTTGCCAGAACGTCCCCTTCGCAGGGGCTCCCTGCCTTATATTTCTCTGTGGAACTGACATTCCAGTTACAGAATATCGATCACCAGCTTACGTTGTTTATCAGCCCTGCACACACCCCAGGGCACAAACTCGGGGACGGTGAACGTCTAATGCCTGGGTTCTCTGGTGTGTCCCCAGCCCCAGGACCCGGGCTACCACACGCCAGCCACTACTCATGCGCTCCCGGCCTGTGTGGGCACCGTTGCAAGGACGTGACATGCGCCAGCAGACCCTCCCAGCAATCCCAGTGGTCAGCACTGTCCTTACCACCCCTGCTTTAGAAGGGGAGACACTGAGGCACAGATCAATAGTGGGATGTGCCCGAGGCTCCAGGCTCATTAGCTGCAGTGCTGGGAGCCAAGATCTGTGCCCTTAGCCATCACTCTCCGGAGCGCTCAGGGGACCCTGAAATAACCGAGAAGGCTGCATCATGACACCGGGGTGGGCCAGATGGAAAGCTCTCCCACGTGCTTCCCACGCGATGGATGGCGCCCACCTGTGGGTCAGAAAGTCATCCCAGAAGGGCAGGGTGCTGAATTAGCTACCGCTGGGGTGCAAGTTCCCCCCAGCTGCTCGGCTTGCCCCGACATTACACATGATCTCACAGAGGCAGCCCGGCCAGGGGTCCTGGCTCTCCCCTGAGGTTGCAGCTCGGGCCGCGTTATGTGGGGCCGCAGCCTTTGCTCCCGAGGCCGTTCCTTGGGTCTGCAGAGCTGTGCTGGCGGCGGGAGGCCTCAGTTCCCTGCCACACGGACCGCTCTGCGGGGCTGTGGGAGCGTCCTCACGGCACGGCGGCCGGCCTCCCCACGGTGAGACGTGGTGAGACGTGGTGAGACGTAAGATCCTTTATGTCTGGCCTCGGGAGCCCTGCTCCATCGTTCCCAGACCTCCTGCTGGTTACACAGTCAGTGTGGGAGGGGGCTACACACGACGTGAGCAGCAGGACACGTGCAGGCCCGTGCAGAGGAAAGACCCGCCCGTGGAGGGGGATCTAGCTGGCGGGAGAGTTCTGCCACGACGCAAGAGTGCGAGCCTTGTCACCCTCCACTGACCGAGTCCTTTGCATTGGGGTCCAGGTTCATCACCGCTGGGAGCTCCGGCCGGACAGCTACGTAGTTTTGAAAGCGCGTTCCTCGATGAGCCAGAGGTAAGGATGTGGCCCGGGGACGAGCAGTTGGCCGGTGAAGTATGAACGTGGGAGGCCGCAGTGACTTGCGGGCGAGCGTGGGCCGCAGCCCTCCAGCCTGATGATGAAGACACAGCGAGGTGATTGTGTGGGGAGCAGCAGTGCCAGCCCTGGAACATACATCAGGGTGCGAGATCTTCATGATACTGTGCGTGGAAGAATCTCTGGGGGAGGCGGGCTGGGCCTGGAGGGACAGGAGGCGGTGTTGCAACCCCCCAGCCTCCCCCTCCCACCACCGAGTGCCTCCTCCAGGCAGGACGCGTGGGAGCACCTTGTCTGTCTTCTGCACAGCGTTCTTTTCCATTATTAATGTTTTCAAATAGGCAGTACGCTCAGTACTTTGCATGCTTGGACATTTATCCCAGGGAAATAAAAACGTACGTTTGCATAAAAACTTGTACATGAAGGTTCCCAACACCTTTATTCATTGTCAAACATCAGCAATAACTCAGAAGTCTGTCTGCAGCAAATGGTTAAGCTAACGGGTCTGTCCATACTCCAGTGCCAAGGACCGAAGGTCTGTGTCGCCCCAAATCCCTCTGTTGAAACCCTGACCCTCACTGGAATGGCACATGGAGGTGGGGTCTCTGGAAGGGGTTCGGGTTGGAGGAGACCGCAAGGGTTCTGCAGCTGGGCTGTGGGGGTGGACATGTGAGTGTGCACCGTAACACAATCCCAGAGAACCCCACATGCGCACGCACGCACGCACCGGGGGAATCTGGCAGGACTGGTGGGCTGTGTCGATGTCAAGTCCTGGCTTGCAAGGTGTTTCCATGAGAGAAATGGGCTCAAGGGCACAGCGTCCTTCTGTGTGATTTCTTAAAATTGTACGCAGATGTGCAATTATCTCAAAAGAAAAAGCGAGTTTAAAAAGCAGGTAATATGTCCCATGGCACCCCTGGCCCCAGCCACCTAGCGCCCCTCTCCTGGGTGGCCCTCCCGGGGGTGTTCTGGATGTGTTCGGGCACAGGTGTTGGGTCTATTTTCTGGAAACACACACGGTAGCTTACCAACACTCTGTCCTGCACCGTCCTTGCTCTCTTGCACACACGTCCTATCATTCCTCATCAGTTAACTGCTCTATTCTTTTTTGGAGCCTCCTGTGGATTTGCACCAAGCTGTCCCCAGTCTTTTCCGTCTGCTGCACAGCCTTGAACTTGCCGCCGTGTGCACGGGCGGGGCGCCGTTCCGTCAGTGGTCCTGGGCTCCCCTGAGCATGACATCCCTGTGTGCCCTGAGGTGCAGAGGGTCGTGGCCCCCAGTGCAGCAGCTCACTGCCCCTGGGCGGGGAAGAAATAGCACAGGGCTCCTGACATCACCTTTGCTGCCCTCCCTCCAAGACTCAGGGGGAAACAGCTGTTTTCGTCCCGACTCCCGCTCCACAGCCTCACTGCCAAGTCCACAGTTGTGTCTGTGATGCAGGGTCAGGGAAAAGACAGGGACCTGGAGCTGCAATGCCTCCCGCCTCCCCTCCCATGCCCAAGTCTGGAGGGAAGGCCCACTGGAGCACCGGGAATAGCGTAGCCAGGATCAGATCGACGTGGCAGGGATTCTGTGACTGGATCCTCTCCGGCAAAGCTTAGTGTCCAAGGCCCTGATGGCTCGGGCTTTGGAAACGCCCCATGTCAACAATGCTGACCGGGGCTTCCACGCACTGGGGGCTGCTTGGGGCATGGGAGGCCAGTGGCGCTGCGGTGGGTTTGCAAGCTTCGCAGGGGGTCTAGAGTGGGAAGCTTGGGTGGGCCCCAGAGAGCGAGAGGAGACACGGGGGGGTAGGGGTGTGGGTTCAGGAAGGTTCAGGAAGACCAGAGAGCAGGCACACAGGTTTCACTGAGTGCAGAAACTCCTGGTCTCCCCAGAACAGGCCAGAGGGCCGAGCGGAGACACCCGGTCGAAGTCACCCCACGGAGAGGAGTCCCTGACAGCACAGCTCTCAGCCCCCCCCCCGCCGCCCCGGCAGAAGCCTGTTACTGGATTCCGGGGCCGCCTGGCCCTCAGGCTCTGAGGCTTCCAGGCCTCTCCCCAGGGGAGGGACACGGGCTCAGGCGGAGCGTAGCTCTGGACAATGAAAGACCTGTTCTTCCAAGTGAGGACCCACTTTGGATGTACCTTCCCAGGGCTCTCCCAGCCCCGACCTCAGGCCTTGAGAGAGGCCCCCCACACTCTCCGTCCCCCCAGGGGAGGGGCGCACACCTGACCCCAGTGAGCTGACAGAGGCCAAGCACCAGCTCAGTCCTGGGCACCGACTCGACGGGCTGCAGAATGTTTTGTGACCGGCTACCAGAGTCCACACGGCAAGGAATCAGGACAGCGAGCCAGAAAGACCCCGTCCCGACATAGAGATTGGAAAAAGTAAACTAGCCCAACTCATATGATTCTGCACAGAAGTTACCATAGCAACCCGGACGGCTCCCTCTGGAAAGCCTGCTGCAGGGATGGCCCCAGAGTGGCGTCTGGGACTTAGCTCTGGTCAGGGCTCCCAGTGCTCTGATAAGAGTTGGTACAATTAAATAGGGGTTTTGCTGAACCCTCTTCCTTCTAGAAGTCCGGGACTCTAGCACATGCCTAGCAGAGGCTGTGTCTGTGACCCGCCTTCCACAAAAACACGGGACACGGAGTCCCTGGTGAGCTTCCCTGGGTGGCAGCCTTCATAGTGTCACCGCGACTTGGTCCTGACAGGGGTCAGCTTGTCCAGCTTGTGCTACTGGGAGGGAGCTCACGTCTGGTCTCCCCTGGTCTCCCCACACTCCACGTGTCTCTTCTTTTGCTGATTTTGGTTTGTATCCATCGACTGTTAATATGCAGATCCCCGTGAGTCCTCCCGGTGAGTCCTGGAAGCTGAGGGTGATCTTGGGGCCCCCACGACACAACTGTGTGCATAGAAAATCCAACAGAATCCGCGACACAGCTACGAGAACTATTACGTGTGCTCAGCGAGGTTGCAGGTTACCAGGTCCGTATGCAAAAACCTATTGCATTTGGATCCTAGCCAAAAAAAGGGAAAATAAACAATTTTGATACCAATCAGCAAAGTATCTAAAACCACAAAACGCTTAGAATAAAGTTTGATTAAGAACACACAAGACTTTCTGTATACGAAAACTACAAAATATTTCTTTTTTTAATAATATTTTTATTATATTATGTTAGTCACCATACAGTACATCCCTAGTTTTTGCTGTAAAGTTCCATGATTCATTACTTGCATATAACACCCAGTGCACCATGCAATACGTGCCCTCCTTAATACCCATCACCAGCCTATCCTGTTTCTCCCTGCCCCCCAAAGCCCTCAGTTTGTTTCCCAGACTCCATAGTACAAAGTATTTCTGAGAGAAAGAGAGAAGCTAAACACCGAAGGCATTGATCATGTCCAGGTTGACTGGAAGGTGATAAACTGATCGAGACGGGAAAGGTCTTTTTCAATAAAAAATTTTCAAATAAATAAAGTAATAATTACAAGCCTTTGGGTCATATGAAAACCCGAATGGGAAAAATGAATCCTGACTCCCACTCACACGATATGAAAAATTGAGATGTGAAATGAAAAACCAATAAAATCCTTTAAAAAAAGTAACAGAATGATCTTGGTTAGGTGAAGAATTCTTAAACGGTAAAGAAAGCTCTCCGCACAAAGAAAAAAAAGAAATCGCACTTCAAGTAAATTAAGAATTTCTTCCTATGCCAGGGAACCGCGAGCATGGAAAGGGGAGAGGGGAGAGGGGAGAGGGCATTTGCAACGAGAGCACATGTGAGGGTTCACAAACCATCGAGAAAGTGGATGACCAAGGGGACTCGAACAGGGGGATCAGTGGACCTATTGGAATGTGCCCAACATCATTAGTCATCAGAAAAATGCAAATACAACTCCTGTGAGCCAGGTCCCCTCCTCCAGAAGCAAGGGTTCCAGGGGCTGAGAGACTGAGCCCTGGTGCACGTGGGGAGCAGTGGGCATGTCCTCTTGTGGGATGGGGTGCAGGGGGTCCGGCCCATGGGGAAAGCGTCCGACAGTGTGTCTCAGATCCAAGCGTACGTGTGCCCCAGGAGCCATGCGTGCATTCCTGCTCCAGACTGCTCTCCCAGGACAGAATGTTTACGTTCCCAAAACACACACACCAGAGTGTTCACAGCTGCCCTGCTCATGAACAGGAGACATAGAACTGGAAACACCCAGGGGTCTGCCAACAGGAGAAGGGATGCGCTGAGGCGCAGTCAGGCGGCAGAAGGTGCACAGTGGTGGAGAGAAGACGCACACCCACACGGCCGCCTGGACGTGAGGACGCTCACCGCGCAGGAAGCCGGACTCTGGGGCGTACATCGTACGAGTCCCCTGTACGGACTCCGAGGACAGGCAACACTTACTGCTGGCCACGGGAGAGCGGTGACCTCCAGGGCCGGGCGGCGGGGTGCTCGACATGGAAGGGGACGGGGCAGCACCTTCTGGGGACTGGGAAGACTGTCTCGGTCCAATCGCACAGGTGCAGGCGAGCATGGAACTCACGGTCCGGCACCCTCAAAGCGAATGCACTTTATTGTATGTACGTTGTATCTTCTCACGAAGAAAGGGGAAAAACCAGGCGCGCCTCCGCTTGGGCCAGCCAAGGAGGGGGGAGCTGTGTGCTGGAACCCCCTGGAGAAGAGCCGGGCAGGCGGCAGTGGCCGCAGCCGCTTCCTGTGAGACCCTCTGGGTGCAGAGGGAGCCGACAGTGGGGCAGAGGCCCCAGCGCAGACGGACGGAAGGGCAGCCCAGGGCACCAATGGTGAGCACCACTGACCGCGCACTGGCCGCGGGGCAGGCCCTCCTCCAAGTCCTTTCCGTGCAGTGCGTCACGCGGTCCTCACCCCAAGCCCAGGAGAGCCGCCTGGTGCCCGGCGTTCCTGCCTCTCACGTGGGAGGAAACGCTGCTCTGCATCTCAGTGCTTTTCTCCAGGCCGTGGAGAGAGATTAGAGGCCACGCCTCCCGCGCCAGAACCCCTGTGCTTAACCGCCAGCCGTGAGTTCTCTCCCCTCCCAGGCTCTTGTGGAGAGCCTTTATCTTTTCGTATGCATGGAATTCTCTTTCCTGGCCCTCAGTGCTGAAAGCGGCAAATCAGAAGGTAAAGGGGATTTCTCCGGTTGGGTTCTGGGTCCCGGTGATGGGAGTCGGCATCCAGGGGGCCATTCTGGGGTGTTTGTGGACATAGCAACAGGGTCCTCCACGCACAGAAGCAAGGCTGTTGAGCTGCTCACCCCACTGAGGCTCCCGTGCCCACGTGCCGACGGGCGGAAGCAATGTCACCGTGCCTCTAAGTACGTGCGGAGTCTAGGAGTCCCAGCCATGTTTGTTCAGCCCCACGGCTAGCATGGGATGTGTGCGGCATCTCCACGCAGGGCCATGCCTGCTCCCGTCTACACCTGGGCTGCACTGTCCTTTCCATCCAGGTACCCGCGGAGCTTAGAGCCTCTCCTGTCCTTGGCTTGTCCAGGCCAGGACACTGGGCCCTCCTCCAGCGTGTCACCTTCCCCTGCCCGGGGCCAAGGGCCGCTCTGCCCAGCAGTCAGGCTCTCGTCCAGCTCCCAGGGTTCTCCATCCCAGGCGGAGGCCGCTAGGAGTCAGGCTGGGGACTGGGGTTCCTGCTGTCCTGTGGCAGGATGGCTCCATGGAGGCCACCAGCGGCAGAGCAACCAGGAGAGGACGCAGGGAAAGGGCACGTGGGGCCGTGTCAGGCTGGGACTGCTGTCCAGGGACAGGGCCTGAGGCCAGCAGCGCATTACAGCACAGTGCCATTGTGGTGTGTCATGAGGGCCCGGCCGCCAGCACAAGCCTCCCTGACACCGGCGTCCTTGGAGGAAGGCAGGCAGGTGCATAACTTCCCCGAGAGGCACTAGTATGTTTGCTACTGGTGTGATCTCGGATGTGACTGGGGAGGCCGGTTGGGTGGAACACCTGTTCTCCAGTGAAGGGGAGGCAAGGAGGCCAGTGGTGGGGGCCATGGTGGTGACTTTCATGTGGGTCTTTGAGCAGCTCTGGTGTGGCCGAGATGCTTTCACTGCTTAATTACGGTTTCCTGGACTTCTTCATTTTTAAATAGGAAGAGAAAAATGTCACTGAGCGGGACCAACAGTTGTTGAACAAACACAAAACCCCATGAGACTCGGGCCCACAGACACCGCACCTCTTCCCAGGGAACGCAAAGGTAAGAGGGAGGACAGTCGCTCCAGGGTTTGGAGAATCCCAAGCTATGTGCACTGTCGGAGTTTTGTTTCTCTTGTTTGAAAATGAACGGTTTTGTGTTTTCTCCTGATGTTTCTCTCTGCCCTCTTCCTCCAGCTTTTAAAAAAGACTTCTTGGGGCACCTGGGGGGGCTCCGTCAGCTCAGGTCTTGAGCTCAGGGTTGTGAATTCAAGCCCCACATTGGGCTCCGCATTGGGTGTGGAGCCCGCTTAAAAACACACACACAAAAACCCCCCAAAAAACGTCTTTCCAGGTGGGGAATTGAACCAAGTGACCTCTGTACCTCTGTGACCCCATTCATTCTAAAGTCATCTGGGATTGGAAATTTCTGTGGGTGTTTGCACACGCCGAGGTCCCAGAGTCAGGGGCTCCAGGAGGACACTTGGGAAAGTGACCTGGGCTTCTGTCAACATGACACACGGACCGACAAGTCCGCGCAGACGCCAAGTTTCAGTGACAGACACGGCTCCGCTCACAGTGCAGTGGCCCCTGGGAGATGAAGCTACGTTGAAATGTCCTCCGGAAGGCACATTTGAAATTCACAAGCGTTTGCATTTGTGGCAGGATTGCGGGCTGGGCAGCCTTCTGAAGGCGAGGAGAGCCCTTCAGGTGTAAGCCCTTGGTGGGGCGGATTTTGCCAATATGGGCTCCCCTCTGCCCTCCTATGGGGCACTGGGCAGGCCAGAATTGAAACCTCACCGTTGGCACGCTGGACAGAAGATGAATTTCTCCTACATCATTCGGACATACCTGTGGCAGTGGAGGTGGGGCCCGTGATAAATTTCAGGCCAGCAGAGAGGGGGGAGTCTGTGCCCTGGGGGGATCCTTCGGTCTGGACCCTGGGCTCAGGGGTTGACACCCTGAAACAGTGAGCGACGAGCTGCTTTGGGTGGAAAATGCTGATAACTGGTATGACTCTCAGCTCTCCAAATTTGAAAATACCGGGAATCTTTCCTGCCTGGAAATAATGTCCGGCACATAGTAGGTCTGCAGCAACTTTTCGAATGAATGGCTCGATGGACAGCGGCATCCACACGGGAAGCTTCCTTCCAGGCTGACCATAGCTCACTGTTACAGGTGTCTCTGTCGACCCACTCAGCCAGGAGCAGGAGAACTTATTCTGAAAAGGTCAGCTAGAAAATCCTTTAGGCTCCGAGGGTCATAGAGTCTCTGTCAACTACCCAGCTCTGCTGTCGTGAGAAAGCAACCACAGGCAATAGGTCAAGTGGGCATGGCTGTGTCCCAATAAAACTTTATTGACTGAAACAGAGCGTGGGCCAGATTTGGCCCGTGGGCCATAGTGTGTGGACCCCGCCCTACACGGCCTCATTGCTTCTATGGAACAGAGACCACGTCCTTGCACTCCTTCAGGAGCCAGAACTGATCTTTTTGTTAAATACAACTGTATTAAAACTGCCTCTCCCTTTTACCACAGTACTTAAGACAAATCCAAAAACATTCGTACGGGATGTGATGAGCAGTGGATGTTACACACAGCTAATGAATCGTTGAACTCTACATCAAAAACCAACGACGTACTATATGTTGGCTAATTGAATTTAAATCAAAAGAAAGAAAGAAAATGCTTCTATCCTCATGAAAGAAGATGTTAGTTGAAGGACGGTGTCTGTAAAGTGTTCTTTCTTACACTTAAGTATATGGAACTTGCTTATGTGTCCATACACATATTTGAAAACACTTCTATCTTAATAAAACAAGATGTTATTTGAAAAAAAAATATTCATCAAGTGACTTTGTATTATTTCAAGGCTACATCAAAAGGCTGAAAATACGAACTTTGCTTCAGAAGGGCGAGCACTGTGAACTGTTATAACACTTTCTGGATCTTGGACTTGAGAGCCAGCTCGTGACAACTGTGGTCCGGTGAGCAGCCACCCGGGGACACCCAGGGCGCACGGGAAATCGGGCTGCTTGGCACGAAGAAATGAAGAAACAGAAGAAACGGAGAAATGAAGGGTAAAATCTAGAGTCCCGAAGACGTGCCCCGTCCCCAGCGGGTTGTGTATGCTCTGGGACGCAGCACCTGGGACCCTGGGGGGCTGAGATCAAACCAGAAGCTTTCTTCTGACACCACGCTCCCTGGAAGGCTGTGGGGCTGACATACATTTCTCCTGAAAATGCTATTTTTCAATTTTTTAAAGATTTTATTTATTTATTTGAGAGAGAGCGAGCACAAGTGGTGGGGAGGGGCAGAGGGAGAGGGAGACGTAGACACCTTGCCAAGCAGGGAGCCTGACACAGGACTCGATCCCATAACCCTGGTATCACGACCTGAGCGGAAGGCAGGTGCTTCACGGACTGAGCCACCCAGGCGCCCCTGAACACCTCATGTTAAATGTCAGCATGAGGTCCTCGGACTAGACCGAGAAGTTCAATATCCTAGGGGAACAAGCCAATGACCCTTCAGGCCACGTTATTTAAATAATTGACCAACATTTGCGTAGGGGAGAGGATGCGTGCGGGAGGGGCACATGGTGGGGCTGAGCCTCACCTGGGTCTCCCCTAAATTCAGCTCTGGCCGCAACCTGCATACCCCCTGAGGTCCTCCAGATAAAGGGGGCATCCTTCTCCTCATAGGGGAGCTTGTCAGCCGTCTGTTGTCATTCAAACACATGCCTTGGCTCAGATGAGCGTATCACCCTGCGGAGGAATATGCAACACTAAATACAGGGGTTAAAAACTAACCACAGGGGTGCCTGGCTGGCTCCATCGGTTGAACATCCGACACCTGGTTTCAGTTCAGGTCTGATCTCCGGGCTGTGGGATCGAGCCCCGCATGGGAGTCAGGCTTCATGGTTCGGATGGGAGACGTGACATCCGACAGCCGTGATGATGGAGGTGGGGCCCAGGAACGCAGTGGCGTAGAGCCGAAGACCACCCCCCCAGGCGTACTTGATCTGGTGCGATGCCCACGCACTGGCGGGCTCAGATGTGCTGGGCCCCCGACTGGTGGGAAGCCCACCTGCTTCCCCACACTGGCTGGTAACTGCCTTGGTACCTGTGGGACCCTAAGCTCGGCCCCCGAGCCCGCCCTCCGCTCCACGCCCCCAGCGCTGGCTCAGCGTTAGTCCGTGCTCAGGGCAGGGGCCGGCCACGAACTCCCTGCACGTGTGCGGCTTTCTCAGCCAGAGAGGCACCAACCATCCCAGCCTGCCCCGGACCCAGGGGTTTTCAGTTCTTTCGACGTGAAAACTGGGAAAACCTAGGCAAACCCAGGTAGGTTGGTTATTTGATGCAGACTTCGTAACTGAAATATGCGGGCTTGGTTTTGTTCTGATTTTGTACCACGAAAGCACCCCAGGCATCTTGAATGCCTTTGGTCAATGGCCCGTTCATTCCGGAGGGGTCCGGGGAAGGTTCGGCTTTATTCTCCACAGTTGCTAAGTCGCTCCCATGACACCTCTGCTGGGTCAGGCTCCCGGGGCCTGCAGGGTTTTGCTGGGTGACTCCAAGCTAGTCCCGAGTCTTGCTGAGGGCAGATTAAATTAGGGAGATAAGGCTGCAGGCAATTACTGCTTCCCAGGAGGCTGGGCGTGAGAATAGAAGAAAATGCTTTTTAGGCTGGGGATCCACAATCCCACCCCACTTCCCGAATCAAAGATGGCTGTGCTTTGGTGTCTTGTCTTGTAGCAGTGCGCGCCAGAATCACCCGGAGGGTCTTTACAACGAGATCGCTGGCCCCCACCCCCAGCATTTCTGACTCCATAGATGTGGGGTAGACCGAGGACTGCATTTCTAATGAGTGAAGTGAATTCTGCTTGTCTGGGGGCCACATGGTGAGAACTACTGTCACAGTGTTGAGGGAATTAAGTCTTGACTAGGGGTTGTCAAACTTTTTCTATACGTGGTCACATAGTAAATATTTTAGGCTTTGTGGCCACCTGATCTCAATTACTTAGCTTTACTGTGGTGGCCCCTAGAGTAGCCACAGGTGGTATGTAAGCTAACGGGCATGGCTGTGTGCCAATAAAACTTTATTTACAAAACAGTCAGTGGGCCAGATTCAGCTCACGGGCTGTAGTTTGCCACCCCCTGGTTTAGACCAGCACCATGTGACCTCTGATACTATCCCTGGCTTCTCTGTGTTCTCCATGTGCTGTGTATTGGTGAGCAGATGACTTTGAGCCAGTCGACAGCAGGTCACAGAGGGTGTGGGAAGGACCATTTATTTAGAATACAGAGGCAATGTAGCAGAGTGTATCAGTCAGCTGTTGCTGCATAACAAGTGTGCCAAGACTTGGTGGCTTATGGCAACAACTGGCTCATTATTATTCATTAGTCTGTGGGTCGGCTGGGTGTGTGTTCTGGGCTGGCCTCTCCGGTGCATTGGGGGCCTCCTAGTGGCTCACCTATGGCCGGGTGATTGAAGATGGCACCTGCCCAAGTCTGGCAGGGGGTTGGTGGTAGGCTGGCTGCTTCGGTCTCTTGCACATGGTAGTCTTAGGACAGCAAGAGGGGGTCACAGTTGTTGGTGGATGCCACCCGCCTCCGTCACATGCTGCTGGTCACAGGAGTCACAAATTCAGCCCAGATTGAAGATGGGAAAATAGACTCACCTTTGTAACAAGAGAAGCTGCAAAGAATTGATGACTTTTTGCAATTTACCGCCCAGATGGAGAGATGGGAGAGGGATTCAAGCTGCCTGGGATTGAGTTTCTCTGCAGCTCTCAGGAGCTGGAGATCTTGAATCACTCCTCCTGTGCCCGACTCCTCATCAAAAAGTTGAGAGTGGTGATCTCCAACCCCACAGGGGTGCTACAGGCTTATGTGAGCTCACTTAGACCTGTGTCCTGCATGGGCAAGTGCTCTCCATGGAGTGAGTGGCTGGTATTAATGTCTCAACGAGCCCCACAGATATAATAGTGGTGGGAGCGTGAGGAATTGAAGGCACGCAAGACCATCTGGAACATGCCTTTCACGTCCTTCTCCAAGGACTTCCCTGCCCACCCCAGACTCCGGGCTTTGACTTATCTGCTCCCCTGTCAGGAATCTGGCCAGGTCTTCAAAGCCAACTCACAATGTTGCCTCCTATTTATAGTCCTTATCACCATGAGTTAAAGAATGAGTGTGTTTCTGCTATAAGCTGGGAACTCCTTGAGAGAGGAACCAGGGTCTGGCCCCATGCCTGATGTCGTGTCTGTGAGAACAGCCAATCACAACCCCGTGAGGTCATCCGGGCGTGTTTCTCCCCACTTTTTGTTAGACAGCTTGGAAGCCAGCCAGGGTGATTTCCCACTAAAGGAAGGACTTTTAACGGGAAGTGTGTAAACATGGCATGTTCTGTTCCTTCCAGCTCTATGTGGCCTCGCCGCTGGGACATCACCACATGGAGCTGGGTGTCTTTTTCTTAAGAAAAGCTGTCCACCTGAGCTACTCTGGGACTTAGGATGGCGTGGCTTAGCCACTGGCGGGGGAGGAACAGCTCACGGAGAAGAGTAGAACAGGATAAATGCAAAGGAAAGAGGAAGGAAGGAAGGGAGGGCGGGAGGGAGGGACGCCACCCCCAACCCGGAATGCATGTGTTTGGGGCTCCCTGCGGAGCCTCGTGTGGGCGGAGCTGCAATCTTCAGGCAAAGTTAAAAGAAAATGTTCAACTGAATGAGAAAGGGGCATGTTCATTCCAACGGTGTATAGTAACAGGTGACGGGAAGAGAAATACGGCAGAATGAAGGGATTGATAGGGACGACTCTGCAAAGCCCTCTCTGGGCTGGGGCCACATCTCAGCCGAGGCTTGAACATGAGAAGGGCCCGGAAAGATGGGGATGCACTCCCAGCAGTGGTGAGCCCGTAGCCTTTGCCCCTTCTGCTCGCGTCCTGTGGCTGCGGTAAGAAATTGCCATACGCCGAGAGGCTCAAAACAGCAAGCGTGCACTCTGTCCCAGTCCCGGGGGCTGGCAGTCCGAGATGGGGGTGAGGGCCGGGCTGGGTGCTCCTGGGGGCAGAAGGGGCATTTGCTCTGGGCCTTTCTCCCGGCTTCTGGCTGCTGTCAGCAATTCTGGGCGTCCCCGGACTCGTGGGCACAGCACCCCGGTCTCTGCTCTGTCTCCACGTGACCGTCTCCTGTCTGTGTCCAATTTCCTCCTCTTCAAAAAGGCCCCAGTGTTTGGATGAGGCCTCATGCATGACGTCATGCATGACCTCCTTTGAACCTGATTGCACCTGTAAAGACCTTATTTCCAAAGATGCCGGGAGTCAGGACGTCAATATGCCTTCCTCTGGGGGGACACTAACCTACAACGTCCCTCAGGGGCCCCTACCCTCCACGACCGCCCCACACTTGAATACCATTGCTCCTGTGGGTTTTAGAGACATCAAGCATGCCGTCCCACGCCGTCAGCCTCCAGGTCCTCAGTGGTGTGTGACCAATGAGAGCCTGGTGGACCACGTGTGCGGGGCCAGCTGCTGGTACCGCTACCAGGCTGATGAGACCATGGGGTCCCGCGGAAAAGGGGAGACTAGTCTGCCAGGGTCTGAGCGTCCCCAGTCGGGCATGGTTAAATTGCAGTAGGCTGGTGTGGGGCTCTGCACTCCCAGAAAGTGTCCACCAGGCGGTACCCGGTGACTCGGGAATGTGGATAACGTCCAGGAAAATGTCCAGTACAAAACCACAGATACAACGTCTCTGTAACAGATGTAACGTGTGCACAGTGGGCACAGAGCTCCAACACTCCGCTGCCCCTGGAACTGTGCCCACGCAGCCATTCTCAGAGCCCAGGAGGGAAAGTGACCTCTGTGTGGTTCGTGAGGACGTCAAGGGTAAATACCCCACATTCACGACTGCCGTCTGTGATTCGTAGGGTCTGGGGACGGCTTTATCTTCCCCCAGAGCGTGCTTTATTTTCCATAATGAATATGTATACAGACATTCTCTATTCGAAAAGTAATGAAAATTGCCTTAAAGGGACGAAAACATTTGTGATGATAATGATTTAGTTTAAATGCAATATTCAAAAGAGAAAACTGGATTCATTTATTATGAGGGTAATCAATTTAAAAAAATCATATATAACAGATCGGCACTAATTAATGAAAAGGAGCAGGGCAGCTGTAGCTGGTGGGGCTGTGGGTGAACGTGACTTTCTTCTCTGTGTTTTCTCATGTTTTCCAAACCTGCAGAGACATAAAGGAAATGTCTGGAAGCAAAGGGAGGGGAGGGATAGGTTTAACCCTGGGGCCAGGCCAGCTGGGTCTCTGGGAGAGGTGGGATATGAGGGGGGCCTCGGGGGAGCCTGGCAGTGACCATCAGGGCCACTGAGTCCTAGCAGGAGCATTTTAGCCCGGGAGCCGGCCCCCCATGCCTACCTTTTCCAGGCAACCATGTGCACATGGTTGTGGAAACCTCTCCAACATGGTTGTGGAAAGCTCACTCATTCTGGAAGCCTGCCCTCAGCCCCCAGACAGTGGCTGGGCCCCGGCAGGGCCCCGTTCTAGGTTCGGGGAGCCACCTGCACTGCCGTGAGTGCCGAGCCCACGTCCACAGGGCACAGCCCCTGCCCCTCGGTCGAGCACCTTACAAATGGCACGAATAACCGCGTTGTGTCTCCTGCAGCCCCGTCCGCGTCATGCACGACACAATGAACGTGCCCCTCGTCTGTGACTATGGCTCGGGCTTCAGCAAGGTGGGCTTTTCGGGCACAGACGCCCCCCTGGCCATGTTCCCCACCATCCTCGGGAAACTTCGACACGACGTGAGTGGCTTCGACCTCGGCTGTGGGCATGGGCGTCCTGGTGTCTGTCTGAGGCCCTGGGTTCCGTTCTCTGGGGTGTGTCCCCAGGAGTGGGATTGCTGGCTCATATGGTAATTCGGTGTCTAAGAAGTTCAGATTTTTGTGTCCAGATATTAAGGATAACTCACTCTTCCAGAAAGCCCGTGCGGACAAAACCAATCATGTGCAGGCCAGATGCCGTGCTCCTCCTCGGGCCTTTCCTGGGGCAGCAGGTCGGACTGGCTCCCGCTCTGCCGGCCAGACCTGCGTGTCCTGTGCAAGGTGGTCGCCTGCCTCCCTCCTGGGGGCCCCGCCACTTCCCCGCGCCTCTCCAGCCAAAGCAGCTGCGAGACCGTCGGCTCACGTGAGGACGGGAACTGGTTGAGTTGACATGAGCCTGGCAGCCCTACGAGGCAGGTCCCACAATGGCCCTTCTCTCTGAGGAGGAACCGGGAGCTCCAAGAGGTGACTCGTGCAAATCCCCGTGTGAGCAAGCGAGAGAGGCAGGACCTGCCGAGTTCAAGGCCCTGTGCGAAGTCACCGTCCTTGGGGAGTTTACCCACCCGTGAGAGGGAGCAGCATGGTCGCGTGGAGAACCCCCACTATCGGGGGGTCCCAGGATGCCTACGCCTGGGCTCTGCATTCCTTGGAGCAAATTAATGGCAACATTTCTAATCATGCAGTTCGGGTTAAGACGGGCGTTCTGACCTGTGACCTGTTGGGTGGCTGTGAGCGAGCATCCCTGATCCTCTCTAAGTGGGTGACAGCAGGGGCCTGCCGCCTGACTTGCTGACGGGCCTGTTTCTTCGAGATGGCAGAGCTTAGCGCTGAAGAGTGGGGGCTGCGGGGCCAGAAGACCCACATCCGAGCACCGGCCCTGCCTCAGCACGCGGGGAACTTGGGGCAAGTCGCCTCTAGACCTCAGTTCCCTCTTGCACATAACCGGGTTAACGGAAGCATCCGTGCCACATCTGGCCGTAGCTTAAGTGAGGTGGCGGTAGAGACGATGCTGCGGGTATTGACCACGACGAGTGTGAGTGTCCTGGGACGGCCGTAACGGGTGACTGTGGACAGACGGCTTAAAACAACAGAAACTTACTCCGTCCCAGGTCTAGAGGCCGGAAGTCCTAAATCCAGGTGTGGGCAGGGCCGCGCTCCCTCCAGCGGCGCTGGGGGAGGGTCCTCCCGGCTCCTCCAGCTGCTGGGGGCTCTTGGCTCCCCTGGGCTCGTGACCCTGTTCCCCTCCAGCCTCGGCTCAGCCTCCACGCCATCCCTCCTCCTCCCGTCTCTGTCTCAGACCCCCTCTTCCTCCTCTTACAAGGACATTTGTCACCGGCTTTAGCCCCCATCCCTTCCCATAATCCAGCATGTTCTTAATATCCTTAACCACATCTGCAAAGACCTTATTTCTGAGTACAGTCACCTCCACATAGGTTCCAGGGGTTAGACATGGGCACATCTTTGGGGCCGCCCTTCAACCCACTACAGCTGGGTTCTGCCCGTTGTCCATATGCCCCAACTTCATCCCGCTCTGCAGCTCTTGGGTTGGGACACCCCTATCCACTGCTCCCTGAGAGATGCTGCGAATCCAGGGCGCTAGGGGGGAGATTGGGAGGTAGGAGGAGGGGGCGGGTCTTCCTTGCAGGTTTCCTGCCCTGTTCACATCCTCTGTGGCCGCAGGGGTCTGCATGCTCCCGCTCCTCCCCACCCTCCCCACCGTCCACGCAGAGCCCTCCTCCAGCTCCGCGTGGCCTCCTCTGAGCTCTCCCTGCTGCCCCTTGTTCTCCGCCCCACGATCCTGGGGTCCTACTCTCTGGGCACGTCAGTGTTCCCCTCTGGCTCTTTCAGACTCCACGCATTATGTCACCAAAGCCCCACCTTCAGTCCCTCGGTTTGAAATCCTTGGTGCGGCCTCTCCTGTCCCTGTGCGTATGGTACTCTGTCCTGCAGGGTCAAAGCTGGGTGCTGCACCACGGGAGTATTCCACAGCCCCAGGCAGGAAGAAATCCCTGCTAACTGTACAAGGAGTGGGAAGCAGGCGTATATATGAAATAGGTTACACACGTAATAGGTTACACGAAATCGCAGTGAGAAAGATCAAATTCCTCACCAGAATAGAAACAGGGACCACGGTGAGTTTCAGAGCAGTACATGACCCACCCCAACCCCAGGGCGCGGGGTTCTCTGGCTTTGGGCCCCACGAGCCCCGCGGCCGCCGCCCTCCCAGGCCTTGGGCCGGACCCTGGGCAGTAGGAGGTGAGTTCTGTCTCCAAGAGGAGTCCGCACATGAAGGGAGGCTCCGTGTGGACTCGCAAGCCCCATGGCCCCTCCAGGGCACTTCGGTCCGGCAGCAGGCTAGGCGCGAGGCCCCTCGTGGGAGGGCCCCCTGCTATGGAGAGGAAGGCCCGCGGTCTGACAGGAGCCCAGTCCATCTCGGCAGGGTAACGCTGCTCCTCCCCACCCCGCGGGCCTCCCTCGCCCCCACCCTCACACACGAGGATTTGGCTAAGCCAGAGAAGGTCAGAGGCAGGGCGTCAGGGACAGTCCTTTGCGACAGCCTGTCCTTTCGAGTTGTGAAATGCATTCCCACCGACGGCCTCCTTGACTCGCTCCCTTGACAGCACCATCGTGGGGAATGCGGGACGGAAGACGTCGTTCCCATCCAGCAGAGAGGAGACAGAGCTGAGAGGAGGCCGGCAGCTTGCCTGGGGTCTCCTGGCCAGTGCTTCTCCCCCAGTCCAAACCCCTCTGCCTAAAAGACAAACCCGCCACCACGAGAGCTCTGTGCATGAGGGCTGCGGCAGCCTTGAGAACGGGCCCCTCTCTGAAATCTGTTGCACCGCGACAGCACAGCACAACTGCAGCCCGACGCCAAGGCCGTGCTTCCCGCCAACACCTGACCACGGCAGGGACACCCCGAGAGACCCATTTCTGGGAAACATGGGGCTCTTTCATGAGTGACTGGATAATGTCCCCAGCAGCCGTGCCGACTGCACGCCATCCTGCTGCTCGTCCCAGCCCTGTCAGGCTCCCATCCCATTTCCCTCGCGATCTGCACACTTTTCATCCCTTGTTGGTGTCTGCTTCTTGGTAGACAAGATTTACACACGGCCGACTGTCAAGTCCCTCCTGAATGATGGAATAAATGGTTCACTTGGCCGTGAAAATAGCTAGGTCCATCTTCCTAAAGAATCACACGTTCAATTAACTTGCAGACCTTCCCCTGCCAATTTTCCAGAGCACAGGTAGAAGCTGGCCTGCCTCCTGACCCCTTCCCTTCCTCCACAGCCAATCTCTCTCCGTCTCTCTCTCTCTCTTGCCCGCAGGCAACTCACCCGCAAAGTGGATGAGGTGAGGGTCCTCAGGACCACTCTGAGCTTGTAGATCGTTGGCTAAAACCTCTTAGCAGCACCTTGAAATTGTGTACAAGCTTGAGGAGGCCATCGCTGCCCACCCTGTGCCCTGAAACGGTCCCCCAGCTGCACATCACAGCTCCCAGTCCCTGCTCATCGTGCACCAATGCTTGGGAGCCGAATGGAGGGGAGTCTCTTGAGAGCAGATCTGTCCTGGCCTGTCTTTCAGAATCCGCTGGTGGGGATGCAAGAGGAAGACTGGTTCATCGGAGACGAGGCTCAGAAAAAGCGAGGGGCGCTTAACCTGCAATATCCCATCTCCCGGGGGACCATCACTAACTGGGACAACATGGAGAAGGTAGGCTCAGCTTCTGCTTGGGGGGGACATGCTCACGGGGCGTTAGGTGACATATCTGCTGCCCTGGCACCTGGGGAGGGAGGTGCCCCGGCCTCCAGGGCTCTCTGGGCGTCTCTTAGCTCTCGGTCCCTGTAGACACTACATTGTGCTACTAACCCCATGGGTTGTGGAGTCAGAGCCCTGAGCCTGAATCCTGTCTCTATGACGTATTATCTGTGTCATTTTGGACAAGTAACCTGCCTCCCTGGCCTCTGCTTCCTTACCTGTAAGAAAGGGGTATAATTTTTCCTTGCACGTCACACTGGCGTGAGGATTAAAGTCCTCACTCCACTCCACACCTAGGACAGCCATTTAAAAACAGCAACAACAACAGAAAATGACAAGTGTTGGCCTTGGGACCTTGTGCACGGCTGGCGGGAACATGAAATGGTACAGCCGCTGTGGAACACAGTATGTGGTTCCTCAAAAAGTGAAAGAATTCTAAACAAGGACAGGAAGAGACATCCGGACCGCCATGTTGGGTGCAGCGTTATTCACGACAGCCAAGATATGGAAATAAGCCCGGTGCCCATGAGCAGGTGGGTGTGTCAGCAAAACGTGCCGTATACGTATGCTGGACTATCACTCAGCCTTGAAAAGGAAGGACATTCGGACACCTGCTACAACGTGGCTGGACCTTGAGGGCATGATGCTCCGTGAAATGAGCCAGACCGAAAAAAGACACACACTGTGTGATTCCACCCTTTGGCGACAGACTCATAGAAACAGAAAGTAGGATGGTGGGTGCCAGGGGCTGGGGCAGCGGGAATGGGGAGTTAGTGTTAAAGGGGGACAGAGTTCTAGTTGAGGATAAGAAAAAATTTCTGGAGATGGATGGTGGTGATGGTCACACAGCAACGTGAATATACTTAATGCCAAGAAGTGTACACTTTTTCAAAAGGTTAAATTGATTAATTTTATGGTGTATATATTTTACTATAAGAATAAGATTCCTTAGTTCAGCACAGCACGGAGGTAATGAATGTGGCTATTTGGACAACTCTGTCTTAGTAACTGAAGGTTCTAATCAGGGCCTCCATATGCGGTTGAAGCTTGCATGCTGCTTAGGAAGATAGATTAATTATCTATACTGCATAACAAACCACCGCAAAACTTAGAGGCTTAAAACATTGATGGCCGCCTAGTACTTCTTGCAGCTTTTGTGGGTCAGGAATTTGGGAGCAGCTCAGCGGGGTGGTTCTGTTTGGGGGTCTCTTGTGAGGCAGCAGTCAGGTGTCGGCTGGGGCCGCACCATCTGAAGGCTCGACCAGGGCTGGAGGAGACATTTCCAAGGCGGCGCTCCATGCGGCCAGCAAGGTGGTGCTCCTTGGGGACTGTCTGCAGGGCCACTCGGATGTCCTCATGGCATGGGGGTCGGCCTCCCCAAAGTAAGCAATCAAGGGGGCCAACATGAAGGCTGCAACAGCTTTATGATGCAGCCCTGAAAGCCACATGCCCTCGCTTTTGCCATACTCCATAGGTTGCATGAGCCAGTCTTGGTTCAGTGTGGGAAAGGTCTGCACCGGGCAGGGAGCCTGGGAGGTGTGCATCCCTGGGGGCCATTTTGGAGGGTGGTTGTAGGAGTGTCCCTCACAGACACTCTTATCTGCACAGTGGAGGTGTCGGCTCTGGGTTGGGCTGTTGCCCTCCATTGGTGTGTCACAGGGCATGCAGAAATTGAAGCAGTGTAGGTCTCTGGAGTGTGCAGCCACCAGCTGGCAGGGCCTGGGTTGTGGCTTCCACCCTCCCCTTACCTCCCCTGTCCAGTCACTGAGCCCTTGTGGAACTGACTTCCAATGTGTCTTCAGCTGGATCCAGGTCTTCGTTCAATTGTTGCCTGAATACCAGGGTCATTGCAATGATCCTTCCCCGTGGTGTCCCTCCTCCCACCACGCCCCTCCAGTTCACCCCTGCATAGCCCACTGAGTGCCTCTCCTACCTCCGATCAGGCCACTTCCCTGCTCCCATCCATCAGTGAGTGGACATCCAGCCATGAGCCCACCCGTCTGGCTTTTGCTATTTCATGAGTGCCATGTTGTTTTGTGTTTCCATGGCCTTGCACCAGTGCCCCCTTTCCTGAGATGCTTCCTCCGCTGAGCTTGCCCCAGGGAGTGTGTCCCTCACTTCTGTTTTCAGTTCTCCATGGAGCCTCCCTCCCCAGAGGGAGGCAGGACATTTATCCAGAGTAAGTAACCATTGCTTCTTGAACACGTACTGTGCACCAAGCACTCTGCTGGGTGCTATGGCCTGAGCTGTGTCCCCCAATTTCCTATGTTAGAATCCTGACCCCCAGCACTTCAGAACATGACCGTCTTTGGAGATGGGGTCTTAAAGACACACTTAAAGTAAAACGAGGTCACTAGGATTGGCCCTAATACAATCTGACTGGGGTCCTTGTAACAAGAGGACATCAGGACACAGACATGCACAGAGGGATGGCTCTGTGAGGACACAGGGAGAGGACGGCCGTCCACACACAAGGAGAAAGGCCTCGGGAGGACCTGGCCTGGCTGACTCTCCGCCTCTGGCCTGGGAGACAATAAATCTATAGTTTAAGGCACTCAGGCCGTGTGTTTGTCATGGTGGCCACAGGAAACAAATACGCGAGGCTTTCTACGAATGTCGTATTTGGTCCTTGATGATGTCCCCATGATCCTCTAGGAGCAAGGGAACACGTTGTATTTTACAGATGAGGAAACAGCTCATAAAGTCAAGTTGCTTGCCTAGCACACGTCTGGTAACACGCTCCCCGCTGCTGTGTCTCGGGCTCACGTCCGCTCCCCCATCGCACGAGGACTATGCACCTTTGTTTGCTCCCCTCCCGGACTCAAGGCCGGCACACAATGCAGGACCTGTGTCTGTCCACAGCCATACTGTCTCTCCTGCTGTGAATCACACAGTTGCATCTGCTACTGCAGAAGCTGCTTTGCGGTGTAGACAGGATTTGCCCCCTTGCAGGAGATCCGCGGAGGCTCACCATGTCACCGTATCACCCTCTCTTGCCACAGATTTGGCATCATTCCTTCTACCAGGTGCTGCGCATTGCCCCAGAGCAGCATCCTCTGATGGTGACCGAACCACCTTTAAACATAATGTCCAACAAAGAGAAGATGTCACAGGTAGGGGGCCAGGTGGTGGGCGGTGGGGTCGGAGGCTCTGGCCTTCTCTTGAGCCTTGGGGATACCCTCAGGGCATCACCTCTTTGCTGAGCAAGATGAAGATGCAGGTAAGATCTGTCCCCTTTGACGTTCGCGGTGAGCATGATGGCGGCCACAGGAGAGCACACCCACGGGTCTGCTGTGGGCGAGGTGTTTAATGTGACTTACTCAGTTAGACCTGACAGCCGAGCTATGGGCAGGGCAGTTCAAGTCCCTGTGCACAGATGAAGGAATAGGAGTGTCTAGGAGCAGAAGTAGTTGGGCTGGGGTCACAGGGCAGGTGGCTGGGAGGCCCGCTGGGTCCTTGAGACCTGACCCTGCAAACTTATCCTCAGTCCTGCTGTGTGGTGGGGACTGCTTGGAGCTCCAACCCTGACTCGAGAGCTCCCAACTTCCCCCTGGGGCTGCCCCCTAGGAAGGAGTTGGTGGTAAGTGCAGATCTGGTTGACCAGGTTGAACTGGATTGAACTGGTTCTCAGAAGCCCTCAAGGACAGACTGGTGGAGAAAGGAGGGTGTCCCCCAGTAGGCTGCAGAGTCTTCCCTAGGGCTGGAGGAGGTTGAGCTGGGGAGGGGGCTGCAGGGGCTGCAGATGGCTGTTCAGGTTCCAGGTTACACATAATGAGGACCTCCGTGAAATAATTAAGCAAGCAGCAAGGTTCTAGCACCTGGCCCAGAGGCCCTGGAGCCAGTGGAGTCTCTGGCAGTGAGCAGTGACCCAAAGGGCAGGCCAGCAGCCCGCACTACCACCTACATGTGGAGGAGGCGTGCTCCGTGGCCCAGAAACAGAGCACCAACAACCAGAGCACAGGTACAAGCTGTGCCTCATTTAAAACAAAACCCCGAGGCAGCCGATGAATCTTTCCCTGCACATGGGCAGGGAGATCACAGAATTGGGCCACAGCTGGGCACCACACAGACAGGGGCACAAAGCCCACAGCCTTGAAATGGCAGGTATCTGGTCTGAGAACAGCATGTGCCCATCATGGACCCAGTGAGCTAGGGAGAGAAGAGAGAAGTGGGTTTGTCCCTCACTTGAGGGGAATGTGGCACTCCCAAACCATCTTAGGGTTCTCCAGAACGGTGGGACCCACACACACGTGCACACGCACACACACGTGCACACACACACATAAAGACATAGAAAGAGATCTGCTTTAAGGAATTGGTTCATGTGATTATGGAGACTGACAAGTCCCAGGATCTGCATGATGAGTCAGCAGCCTGGAGCCTTTTGCTGTATTCAGATCTTCAACTGATTGGACGAGGCCCACCGACCCTGGGAACAGTAATGGGCATTACTCAGTCTATCCATTTAAATGTTAATATTACCCCAAAACACCATCATAGACACCTTCAGAATGATGATTGACCAAATGTCTGGGATCCCTATGTCCAAGTCAAATTGACACCTAAAATTAACCCTCACACAAAACATTGCCCTGGCCACACAGCCTGTCTCTGACACTTCCCCACCTCTCCTGGGCCCACTGCCTGCTTGCCTTTCTGCCCTGGCTCTCTCTGAATTCAGCCACTAATTACATCAAGATCCCAGCAGGAAAACAAAGGGACCCTCACGTGGGGCAATGTTGGTGAGCCTTTATCGAAGAGATTACATACAGAGTTAAGCATAAGTTTTAAAACAACGACAGGAGCTGGTGCAGAGCTCTGGGCCAGTAATGGGAAGCCATTGCCCCCTAAACCTGACAGAGCATGGGTGGTTCGCAGCCCTGAGAGGGCCTCTGCCAGGAGCTACGGCCTTGGAGGGACCCACAGGGAGGGAGCAGGGACATCCCCTCTCCCACCTCCCTCAGACCTCCTTCTGGGGTCCCCGTGGGCAGAACCCAGTGGGTCGTGCAGAGGAGGGGAGCCTCTGGCTACAGCCCAGGGCAGAGTGTGGTTGAGAAAGGTGGAAGCCTCTGCAGGCAGATGGAGGGCAATCTCCCAGCGGCTGGAACAGATTGAGAAGTTCAGGGCTGACTTCTCCCGGAGAAAGTCTGTGCATTAACGGGAGGCCTGGGGCTGTGTCCCAGCAGAGAAGCCGGTGCAGAGAGCAGCCTGGGTGCAGGGAGGAGCCAGATTCTGGCCCTGGCTCTCCCAGCATGTGTGACTTTGGGTGGATTCCTTGTCTTCGCGCTTGTCTTCATTTCCTTCTCAGAAGAATGGTAATGGTACCATGCTGGGGGTGTCATGAAAACGAGATGAGTGGATGCCATGAAGGGCATGTCACGGTGCTTAGTGCCCGTTGAGCATTCAGTAAATGCTGCCTCAGTGTTCTCATCTGTAAGATGGGGCTTTGACCTCAGGATCCCTGAAGACCCTTCCCAGTTCTGCGACCTCCGGCCTCATGCAGGCCAAGGAAGCGGAGGTTGGTCTTTGTCTTTGTGTTTTTTGGGGGGGGTCTCTAGTGGATCCACAGATCTGCTCTCCCACCTAGAGTCCATGCCCTGCCTCTTCCACCAGCAGGCAAACTCCGGGGGTGCCCGAGAGTGGCACAGACTCACAGACACTGCCGCACCCACCCTGTGTCCTTCGAGGTGGTGCCTGCATCCAGGCACCTGGCCGTCCACATGTCATGTTGCAAATGCCTGTCTGGGTGGTCTCCACTTGGGGGCTCGTGCGAGTAAAGCTGGTGTGAATAGGCGTGAACAGTCTTTGCATGAACAGGTGTTTTTGCTTCTCTTGGGTAAATCCCCAAATCCCCACAGACAGCTGCCCCCAGACACAAGCTTAGTGACCCCCTTGGTGAGTCATACACTCAGGGGTGGACCCAGCTCCATGCAATATTGTCTAAAATGCTGTCTTTACGGGTTTTGAGGTCTTTGCTAGAAGCCAGTTGGTTCACTACTTCAGCAACCCACACCCCAAACCCTTCCCTAATGGTCCCGTCCCACTCCAGGGCCACGGTACTCCTGCCCTACTTGCCCCAGAGCCAGGTACCCAACAACGAGGGACAGCCCCATGCCCACGAGCCAATCCACAGGGATCCCTCCAAACCTAGCTAACCGCCCCACTGGCCATCCATAAGATGTCCCCAACAGCTCCAGCTGGCTGTCACCCTGTCCCCAGGTGCAACCCTCCTGTGGTTCATCTGGCAGGTTGGGAGCCGTACCTAACACAGTTTGCCGTTCAGCTGTCCGAGGGACTGTGTGTTGGTCCCACCATCAAAGGAACCTTGAAATCTTGTAGACCCCAGTGCCACCATCTTGCAGGAGACTCATTCACTCGCACAGCCAACTTCGCAGAGCCAGTGTCCTGCATCCCACCCCTGCCACGTGCTCCCTAACATTCTTGTCCACTGGCTCTCATGTGGGTGAGGTGGAGACAATGTCCATACTTCAGGGGGGACACCACGGGCAGCCGAAGCAAGGATGTGTCTCCTCTGTCCACGCTGTCTGCCCCATATACAGTCAGTACCTAGGAGAGTGTTCTTGACCAAGCCATGTCTGGACGAAGGGTCATGCATGCAGCTAACACACAGTAACTGATAGCTTTCATGGTTTGTATCATAAAACATGTAAATCACCCCAACTCCAAAGTGTCGGGATTTGTGTGAAGTCTACCTATTCTCCAAGAACAGAAAGAACAAAAGCGTGGAGAAGACAGTGTTGGCTGCACAGGAGCATTGGGAATTCAGTATCATCCCCATCATGGTAACGTAGTGGCCCGGAAGATGATGCAATCCCCTAAGTCCTGTGACAGCCCATTAGGTCTGCCCCATAAGGTCCCTGGGAAGGATGCAAGCCTGAGTTACAGGTTGGGAAAGAGCGTCACGGAGCTCGTGGTGCAGAGCTGGGATGAAGAGTGGCATTCTCCCTGACCCTGTTGTCTGGCTCTCTGGGGGAGCCAGGTGCCCCGGAACTAGGGGAAAACCCACCTGCTCTTCTGTCCACTGGCCTGGCCGCCAGCACTGCCATTACTTCTCTGCAGATCCTGTTTGAGACCTTCAACGTGCCTGCCCTGTACCTAGCCAACCAGGGAGTCCTTTCTCTCTATGCCTCTGGCCAGACCTCCGGTGAGTGGTCCTCTTGAAGCCCACGCCTGTCCCCTTCCTCCCTGCCAAATAATAAATGCAGAGAAGGGTCCATAAGAAGCACACTGCACAGCCCTCCTCCTGACCCCCTTTCCTTCCTCCTGGGTAAGCACTCTGCTTCCAGGCAGCTCACTTTGTTCCTTAGCAGCTTCAGTGAGGTGTCATTGGTACACGACAAAGTCAGCGTGCCTAAGGCACGCAATCTGAGAGGTTTTGGCATGTGGGTACACTCATGGAGCCAGCAGCATAGTCAGAATAACGAACGCATTCGACACTCCTGAACGTTTCCCCCCGCTCCCCATGCTGCCCCTCCAATCTGTCCTCACGTGAGTTTGCCTTCTCTGGAATTTTGTAGAAACGCTGTTGGGTATGCACTCTCTGTTTCTTTGGCTTTTTCCCCCTCAACATAATTATTTGGAGATTCATTTGTGCTGCTGTTTGTGTCAATGGTTCGCATCATTTTATCGCCAAGCAGTGTCGCATTGTGTGATTGCACCGTACTTTGCTGGTTTATTCACCTGCGGATGGACAATAGGGTCCTTTCTAGTTGGGAGCTATTATAATAAAGCTACTGTGACCGTTCGTCTGCAAGTCTTTGGGTGGATGTACACTTTTGTTTCACTTGCATAAAAACACCTAGAAGTGAAATGATTGGGTCAGATGGTAAGAGTATTTTAACTTTTTAAAAAATCCTCCAAACTAGCTCCCAGAGAGATTGCATGCTTGGCTTGCAATCCGACAGCCGCGTGAGGGTGGCGTGGCCAGTCTTCTTCGTGGTGGCCCTTCTAGCAGGTGCGCAGGGCATCTCGCTGTGGTTTTGACCTGTAGGTCCCTGACAAGCAGTGAGCGTTCCTTTCTGTGCCAGTTTGCCACCCCTACGTCTATTTTGGTGAAGTGTCTGTTCAAGTGTCTCACTAATTTTTCACTGAGTCCTTCATCTTTTTTTAAAAAAGATTGTATTTACTTATTTATTTGAGAGAAAGAGAAAGAGCACAAGTGGTGGGGGAGGGAGAGGGACAAGCAGACTCTGCCGGGTGTGAAGCCCGATGTGGGTCTCGATGCCGGGACCCTGAGATCATGACCTGAGCTGAAATCAGGAGTTGGCCGGTCAACCAACTGAACCTCCCAGATGCCCCTGAGTTGTTCATCTTTGAGGTTTGAGAATTCTTTTTGTATTCGGAGTACAAGTCTCTCACCAGGTATATGTTTTTGCAAGATTGGCTCCCAGGCTCTGGCTTGGCTTTTCATTTTCTTCACCATGTGCTTTCAAGAGCAGAAGTTTTAAATTTCAATGAAGTCCAATTTATCCATTTTTTTTTGCGTGTGGTTCATGCTTTTGGTACAATATCTAAGAAACACATGCTGAGCCCAAAGTTTTCTGCTATGATTTCTTCTAGAAGTTTTATAATTTCACTTAGTTCTGTGATCCATGTGGAATACAGCTTTATATATGGCATATGGTGTGAATGGGTTTTTTTGGTGTGTGTGTAGACGTCGAGTTGTTCCCACATTATTTGTTGAAAAGACCCTGCATTCTTCATTGAATTATCTCTAGGCATTTTTGGAAAACCAGTCGTCCATATACGTGTGGGTCTATTTCTACACTCTGTATTCTGTCCCATCGATCCATTTGTCGACCTGTAGGTTGATACCACATTGTTTTGATTACCGGAGCACTGAAAGTCTTGAGATAAGATATTAGTGCTACACCTTTGGTCTCTCTCTTTTTTTTAATCACATTTTGGCCATTCCAGGTTCTTTGCATTTCCATATAAATTTCAGAATCATTTTGTCAATTCCTACCAAAAAAGCATCTTTTGGTTTTGATCAGAATTTCATTGAATTTATGGATCAATCTGGGGAAAACTGACATGTTAACTGCATTGTGTCTCCTGACTAAGAAATATGGTATATCTCCTAAGTGTCCTTAATTTCTCTTGGCTGTGATTTGCAGTTCACAGTGTGAAAGTTGTGGAAATCATTCATCAAATTTATTCTAAGTATTTCATATATTTTGATTCTATTATAAATGGTATCCTTATTTTAATTTCTGATTGTTCAGCACGAGTATATAGAAATACAATCGGCTTTTGCATAGTGATAGTGTGTCCTGGCACTCTAACTAAATGCACTTATTAGTGCTGCTAGGATTTTCTACTTAGGCAACCATGTCGTCTATAGTTTAACTTCTTTACTTCCAAACTGGGTGCTTTTTATTTATTTTTTTTCTTCCCTTGTTCCTTGGGCTAGAATCTCTACTACAATACTAAATAGAAATGATGGGAGCAGACATCGTTGTCTTGTTCCTGACCTCAGAGGGAAATGATTAAGTGTGTTGTCAGCTGTAGGTTTTTCACTAACATCCTCTATCAGTTTGAGGAATTTATCCTGTATTCCTAGTTTGATGAGTGTTTTTCTTTTTAAATCATGCATGAATGTTGGATTTTGTCAAATGCATTTTCTGTCTCTACTGATAAGATCATGTGGAATTTTCTCTTTTAGTTCTTTAACATGGTGAATTACATTAATTGATTTTTGAATATTAAAACAGCCTTTCATTCCTGAGATAAAATCAATTTGGTCATGGCATGTTATCCTTTGCATATATTTGCTAACATCTGTTTAGGAGTTTTGTGTCCGTGTTCATGAGGGATCATGGTTGGCCATGTTCTTTCCTTGTGATGTCCTGTCTCTCAGGGAACTTTGAGACCATCCTTTGTTGCTTGATGTCCAATATCTTGAAAACTACTGTTTTCTGTATTTCTGTTTTAGGTGTTTCAGGTGTGTGTGGGGACGGAGGGGCCATTCCTTGTTCCCTACCTCAGCTAGATGAGGAGGTCTTCTTGACTCATTTTTGCTTCATTTTATTTTATTTTTTATTTTTTATTATGTTATCTTATTCACCATACAGTACATCATTAGTTTTTGATGTAAAGTTTCATGATTCATTGTTTGCATGTAACACCCAGTGCTCCATGCAATACGTGCCCTCCTTAATACCCATCAATCTGAAGTCCTTGGTTACCCAATCCAGCATGTGAGAGAAGGCAAACAGCCAGACCCCTGACCCGCTCTGGGTGGTTCCACGAATCACCATTTCACACAGAGTGAAGCCTGTGTTTCCATGACCACATCACAACTTCTGGCACAGAGAGGTGGAGTTTGCTTTGCTAACAAAAACTTGTATGCCTCCTCCACTGCGTCCAGCCTCTTCTGACATCCACGTGCCACTCAGAGTCCCCAGAGCCTGCACTGATGCAGTTTTTTAGGGAAACAGCTGTTAAGAGCAGAGTATTCTTCTCCCTCTTTTACCTTTTGGCAACTGCTGCTAATGTCTGTCTGTCTGGCTTAATAAGAATATTTGCAGGTTTTCTGTCCAAAACATTTGGCCCTTGGTCTGACCTGATTGGCTTTATCCTAGCACACTCCCCTACAGAAGAAAGTTTGCTCCTCGGGCCCTTTGCTTTCCCCTCCAATTACTTCCCCTTTACCATCTCTTCCTGCAGACTTGACAACTGAGAAGGATGTCACGCACCCCGTGTTATGACACTGGCATGTTCTCTTGTCTAGGAACAACTATTGAATCTGGGGAAGGAATGACATACTTTGTGCCCATCATTGATGGCTGTCCTTTGCATCAGTCGACCATCCAGATGGACATGGCAGGCCAAGACCTAACATCGTACCTCCTGCAACTATTGACAGACAGCGGGCACTCATTGGTGAGCACAGGTAGGAAAGTGCTATTCTTGGCCAGGTGAACTAGTCCCTGGGGTGTAATATCCTGCTTGGCTTACTTCACCTACAGCCCTCAGTTTGTAAAGCAAAGGTTACTTGACCATGAGTCAAGTTTTACAAACAACTCCATCTGTGTTTAGGGACATTTAGTGATTGGTAGTGATTGACAATGACAATGAGGTTGATGGTGATGATGTTGACAATAGCGGTGATGATGATGTTGATGATGGTGATGGTGGTGATGATGTTGATGGTGGTGATGGTGGTGACAGTGGTGGTGATGATGATGGTGATAATGATGATGGGATGGTGATGATGATGGTATATATTGATGATGATGGTGATGATGACGGTGGATATGATGATGATGGTGATGATGGTAATGATAAGGATGATGGTGATGATGGTGATGGTGTGATGGTGGTGGTGATGATGGTGACGATGATGAGGATGGTGCATATGATGATGATGGTGATGATGGTGATGGTGATGTTGGTGGATATGATGATGATGGTGATGATGGTGATGGTGGTGATGATAAGGATGATGGTGATGATGGTGATGGTGATGATGATAAGGATGATGGTGTTGATGATGGTGGTGATGATGGTGGATATGATGATGATGGTGAAGATGGTGATGGTGGTAATGATAAGGATGATGGTGATGGTGGTGATGGTGGTGGTGATGATGGTGACGATGATGAGGATGGTGACATGATGATGATGATGATAGGCTAAACTTTACAGAGTACTTACTTTGTGCAAAACACTTGGCTGAACAAATACTTCACATACTTCCTGTCATTGTTTCACACTATGACACCATGAGGGGGAGCAGTTACCTCCACTGATAGAGGAAGAGGCCAAGGAGGAGTAGGTGACTTCAACATCACATGACTAGAGGTGTATTACCTGGGATGTGAACCCAAGAACTCCAAATGAGGATGTGCCCATCCCACTCTTCACCCACTTCCTGGACTAGGTTCCCAGCTGTATAACTTGCATGACACCCATTCCCAACAAGCCTCCAGTCCTGTATTATACTTCCTGGTCTTCCCAGGCAAGAGGCCTGTGTCCAAGCCACACAAAGTATGGAACCCTTCAGAATAGCAGCAATTAGAAGAAAGCAAGGGGAGGTGAGAAGGATCAGCCAGGACAAAGGTGAGCATTTTATTAATACCTCCTGCTTAGAAAGATCAGACGTGCATTATCTCATCCCATCTGCACGTCAGTCCTGTGAGTGGAGATTAATCCCATCCTTAAAGATAAGGAAAGGGAAGTTTTAGGAGAGAGTGAACTTGCCTAAAGCCAAGCCAAGCAAAGGTGGGATTTGAACCTAGGTTTGTCTCACCAAAGCCCAAAGTAGGTGAGGAAGGGGAAAATATCAGGAGAGTGCAACATCCCAGAAGCCAGGGAGGGAGAAGGGGATGGCTAACAACACCAGTTTCTGGAGGGAAAGAAGCCGAGGAAGAACTGAAGAGTGTGGCAGAGTTCTGGACAAAGGAAGACAGGACAGATCCAGGCAGAGCAGTTTAGGTGGAGTGGGTGGGGGATCGAAGTTAGATGTCAGTGGGCTGAAGAATCAGGGGGATTTCTAGGTGGGCAGGTGCTGAAAGCTCTGATCCAAATTCAAAAGCAATGGTAGACAAAATATAAAACCATAACACCAAAAGACATAGTGGGGTCTAAACATGGTCAGCCACCCAGAAGGTGGGAAGGTGTGACCTTCCAGATGTTTCTGGGTCAGGGGGCCTGACCGGCTTGAGCAGTTCTCCACTGGATGGGGCAGCTGTGAGCTGTTTGCAGCCAGCATTCACAGCAGGTGGGGATGGGGGCACCCACAGCAGCCTCTACTTCAATAGATAAGAAGACTGGGTTTGATTTTCCAACCCCCTAAAAACACACACCATACATAGTAAGATATCAACGTAAAATGCCGACTTTTCCAAAAGTTGGCATTGTGTTTGGGACATCCCGCTCTACCAGTCCCGTCCACAAGCCCGGGTCCCCAGCACACATTACAGACCAAGAGGTGCTGGGATCCGAGATGGACACAGGAATGGGCTCTATGATTGTGTTGCTGTGTCCGCACCACGAGGAGCTGAGTCTTCAAGAAGATGCTCCCTGGGGACAGAATGCTCCTGCGAACGATCTCGGGTCATACCCTTTCCTGTCTGCCCTTCGCCTTTCCCCCATAGGGGACTGGGAGTACATCCGGGACATAAAAGAAAAATGTTGCTACGTGGCTTTGGACTTCGACAAGGAAAAAATGAAAGCCGACTCTCCTTCCTACGCACAGAAGTATCAGCTGCCCGATGGCCAGGAGATCACCCTTGGGCCGGAGAAGTTCCTCTGCCCCGAAGGGCTTTTCCAGACAGACATCATGGGTGAGGGGAAGAAAGGGACCAGGGGTGAGCCCAGACGTGGACGGCAGGGCCCCTATAAGGGGGATGGAGCCCAGTAGCCAGGAGCAGGTGCAGCTCTGAGTAGCAACTTGGCTCCCGTTTCAAAAGTTCCTGTAATGTCGACTATCACTTTTTAAGCATGTACCCTATGCCTGTGACCTGGGCAACCACTGTCCGTGGGCTGGAGCCTTCTGTCCTCCCGCATCTGACACTGTTCCGTATTATAGACGAGGAAACCCAGTGCAGAGAATTAAATGTTTGTCAGGGTGACTGGGTTCTACACGGGACGGCACGGCACGGCGTCTCTCCCATTGCGTGTAATTCATAGTCCCCCTAACTCACGAAGTAATCTGAAATACACAAATGGAGACAAAGCAGAAGATCTGAAACCATAGATCTGGAAGGAACTTTATTTTTTATTTTTTTAAAAGATTTTATTTATTTATTTAACAGAGATAGCCAGCGAGAGAGGGAACACAAGCAGGGGGAGTGGGAGAGGAAGAAGCAGGCTCATAGTGGAGGAGCCTGATGTGGGGCTCGATCCTATAATGCTGGGATCACGCCTTGAGCCGAAAGCAGGCGCTTAACCGCTGTGCCACCCAGGCGCCCCCTGGAAGGAACTTTAAATGTTTGGCTGATGGAGAGATTTTTTTTTTATTTAAAATTTAAATTTTTTTAAAATTTAAATTAAAAAAAAATTTTTAAAGGTATGGTTAACATAAGTGTTGTATTAGTTTCGGGAGTACACTATACCAATTCAGCACGTCCTCACATCACCTGGTGCCATCACAGCAGGTGCACACCTTCATCCCCAGCACCTGTTCCCCCATGCCCCACCTACCTCTCCCCTGGTGACCAGCAGTGTTCTCTGCAGTTAAGAGTCTGTTTCTTGGTTTGTCTCTCTGGTTTGGGGTGTTTTTTTTTCCTTTGTTCATTTGTTTTGTTTCTTAAACTCCACACACGAGTGGAATCATATGGTACATGTTTTTCTCCGACTGACTTAATTCACTTAGTGTTACACCTTCCAGCTCCGTCCAGGCTGCTGCCAGGGGCAAAATTTCCTTGCTTTTCATGGCTGAGTCATATTCCTTCGTGTATACGCACCACCCCTGCTTTGCAGCGTTATTTACAACGGCCAGACTACGGAAGCAGCCCCAGGGACCTAAAGGTGTTAAACGAGCACGGAGTTGGCTAAGCTCCCTGGCAGGCATGCAGGACAGGAAAAAAGGGATGGACTGTGGAATCCCCATTGACTGGGAAGCTTCCCAGGTCGTCATGGAAAACCAACTACTTCCTGGAATCAAGTTTTTAAAATAATTAGTTACATTTATAAGGGACAGAGGGGAATAAAAGGGACTGAGCCACTTGCCCGGGATTCGTGCCTCGTAAGGACATGGCTTTTACACCTCGTGTGGCTAAGCTGGGCTTACCTCTGCTTTCCCTGTTGGACTGTGCAGGGGATAAAGGCTTCACACATGGCACGTGTCCCCAAATATTAAGTGGACACACGCAACCGTCACCGAAGGGAGTTCCTCACCCACAATGTGAACGTCGTCTTCCGAGTGTGGGTAGATCTCAGTGAGCAGGGGCACAGCCGTGATGAGAGCGGAGTGTTTGCAGCCCGAGCTCTTGCTCGTGGGTCTGACATGTCCTGGACGATTCCAGAAGATCCGCCTTTTCAGACTTTATCCTGAGGCTGTGCGGTAGGTGGTATTCCACACGAGGAAATCGAGGCACCCTGCCCCTGTCTCTAAGGGCTGTTGCCGTCATAGTTGTGTTTGTGTATGTGGACTAGTGAGTCCAGAAAGGGTGTTAAGTCAATGTATTGTGGCGATCGTTCTGCAATATATACAAACATCGGATCATTGAGTTGTACACCCGAAACTATTATAATGTGTGCCAATTATACCTCAATAAAAAATGGATGAATATTTTTTTAAAAAAAGAAGTAATCCGTATAATTTTTCAGGCCACCTGAGCAAGGACATCGTTCCTAAAGTCATTGATACCGTGGCATTAAAAATTAATAACTGTCAGTAACATTTGGACATACGTCATCTCAGATGAGAGCGGAGAATTGGCATTTATTTACTCAGCCGTTAGCTGTTGTGTCCCGCGGTTGTGCGGGGCAGTTCCACACATCGCCTTGTTGAGATCCGTAAGGGCCCTGGGGCGGCGGTGCCGGTGTCTGCCCACTGCACTTGGAGCTCTGTCCGCGCCTCCCCAGAGCCTTGGGCGGGGAGGAAAGAGCCCAAGGGTGCGGTCAGCCGAGCGCCCGGCCCCCAGACCTCTGTGTCCCTCCGCCCCTCCGACAGGGAGAAATGGCCTGGGCATCCACATGAAGGCCTTCCAGAGCATCAGCTCCTGCAACTCTGCCCTCTGGAAGATTCTCTTTGGCCACATCATCCTGTCCGGCGGCACTGGCACCTGTTCCGGCTTGCGCTTCCGGATGCAGAGAGAACTATTGGCCCTGGTCTCACCTACCATTAGCGTGAAGGTACGGTCCCCCCGACCCCCCGTTTGGGGGCTTCCTGTGCTCATTCCACAGATATTTCTAGAATATCTGTGGTGTGCCAGGCACGTGGTCAGGTGCTTGGGGAGGTGTTGGGAGAATCTGTGGCTTACCTTCTAGCGGGGGGAGGAAGCCGTAAACTATAGAAATCAGCATCCTGGGGAATAAATGTGTTAGGAGCGGCTGTCAGCCACAGGGAGGAGGTGGGGGGCAGCGAAGGAAGGAGGGCTGTGTGGTCAGGGTAGGTCTCCCGGGGAAGGCGGCATCTGAGTAGTTGCTTGAAGGAGCAGGGGAGCCACGGGGATCTCTGAGGAGCTCCGTGGGGCCAAGGGAGCAGCCCCTGCGGCGGCCCAGGGATGTGCTTCTAGAAGAAAGGGCTGGGAGGTGTTGGCTAGGGGCTGAGGCAGGAGAAAGGCAACGAGGTCGGAGAAGCTGTGTGAGGCCTCTGCCCTGAGCAGAGCCTGCTGGGAGGACGGCTCGGGCTGCCGTGGGCAGGGAGGGCTGACTGTGCGGGCGGAGCACGGGCTATCAGCTGCAGGTGCAGGCGAGGCTCGAGGGACCCCAGGGAGGAGGTGGCGCGTCTCCCCACGTTCCCGTCTGAGCAGCTGGGGGCTGTGGCTGCCATCCCTGTGGTAGGGCAGACGGCTGGATGGCCTGATGAGTAGCTGGGGGCGATGAGCAGTGGTGCTCAGGCAACTATCCACAGGCAGACCAAGGACGGTCACAGAGTTTGGAGGTGGGACGGGGCTCCGGGTGCACCCTTTGGAGGCTTCAGGGGAGACGAGGTGCCCTAAGGCCAGGGGGACCCCAGGGAGCGGCATAGACGTGAAGGAGGACTGGCTCTGGCAGCCGAGGGCGGGGGGTGACGGTGCAGACATAGACCATGCTTTCGGGGGGCGGGGGTGCAAAGGGCCAGAGGCTTGCCTTGAAGCCTGTCGCCTGCTGGAGGAAAGCAGTCACCATGCCCGGCTCTGCCCTTGCGCGGGCTTCCCGCCCTCCTCTTGCTGCCATGTAAAATTGTTATGTATTTAGTTTTAAATTAACGGCCTTTATTTTTGGGGGAAAGTTGAGTAGAAAGAGTTCCTATACATGCTCCCTCCCCCGCTGCGGCACGCAGTCTCCCCTGCTACACACCTCTCACTCGAGCGCGGTGAGTTTGTCACAACAGATGAACCGATATCCATGCGTCGTGGCCCACCGAGGTCCGCAGCTTCGGGAAGGCTCCTCGCGGGGTTGGACACCCGCAGGTGTGAGGGATGTGAGATGTCAGGTGTCCATGGTGACAGTATGACACAGAGTCGCTCCCTGCCCTGAGACCAGGGCCGTGTCTGCCCATTCACCCCGGCCTGGCCCTGGTGACCACCTGTCCCCTCGCTGTCCCCTGGTTGTGCCTTCTCTGGAATGCTATGGACTTGGAATCCTACAGCGTGCAGCCTTTTCAGACTGACTTCTTCTCAACCCCATTTTCCCAAACTGCTTTTCTTTTTTTCTCTTTATGAAAGCAGTTCATGGTCCTGGCAAAAAACATATAAGCAAAGTCTGGGTCACAGGCTTGGAATTTCTGGCCCCATTCGCACAGTGAAGAGCATACTTTCCCGTCTGTCTCCATAACTGGACCGAACCAGCTCGGGCACAAGCCCAGCCTGGCTGACTGAGGCTGGAGCGACCAAGTCACCCATGCACTGAGGGTTAAATAATGATCTTCTTCCCCCTCGGTGACCCTGTGCCGAAGACCGCCCTCCCCCACTGTCCTCCAGCTTTGCTCTTTGCTCCCTTCCGGCCTCGCGGCCTCGTTGTGCACGGTGTCCCGTCTCAGAGCTGGGCCTCAGGCAGCCCGCAGGCTCCCAGACCGGCCACGTGGCTGCCCTTCATGGCTGCTTCTGCTGCAGGCTTGTGGCGGCTCCTGGCAGGCAGACGCCGGCCCCTCGTGCCCTGTGGCCAGTGCTCACGGCTCCCCTTTGCATCCTCCCTGTGAGGGGCGAGGGGCCGCCGCTCAGCACACCCAGGGGGCAGGGGCTGAGCCGCTGTGTCAGAACTTCTGTCCCTCCAGTCCTGTCAGTGCCATTTCCCTGGGCTCCACACGACAGGCTACGAGACGCTCCTCCCAGGGTCCAGAGGCAGCAAGTGCAGACCGACTGGATCCCTCATTCCCCGAGCTCCCCATCCCCGCCAGCCAGGATTTCAGATCTGCTTGCAGGCAGAGCCCTCACCAGAGAACTTTCTGGCTCAGTGCTCAGCGTATCTTCTGCTACGTGCGCAGAGCCCCCTCCTCCCCAGCCCGTCTCCGCGGACCAGGGCGTGGCCTGAGAGTGACCTCAGTGCAGGCCCCCTCGTTCTGGGCGGCGTCTGTTCCTCCTTCCCCGGGGCAGGCAGTCCCCAGGACGACAGGGAAGGATCGGGAGCCCCGAGAAAAGGCAGACTCGCCAGCTGGTACCAGTAGACACAAGCAAGTTCTCTTCCTTGCACCGTCTCAGCCCCCTTTGTATGGATATCATAGAACGCACAGAACGCCGGGAACCACAACCCGCCGTCGCTCCCTCCCACACCTGCAGCCCTCTCCCTGACATGCTAGATGTCACACGAGTTCCTACTAGAGAAGTGTGCCCTGCCACGCAGTTCCTGAGTCCGGAGTGTAAGCTGCAAAGATGTCCGCGATGTTGGGAAGCTACCACGGGCCTGCCTCGTCACCCCCGAAGCCGGCAGCCCCTTACTCCACACACGTGACATCTTGATCGTTCACCCGTCGGCGTCTCTGGGGAGGTCCTGCGCCCTTCACGCACCGGTCACTGCCCTCCTCTCAGCTCTCAAGAGCACGCGGGGCTGTTGCCTGCGGTGAGCCTTCACTAAATGCAAAGGGAAAGGAGGGCTTAGCCCAGAATGGAAGGACTGGGAGTGTCAGACCCTGCCTCTGTGCTAAGTGATCTGACCGCCGCTGCCGTGGGAATCTGTCCGGCCGTGGGCTCTGTCCTGCCCGCCCTGAGGCTGGGCTGAGCTATGGACCAAGCTCTTCCATCCACACCTCTTCCGAGTCCTCAGGGAACCCCTCCCAGTCCCCCCAACTTCTTTGTATGAAGCTGGAAGGTACCCCCGTTTCCCTGAACTGTGTTGAGACCCAGGTCTGCCACTGCCTGATTCCCTCCTGTCTGCACTCTCCCGGGAACGGATGGGAGGCAGACCGCGTTGAGCCATCCGCAGAGCCGCTAAACCCTTCCTCTGAAGGAGAGAAGAGCTCTGTCCCTAAAAGGAGCTCATCCCCCTTCAGAGAAGAGCTGGTTCCCACGGGGCCAACTTTGAAAATCATTATTCCTCCCAGCCACTCAAATCCTGCTCTAACGACGTGCTGGGGATGAAACTTTGGTCATGGTTTATCCTGAGTTCTTTAGAATAGATTTTCCCCTCAGGATCCACTTCTGGATGTGGATTTCCCGAGCCAGGAATGTGTGACCAGCGAAAGGCTGTTTGAACAACTACAGAACTAGCCGGTTGCTCTTTATTTATTTATTTAACCAACAGCAACAGACGCTTCCCAGCCAGGCAGGGTCCTGGGGTGCGACAGAGCGACGTAACCGAATCTAATAACGCGTCCTGCGTCACCCCACCTCCACCCGGACGCTGGGCTGTCCAAGTCCTCGCTCCAAATGCCTTCCCCGCTGGCCCTGCAGCCAGGCGTGTGCCTCGCTGTTCCAGAGCGATGAGGCTGTTCCGGCACGGTCTGTGGCATGCTTAGGAAAGTCCGTGAACGCGGGAGGGTGCCAGCTGTCTGTCCTTGAGCAAGGGCATTTGACCTTGAGCCGCAGTGCTCCCAGCGGGCGATGGGCATGGTGATGTTCAGCTCCTCCCAGCGCAGAGGGGTTGGGACTTGGTCGGAAGCACTGCTCTGTCCCAGAGTCGCAGGTGAGCATGCACGTGGCAGACGTCAGCGAGCGGCGAGCTTGAGTGTGAAACGACAGGATTGGTTCAGGTTGTTTGATTGCCTCTGATTTGCGTCATGCTCCTCTGTATTTTCTACATTTTTCTGCAAAACACACATGCCTTCCACACAGACCTTGTATGACTCGAAGATGTGTCATTTGTTTTGGAGTGAGTCTAAGGGCCAAGGGTGAGTCCTCTCTGCTCTTGCCTCTTTTATCCCGTAGTTTAAAGCTACAGGAAGACAGCGTGTGACCCGACCAGCATCTTCAAAGGTTGGAATAACCTGTATTTGCACGGAGGGAAGCAACGGCTACCCACGAGTTTCGCTCTGAGATTGCTATTTTACGTCCCAAATTCAGAGTAGTATTTTGATTCTGGTTTCTTCCTGTCTCCCCGGACCCCTCCACCCCTCCCTCACCCCCCTGCCCTCGCACTTCCGCTCTCCCCTCTCTCTGCCTCCTCCACCGTGTCCAGGTGTCCACCTGCCCCTCTTCCACGTACAGCGCCTGGCTGGGCGGCTCTATCCTGTGCTCGCTCTCCACCTTCAAAGACATGTGGGTCACCAGCAGGGAGTATAAGGACATCGGTGCCTCGATCGTCAGTAGGAGAGCCCTCTGATTTGTGGCTTCGTGGATCCCATCACCTGTCCCATCAACACCAACGCCAGGCTGAGCCCCAGCTTAGCTGGACTGATCAGAGCTCAGAACAGCTTGAACGTGAGGGGGACCTTCCTCCCCAGACTTCCCTAAGAATGGTCAATAAAGGACAGATGCTCTCTGTCTGGGCAAAGCTTGCAACATCTTGGGAACTGCTCACGGGACACTCACTTCGTTAACACACGGTGATGAAAGGGAGGGGATTTCTGCGGACCCCTGGGGACTGGTCAGCATGGCTATGTGTGTGACAGTAACGGACATTCTCCCAGGCTCGGTGCCATAAACCAAGGTCTGTTTCCCACTCATGCTGCATGTCCACTGAAGGTCAGCGGACTTCTAGCCACCCTGGCCCACACAGCAGACACTGGAACATTGTCATTTACTGTGGGTGGGCATAAGAGTGCCCTGGTGGGCATTTCACGGGCCACAAAATGCTCCAGCCAGGCAGGGACACGGGACACATCTGCTCAGTTAATTGGGCAGAACGAGTCACGCGGCCCCAAACCACCTCAGGGACTGGGAAGCGCCACCGCGCACAGGAAGGACAGCACACATCCTCTGGTTCGGGAGGGCACCCTTACGGCAGCAGCCGGGGCACGCAGGATGTGAGGGGTGTGGCGTCCTTCTGCATCTTTAATCCTCATGTGCCCGGCTGTGAGATTGGTTTGTGAAAGCCAATTTCATGATTCGGGAACTGAGGCTAAGAGAGGCTAATCAACTTGGCCAAGGTCGTTTGGACAATGATGGGGAGTTCAAACGATGTGCATAAATCTCGTAGGGGTGCAGAGGGTGAGCGACACAGGAGAGGAGGACCTCAAACCGTGGAGGAGCAACTCCCCCACCGAGGACAAGGCTTCCGTGTGGACAGAGCCCCGGGGGGAGTGCCACACACAGATGCCGTCTGATGACATTTCTGAGCACTGAAGGTGATGAATACATTCTAGACCCGGTGAGAGACAACCCCAGCAAACAGGTAAACTCTAAAGTAGGGCTACCAGGAAAAATCCAGAACGCCAGTTAAATTTGAATTTCAGAAATACAGCTAATAACTCTTAGAATAAGCACATTCCAAACATCACATGTGTTTTTATTTGCGAGATCTGGCAACTGTACTCTGAAAAGAAGAGGTCCGACTGCATTCGTACTCCTACCGGCAAAGTTGGTGCCAGAGGACAAGAAGCTACGGGAAATTTCCTACCTCATCCAACTGCTTGAACCAGCTGAGCCTGAACTCCATATGACGACTCATTAGTTGAGAAGTCCGTAAACCTCACTTTTATTTAATCTAGTTTGTAATTAAAGATGATTCTTTAAAGCAGGCAAGGTCTGGGACACCATCTAATGACTTACGGGGATATGTAAACTTTTCCTTGTCTATATTTGAACTCTAATTTTGTACTTTGATTTAGTCTCAGATGTTCTTCTCCAAATACCCAGCTTTACAGCATGCACCTCCCGAGGATTGGATTCATTCATTCATTCTCTCCTTCCAAAAAGTCCCATTCCATGAGTGTTTGCAGGGTGGGGAGGGTCAGATCAGGAGAACCTATGTTGGAGTCCTAACTCAGGCACAGTCTAGTTGTGAGGCCTAGAACAATACATGTCCCCTCTTCAAGTCTCTGCTCTGCCATCTGTGAAAGGGAGTGTCACATAGCTAGCAGGTTTCTCAAGGTTTTGCTAAGGAAGGTCTCAGTGTGAGGCCCCTGGGAGTGTTCCAGGTCTTGCCATCTTCACCGTCAGCACCGCAAGCCCTCCCCAGAGTCAGAACCAGCCTGGCTGAGTGTGTCGAGCCGGCTGTTTTCAGCTGTTTGCAGCTGTGGCATGGCTGTCCCTACCCCACATCTCAGCCACCAGAACAAGCAGCAGGCTTGGACAGAAGGAGCATTCTGTGCTCCCTGAGTCCCTTTCCTACATCTGCTCTCCCGATCTTCTTGCAAAAGTTTGCAAGCACTGACTTGTGGCAGGTGTCACGCTGGGTGCTCAACATGAAGAGATGAAAAAGCATTGTCCCTTTGCCTCCCCAGAAGTCAGTGAATGTCTGAGAGAGGCTCTGGGGTGCAGGGATGCTAACCTCAGAGAGGTTAGTGGATTCCCACCCTGTGTTCCATGTGGTGAGAGGGAAATCAATCACTACCAGAGCATCCATCCACCATCCATCCATCCACCATCCATCCACCATCCATCCACCCACCCATCCGTCCACCATCCATCCACCATCCATCCACTCATCCATCCACTGTCCACCCACCCATCCATCCACCATCCACCTATCCATCCATCCACCACCCATCCATCCACCACCCATCCGTCCACCTTCCATCCACCTTCCATCCATCAATCCACTCATCCATCCACCCATCCATCCATTTGCTCACCCATCCATCCATCCACCCACTCACCCATCCATTGATCCAACCATCTGCCCTTCTCTCTGTTCACCTACAAATCCAAACATCCATTTATCCGTTTCTTACTTTGCCTGAGCACAAGTCATGGCTAAAGCAGTGGGAGAGGGGTACTAAGGGAGAAGGGCCTGAATCAAATAGAACATTAATATTTTAAAACAAACAGGATCAAGTTGCAGAAAAAATAAGGAGGCTGCCTCAGCCCTAATAAAAGCATAACTTGCTCTATGCCAGCCCTCCACATGTTACCTTCCTCTGTCTGCATTGCAATCATGAAAGAAGGAGGAGCTACAATGATCCCTATTTAGAGGATGCACATGGAAGCACCTGAGGTCACAGCAGTAGAATCGGGGTAAGCTCTCACCCAGATTACCTGCTGTTCAATGGGAAAGAGCTGGGGTGAGACAGGGTCTGACAGCATAGTCAGAAGCAATTACTGGGGAAACTATTCATATTTATATCCCAGTGAGTCAAGAGTCCTCAATAATGGAATCCATACACACATACCCAGAAATCTGGCTTTCCTGGGTTCTCCAGATAGTGTAACTATCAGCATCCAGCAAGTGATTTATAATAGCTACTTGAGTGTGAGTTTCTATTAAATACACAACAATTAGTGATTCTAATAGTCCATTACGACTTAATTGGATGCTGAAAATTGCTTTGTTAAAAGCCAGTTGAGGGATTAGGGTAAGTAATTGTAAATTCAGCTTCCAGATGACTTTCCTCTTCCTGAAGAATCAGTCCTCACCTCAGCTGGGTTTTCAGTCCCAGCCTGAGGTGTGACACGCTACGGGCGTGACCCCAGGGCAGTCACTCCCCAGGAGACCAGTTTGACTTCAGGTCTTCTGAGGCTCCTGCCCGGGCAGCAGCAGTGAGGGAGGGTGGTAGGAAGTCTCAGCTGGAGCCATTCAGCCACTCCCAGAGCGTCCTGGCCCAACGGCAATTTCAAGTTCAGGACCCCTCCCCAAATGACACAGCTGCAGCTCTGGGTGCAGTCGCTGGCCCCAGCCCAGCCTATGTCTGTGCACTACGGTGCTGGCTGCTCAGGAGTAGAGAGGCCAGTCTAGAGATGATCCAAGGGTGCTGCTTTCTACTTTTTATTTTCATCCATCCACGTGTTCATCATCATCCATCTGTCCACCCACCCATCCATCCATCCACCCATCCTTCCAACCATCCACCCATCCATCCATCCTTCCATCCATCCATCCAACCATCCACCCATCCATCCACCCATCCATCCTTCCAACGATCCATCCATCCATCCATCCATCCATCCATCCATCCATCCCTCCACCATTATCATCCATCCACCCATCCATCCACCCATCCATCCATCCATCCACCCATCCATCCTTCCAACGATCCATCCATCCATCCATTCATCCATCCATCCATCCATCCCTCCACCATTATCATCCATCCATCCACCCATCCATCCATCCATCCATCCATCCCTCCACCGTTATAATCCATCCCTCCCTCCCTCCCTCCAACCAACCATCTGCCCATCTACCATCCACCTATCTATTCCTCCATTCTTCACTCATCCACTAAATACTGAGGTCATGCTGCCCAAGTGCACAGGTTTGCAGTCAAACCACGTGTATGTAAAGCCCGGTTCAAATAGGCTCTGTGACTTTGAGTTCAACTTAACTTCCCATATGGCACAGTTTCTTCATCTGCAAAATGGGGAAAATATGGGGCTTAGAAAATCACCTTGTGGGTAATTGGTGCTCAATAAATGTTAACTACTGACGTTACTGTTATTACCGGATATTCACCAAGAGTTGTCGCGAGCCAGATGCTGTGGTTTTGCAGAAAATGGTCTGAGGTTCCAAGGAGTTCTGGGGACGGCTTCACAGAGCGGCCACGTGCTCGGGGCTGTGTCATACTCAAGTCTCTCAGACGTGGGGAGAAGGGAGCTTAACTGTGCAAACTGGTAAGTAAATTGTTTATGCTGCTTTGAAACAAGGCAACACTGCCATCTCTTCATGTTTCATGTGTTAAAGTCTTTGCTCAGGGCTGGTCATTCTTTTTTGTTTGTTTTTTAAAGATTTATTTATTCATTTGCCAGAGAGAGAGAGAACATGCAAGGGGAGCAACAGGCAGAAAGAGAAGCAGGCTCCCTGCTGAGCAAGGACTCCCCCAGTGCGGGACTTGATCCCAGGACCCTGGGATCCTGACCTGAGCTGAAAGCCACCCAGGTGTCCCACGGGCTGGTCATTCTTAAACAAATCGTGACACCGAGTGATGCTGAAGAGATCCTAGGGGAGGTCCTGGTCTAACATACTAAAAGTGATTTGGTATTTTGAACCAAAACCAGTTGATTTCCTGAATTTCAGTGAACCGAACAACTCTCAGTTTCTGTGTTTCCAAAAGAAGCCAGACCCAGGCGATGGTCAAGACATCCTTCAACTCTGGCCAAAGTCAGCGTACAACAAGTCTTCCCCGTCACCAAAGCTGCTCCTTCATAGAAGATGCTGGATCTGCGAATGCAGCCCTCGATGGGAGGGACGTAACTGATGAGGAAAACAGACAATTTAAAAATAAAACCATGCCACGTAGTAGTCAAGCTGAGCTGACAAGTATTATTGAAGCCTTCCCGTTCGCTCCCCACCAGTGGCAGGGATGGGCTGACCAGGGGCTCAGTGGTCCGAGGAAGAGAGGAGGGGAGTGGAGCACCCATCCGGCCGGAGCTCCCGGTGGGGCACAGGGAGCCGGGGGCTGGCACGCCGGGCAAGGTCATAGTCTCAAGAGCACGGAGACCTTTTTGGGGTCCTCTAGAGGGACGGCAGCCTGAATTTTAATGAAAAAGTCTGTGTAACGCAACTGAGAGATCACTGGCTTCTTTCAAACAAACAACCTTCTTTCTGGTGGAGGATGGAATAATGGAGATGGGGGAGCTTGTGGTCCTGACTCAGCTCGGGCAGGTTGGCTCTCTGAGTTTCTTCTGCTCACCAGTCCTGGGGCCACACTTCTCTCTCTCTCATCAATCAATCAATCAATCAATCAATCAATCTTTTAAAAAAGTGTCTTCGTAAATCAGCATCCTTAGGGTGTGAAAGAGTAAGTATTGTTATATTTTGTCAACAGGTGGACTTAATAAGCTGACTAAAAGTGTGTTTGGGGTGCTCAGATTGGGGGTAGGAAGTTCACGAACTGCTCTTCCCCAAACCCGGCCAGATCGGGGCCCCTCAGTAGCATGTCGCATGCCTGTTTTGAGCCCAGCAGAGGGTCTCGGTCCCTGGCCACTCTAATCTTAGCAGGTCCCCATTCGCAAAAGCCCTAAGTCTGTGCCCTGATGATTCTCACCTGCACGTTGTCTGAAAATGGGAGGCTATCTGGAAAGTGGAGAGAGAGAAAGGCAGGTGGAGAGAGAGAGAGGTCGGGGCCCTGGTTCTAACGTTCTCTGCTGTGTTCCTGGTCTGCTTGTCCCAGAAGGCCTTGCAGCAAGTGGTCGGTTGTGATTCAGGTGGTAGCCATGGACACGCTTACACTGATCGAGAGTGCCTCTGCGGCAGGGGCTCTACCGCCGCCGCCGAAGTTCTTACAGGCACACACCTGAGCTGCGGCTTCTGGGAGTGGTCTCCTGACTTTCTGATGGTAGCGGGGGGCCTGGCTCGGGAGCCCGAGGATATGGCAGCAGCTTCCCAGAGGAGCAGATGACAGCTCGTTAGCAAAGACGAAGGGCGTTGTTGGCTCCGTTTTGCTTTCAAAGTTGTTCCTGAATTTGCGGCTCAGGATCCATTTCTCCAGCCTTGCTAACGCTCCCTCTTGCCCTGTACTAACCCCTAGTGAATTCCTTCCAGTTTTAACCAGCTGGCATGGACCCTGTTCTCCGCAACTGAGCTCCGACAGAGCCAATGCGGGGGAACCTCTTCTGGGAGAAGGGCTATCATTTTCATCAGCTTCTCAACGGGGCTACGACCCAAGAAAGGCTGGAAGCATCGCCCATTGGGGATCCGCGGGATTCTGCTGGTCAAGGTAGGTGTCCGGGGAGGTTTGGGGGAATGCTTCTAAAACGCTCTATTAATTTGTATTCTGCCCATCTGGAGTTTCGGATCCTGGGTCTAATTAACACACTCACCTGCAGCCATTTCACATCCAATTCAACACATTCAATGGCTTGTTTAATAAATGTGCACAGAATAAGCATTCACCAGGCCCTGTGCTAGGAGCTGGGGGAGCAGAAACTCCTGCCATAATTCCTGCGGCGGGGGTGGGGGGGGATGGGCTCAGCCACTGTCTGCAGAAAAGAAATCCCACAAAATGAACCATTGCTATATGGGACCATTATGGCCACAGAGACGTGTGCAGCGACTGGTGGGTAAGGCGCAGGACGAGAAAGCACCCCGGAAAATGCCTGTGAGCACCACTGTGTGGGGGGGATGCATTCTGCCTCTCCCCCCAGGAGGCAGACTTCACTTCTCCATCCCTTGGTTGGTCCCGTGAAGATGGCAAGTATGACGCGAGCCAGGGCTCAAAAAGCACTTGGGCATCAGCGTGCCCTTGGCGACGCTGCAGCCGCCGCTGGCCAGACGGTGGGCACGCCTGGGCTGGTTGGAGACACAGAGCCCCCGTTAGCTCCCGCTGACCGTCAGCCAGTCAGCAGCCAGTGGCCCAGCATGGGCGTAGACCCCCGGCCGCCAGCTGGCCGTGCACAGGGAGTGACCCCGGCCGAGCCCAGCAGAGGAAACCGCCAGCGGGCCCAGCCTGCTGTTGGGGCTTCAATTCACGAGCCGATAAATGGCTGTTCTTTTAAACCACGAAGTTGTGGGGCCGCTTCTCCTACTCTGTGTCCAGATCGCTCCCAGGCAGAGTTATGAGGGTAACAGGCAGAATAGTCTCTGCTTTCTGGTAACTAAGACATCACACCTAAAATGAGATTTGCATTTAGAGTAAGGCCCCGACCACCTGCATGGTGTTCGTCTTCTGGAAGCTTCTTCTCAGTCTAAAAGCGGTTACTGATGGCTGATGGCCCAAGGGCTGTGCAGGTTGAGTCCTTCGGTATAGAAAGCCATGCTCCAAGCCAACGGAGAGGCAGCCGTGTCTGACAGATGATCTGGAGCAAGCCAGGTCACCTTCAGAGCCCCCATTTGCTGGCTGGCTCCCTGGGCTGACAACGCCAACTCCCCGGTCATCGGGGGGTGGGAGCCAAGGGCTCAGCACACACATGCCGGCATCCTCTGTTCCCGGGCCGGCTCAAGGCTGAAGATCACAGTGGTAACCTTGAGCCTCAGTAGCCGTGGTGGCCATCCATGCCTCTGACAAGCTGGGCGACACCCTGGGTGGGCCTGGAGGACGCCGTACTGAGCAGAGTAAGCCAGATCCCGAAGGTCGGGCGCGCACCATCTCACTCACGTGGGGAATGAGGGGCCCTCCCTGCGCCACTCAGGACGGCTCCAGGGCGTCTGCACAAGTGAGGGGCCCTGTGCTTAGCCAGCCGGTAGGTGTCGCCCTGACACAAGGTTGGCAGGTGACGCTCCAGCCCGACTTTGCAAAGCCAGTGAAGGTCGGCAGGGCCATTTTCTCCCATTGTGTGCGGGCGTGTGTTGGTATCTCTGTGCATTTAAAGAGGGTGGGCAGCACAGGCACATTCCCAAAAAACAACCTGGGACGTCTCCAGCCAGGACGGTCCCCAGGGAGGCGCAGCCTTGCCGGGACTCCGTTTCCCCAGCTGTCACGGAGGGTGGTGGCCCCGGCACAGCGCAGGGTGAGGACTGCAGAGAAGGTGTGGAACAAGGGACACCTGTCCCTCGGTGAATGTCAGCCGTCATTCTGGGTGTGGTGTGTGATTCTCCCGCGTTCGGCAAACTTTCCGAGCCCGTCTGGGGCCAGGCGCAGAGCTGGGCCGGGGCCGGGGGAGCCACTGGGTCCTTGTGCAGCTTGAGTCTCCAGGAAGGGACGGGTCAGGGAGGTGACGGAGGCCGGCTGTGGATGGAGCTCCTTCCGTGGTACCGAGGCCCCTGAGGCCACCAGCCGCCCCCCAGTGTGGTGACGGTGGCCCCCGCACGTGCCCCACCCCCTCGCCTGTCCCCTCGCTCAGCCCGAGTTCACTGAAGTCTGCGCTCTTGAGTCATTTTAGAGTAAAATCCTGCGAGGACTCAGACCAACGTGGCGCGTGGAAAGGTCAGGTTTGCGTTTCAGAGCAACTGCCGGCAGCTTGGAGGTCGCTCTGGGGGAGGCCAAGGCAGGACACCGCGTCCAGGGACTGAGGCCTGGCCAGCAGGGGGCGTCCTCCATGGTGGGTCCAGGAAACACCGTGAGGGTGCCGGGAGGCCAGGAAGCGGCGAGTAGCTGAGCACGGCTGCTGGTTACCTCAGGCAGCCTCTTCCTCCCGCAGTGGCTCGCAGCTTACCTGCCCTGTCTCGCCCCAGGAGCAGGAAGGCTGGACGAGGTGGGGGCAGGGCACAAGGCGGGCCTGACTGTCCCCATCCGGCTCGGTGGGCCAGGGCCTGCCAGGTGTGGGGCAGCTATCGGTGTGGCCTCGGCCAGGGACGTCAGAACCAAGCTTTCTTGCTGGTTCCCTGGGGCTGCCGGGTTAGCCCCTCTGCCGTTGTTGGCCAGACCCAGGCCCTGAGATGACCCCTCCCAGCCCCCGTGGTCTGGCTGGGGCAGTGTCCCCACTAAGGGCTTTGGGCCTCCCAGAACTGGGGGGTTGGAGCAGGAGGACCCTGAGAAACAAAGGAAGCAGGGTCTCAGGAGAGGGGCAGGCAGCGTGTTGGGTGGAGAGAAAGGATGTGAGCTCAGAGCACCGCTCGGCTCTGCTGCTTCTGAACACGGCCCTGGACTTGGCTGCTGGACCCATGTCTTCATCCGGGACAGGGACAACGGGGCGGCCTTGGCAGTGCTGTTGAGAATAAGGGACACTCATGAAAAGTGCACCGTGGTGATACTGGGCCAGCAATGAGGGCCCGGGGATTGGATGGCGCCCTGGCTTTCTCCACTGGCTGGTCCAGAGGATCCCTGAAGTCCCCCAGGCCACACCAGGGCTCAGACCTGAGCCAGAGCAGGAAGTGACACTTCCCAGGGGCCTGCTCTGTGCCAGGAATGTGCCAAGTGCTTTTCAGCCACATAGGCCACTTCAACCCCACAAGGACACAGGGCTCAGGGTCCCCAAGACCACTCAGCTACCCAGGATGTGGGGGCAGCTGTCCAGGCCCCTTATCCTGGCCCAGCAGCCACCTGCCGCCCCCAGCCGGACGGTGCTCTGTGCTTCTGAGCAGAGCCCCGAGGTTGGTGGAAACTGGCTGCAGAGTCGGGGAGCAGCTGGCGAGTGAGGCGGGCGTCCATCCGCTTCTGTCTCTCAGCGGGCAGCCTCACATTAACCTGGTAAAGCTCACACCCTGTGGAACTTCCCAAACGGCTTATGGGGCCTCCGAGAGAAACTGCAGGTGCTGCTTTTTGTCTTAAAAGACAAATAGTTTAATTATTGAAAGGTGTGCACACAGCCCCCGCCCCTCTGTCTCCTCCCACTGAGGCGCGGGCCAGCGTCAGGCAAGGCCCCAGCTGACGACCGTCTCAGACTCTGCTCTGTGGCCCCAGCAGCCCTTGAACCAGCACTGGTGGGCCTGAGTGGGGGCCCATAAACCCCACTTGGCCTAGGAGTCACCTTCATGGCAATTAGCTCCAGGCAGGTGATGCAGGTGAACAGGTGAGGAAGACCGAGGCAGAGAACGGTCTCTACAACCCTGCCCAGCCCACGGAGGATGAGGGTCCAAATCGGCCCTCGGAATCCGGGCTTCTCCTCTCTCCATGCTCAGGCTTAACTTATGTTCCCCAGAAGGAACCCTGTGAGAAACACACCTCCAAGGCCCGCTGAGCACATGTCCCTGCAAATTGAGCAGCTCAGGGGGGGTTTACTTCTCCTTTACCAAAGTCACGGCCCTCCTCAGATAGAGGGGTCAGGTCATGGCTCTTTGACCCCCTGCATGGGTGGCCTCACTGTTGTTCTCTTCCCCAAACCCATGTAGAGGCACCTGGGATGGAGGGATAGATTGGGTGCATTGGTGGGTGGATGGATGGATGGATGATGGATGGGTGGATGGTGGATGGATGGATGATGGATGATGGATGGATGGATGGGTGGATGGATGGATGATGGATGGATGATGGATGGATGGATGGGTGGATGGATGGGTGGATGGATGGATTCATGGGTAGATGGATGGGTGGATGTATGATGGATGGATGTATGATGGATGGATGATGGATGGATGGATGGGTGGATGGATGGGTGGATGGATGGATTCATGGGTAGATGGATGGGTGGATGTATGATGGATGTATGATGGATGGATGGGTGGATGGATGGATGGGTGGATGTATGATGGATGAATGGATGATGGATGGATGGATGGATGATGGATGAATGGATGATGGATGGATGGATGGATGATGGATGGATGGATGATGGATGGATGGGTGGATGGATGGATGATGGATGGATGATGGATGGATGGATGGGTGGATGGATGGGTGGATGGATGGATTCATGGGTAGATGGATGGGTGGATGTATGATGGATGGATGTATGATGGATGGATGGATGGATGGGTGGATGGATGGGTGGATGGATGGATTCATGGGTAGATGGATGGGTGGATGTATGATGGATGGATGGGTGGATGGATGGATGCATGGGTAGATGGATGGGTGGATGTATGATGGATGAATGGATGATGGATGGATGGATGATGGATGGATGGATGATGGATGAATGGATGATGGATGGATGGATGGATGATGGATGGATGCATGGGTAGATGGATGGGTGGATGTATGATGGATGGATGGATGATGGATGGATGGGTGGATGGATGGATGCATGGGTGGATGGGTGGATGATGGATGAATGGATGATGGATGGATGGATGATGGATGGATGGATGGATGGATGCATGGGTAGATGGATGGGTGGATGTATGATGGATGGATGGATGATGGATGGATGGGTGGATGGATGGATGCATGGGTGGATGGGTGGATGATGGATGAATGGATGATGGATGGATGGATGATGGATGGATGGGTGGATGGATGGATGATGGATGGATTGGTGGATGGATGGGTGGATGGATGGATGCATGGGTGGATGCATGGGTGGATGGATGATGGATAGATGGATGATGGATGGATGATGGATGGATGGGTGATGGATGGATGTGTGGATGGATGGATGATGGATGGATGGGTGATGGATGGATGGGTGGATGGATGGATGCATGGGTGGATGGATGGGTGGATGGATGGATGATGGATGGATGGATGGGTGGATGGATGGATGATGGACGGATGGGTGGGTGGATGGATGGTAAATAGGTGGGTAGGTGGATGAGGAATAGACAAGAGTACAGCTGGATGCAGACAGGCAGATGGAGGCTGTGAAGGAGACCACCCCACTCAGGGCAGGATCGCCTCCCACCCCTGGCCCCAGGACCGTCCTCATTGCCTTTCTGCAGACTTGGGATGTTCTCACCGTATTTCTCCCAGTGCAAGTCTCCCCTTATGAATGATGATGAGGCCTGTGGTGTGCACTAATAAAGATAATTGTGCTCACTAATGACGCAATTCATCATGCCCGGGCCGGGAGCTCACGATAAGCAGAGAGAAGCAGGCAAGTCCCACTGCTGGGAAGTGTGCAGCTGTCCAGCCCAGTCCAGGCTGAGAAGGGCCTGGGCCCAAGACAGATTACTTCTGGAAGGCGTGACTCTTTGGGTTCTGACTCTACTGATGACCAGCTGTGTGATCTGGGACCAGCAGCCCAACCTCTCTGAGCCTCAGTCCTCCCGTCCAAATGTTGGGGCAACACCCACTGTGTTCTTCAGTGTGATGTCAGCAACAAAGGAAACCAGGTGCTCTGTCAACTGTACAGTGTTTCGCAAATTAAGACATGTTGGCTATTATTACTCTGCTCAGTGATGGTCCAAGACCGGTTGGAGGAACAGGGAGAACAGTGATGCCAATGATGACATTAGTGACAATTGTATTATCTCCTGTTTGTCAATCATGCCATAGTTGGGGGCTCAGCTGGGTGCTTGCCATGCATTTCATTTCACCCCGACATGTCCTCACGGGGAGCTACTACTACCACCCTGTAGTGCAGGTAGGAAAGCAAGCCCCCAAGGGAGAATTTGTGGGTACAGCACCAGCATCAGGGCTGGAATTTGACCCTGAAGCCTCTGGTCTCCGGTCCCTGGCTCTGGGTCACTGCACCCATCCACCTCCCTGTCCCAACGGTCCCATGTCCCCAAAGCATCCTGAGGTCAGCCTGGAACTTCCAGCCTCAGGAAAGGCCCCTCCCTTTCTAGCCAAGCCCGTTGGGCTCTACTATGCCATCCCACCATGGGAAATGCTGCCTCTCCCCAGACAACCAGGTGCAAGCTGCAGGTGGGGGCCCTACAATATCCCGGGTGTGACTGCAAAGCTTCTCCCTCCAGTGTCACCGTGGGTTATGGCCCCAGCTCTGCCCTGTCTCCCAACTCAGGACTCCTCATCAAGGAGGGGCTAGCTTATCTTGCAGGCTTGGCTCCCCCCGCAGATGTGGAGTCCCAGAGCTCCCGTGGGTGGGGGGTGGGCAGCCAAGCCTGAGATGGATGTGTTGCCATCTGGCCTGGACAGACACGGATCCACAGCAAGCAGACATGGGTCCAGCTCAGGAACCAGACAGACCAGTGGACTGGCAGGCTGGGAGGCCGAGGAGAATCCCCTAGGGACAGGGGGCCGTTGGTGGAGAGCCTGGCCTTGCCGAGGGTGACAGAGACTGTGCAGCCCTCCCCAGGAATCATTCTAATCCACACCAGAGCATCCTTCTTGAGTTTCTGGCTTTCCCAGTGCCTAAGGTGGGACGTGTTCCCCCACAACGGCGAGTGCCCTGATTCAGCCATCACTTAGAAATGCTGCCCATCATTTTCTCCTCCCGAGGGCCTGGCACCACCGCTGCCCTGCCGGCTGGCCGCACTGGCCCTGGCAAGCCCAACCTCTGGGATGCTGCTGTGGATACCCACTCAGAGTGGGTGGCGAAGGGCCATTTGGAGATGGGCGGGCAGGTGTAGACCCTCAAAGCAGCACACCACCGTGGCCCAGGGTGCAGGTGGTCATTCTAGCACTGAGCCTGGTGGCCTTCCAGTTAGCTCCCGCCAGGTGCAGCCGCAGCTGTATGACCCAGGCTGCACCTCCCCCAGGTGGACACTGCTGGGCGCCCTGATGAGGGCAGCCGCAGTCTTGAACCCAGTCACTTGCTTCAGCCACTGTCCTGTTCCCTTCTGCTGCCCAGCTCTAGAAGATGTAGCCTCTGCAGCGGCTGGGAGAGCCTGGGACAGTTTGGCTGTCCTGGTTTGTCCCTCATTTTGACCCCCCAAGGTCAGTGGGCACAAGGAGAGAGCCCATGTCCTTCCCATTCCCAGCCTGGGAATCTGCAATTGAGAGGGAAGCAGAACAGTTGGCCGGAAGTGTCCGAGGTCCAGTTTCCACCCAGGTGGGCCTGGAGCCTCTCCAGAGTCCCTCCAGAAGGTGAAGCCCCCACCAGGCGAGACCACCAGTCATAAGCGTGTTAAGACTCCCAACCTCTCAGGCCCAGCATGACCTGGTGCTGCCCTGCTTCAAGGTGGAGGAAGGTAAGGTGCTGAGTGAGGTCGCCATGATTAATGGGTGAGGCCAGCTTGTCCCAGAATTGAAGAGGAAATGGGTCAGCTCTGAGGACCTGGGCGAGGGCACGCACATGTTAGCTCTGAGTCTGCACACATCACCAGCCCCTGGGGAGAAACTTCTAGAAGGTGTCAGGAAGCAGAAGTTGGCCTAAAAGCACAAGATGGTGGTGGATGGCAGCTGAAAAGACCAGGTGTGATGAGAGCTGGCATTAGAGACAAAGTTAGACTATTCTCTTGTTTACTCTGTCTACAGGCGCCCACACCATGAACAAGATTTGGGTGAATCTAAATGTTTGTTGATTCAAACATATAGAGAGATTCACACGTATATGCAGATTCAAAAAAGGCTTTAGATAAATGCTTTCATGAGACCCTTGAGCAATTGCTGGGATGACGTGAAGGAGCAGGAACAGCTTAGACTTTGAGCTTGTTCCTTAAAAGGGATATAAACCCAACTAAACAAGGCCAAAGGGAAAAGGGATTTCTTTGTCTTGTGTAATTGAAAAGTCCAGACATCTTGTGTATCAGTGAGCCTTTGCTGTGTAACAAACGATCCCCAAACCTAGTGCCTTAGAACCCACCACCACTGCATTATTGCTCATGAGTCAGCTGGGCAGTCTGGCCATAAGCCGGGTCATTAAGTTAGGGACCTGGCTCATGGGATGACCAGTTGGCTCTGGCTGTCTGTTGGTGCTGGAGGTTGGGGGTTGATGGGGTGACAGGGACATGTGTCCTGCTTCCTAGCAGGCTGGCCCAGAAGCAGCAGGAGAGGGGTGCCTGCGTGGCACAGTCGTTAAGCGTCTGCCTTTGGCTCAGGGCGTGATCCCAGCGTTCTGGGATCGAGCCCCACATCAGGTTCCTCTGCTAGGAGCCTGCTTCTTCCTCTCCCACTCCCCCTGCTTGTGTTCCCTCTCTCACTGGATGTCTCTGTCAAATAAATAAATAAAATCTTAAAAAAAAAAAAAAAGAGCCATGTGCTTAAAAAAAAAAAAAGAAGAAGCAGGAGAGAGCAGCCCTATGCACAAGCACTTTCCCAGCCTCTGCATGTGCCATATTTGCTACCACTGCATCAGCCAGAGTAAGTCACAAGGCCAAGACCAGGTTCAAGCAGGTAGAGGAGTGGACTCAGTCTCTTGATTGGGGGATGACTCTGAGGTCGTAATGCAAAGAGGCATGCTTACAGAGAAGGGAAGAATGTGCAATCTACCACACTGTGCTTCAGGCTAGGCTGCATCCAGGGACTCAAGCAACATTTTTGGAACTTGATTTTGCTCCCCATCTTGGCCCTGCTGCTTTCTTTGTCAGATGCACTCTTAGGCTGGCTTTGCCCGTGGCATGGCAAGCTGGCCACCAGCAGCTCTGGGACTACAGGGCGAAAGACTGTCTCTGCCAAGTTTCTGAGGAAACTCCTGGAATTGCCTCTCCCCGGCTCTGATTGGGTTGTGCGCCCATTTTAGAGCAGACATTGCATTAGAAGAATGTGAAGCTCTGATGGCCTCCTTCAGGGACCAGAAGGGAAAGGGAGCTCCACCCAACCACACGGACAGAGGAGGAGTGGTTGGCCAAGAAAACTAGGTGCCAACATCAGACGTCAGTGGACACTCTGTAGGCAAATGAACGCGAACGTCCATCGAGTGCCAGACAGCCACGTGAAGTGTCTGTTCATATACTTTGCCCATTTTTGTTTGGGTTGTTTGTCTTTCTATTATTGAGTTGCAGGAGTTCTTTATATATGCCGGATACAAGTCTGTTGTCAGATAAATGTTTTGTGAATATCTTTTCCAAGTTGGCAGCTTTCCTTTCATTTTCTTAGTGGCGTCTTTTGATTTGATGAATAGCGTTTTTGATTTTGACAGTCTAATAATTTAACTCTCTTGTTGCTATTACTTCCTATGTCCTATCTGAGAAGTTTTTTCCTACCTCAAAGTCACTAAGATATCCTCCAGGTGTCTCCTCCAGAAGATTTGCAGTTTTTGTTTGTACATTTAGATCTGTCTTGAATTTATTTTTGTGTATAATGGGAGGTAAATGTCGAGTTTCTTTGCTTCCAGGTAGATATGCAGTTGTCCCAGCCCATCCCAGCTGCCTCCGGCAGTCACTTGGAATTAACGCACAACTCCGCAGCTGGAAGACACCTAGAAAACCCCAGTGTTTGAATGTTAAGCAACACATTTCTAAATGACCTGTGGGTCAAAGAGAAAACGATGAGGGAAATTGGACTAGGGAAGGGACTGTCCTTGACATTACCTGTACGGGACCCCCACAACCCTGCTTCCTGCTCTCCACTCTGCCCTCCATCCCCAACCTCCATCCCTGATCCCATCCCTGACCCCCACATCCCCCACCCCATCCCCGCCCACATTCCCCCTCACATCCCTGACCCCATGCCCACCCTCCATCCCCTCTCAGTCTCTGACTGAGGCCAGCCACATGTCCCCCAGAAGGCATGGGAAGATTCACAGAATTGGCGCTGTCGTGGAGTGGCTAATGTTCTAGAGAAACATCTGAGGTCAAGCTTGACCTTCTCTTAAAGCCCTCTCTGTAAAACGGCACTCATCCACTCACTGCAAGCAGGGCGGAAACTCCCCTCAGGCCCCGGGGCGGGGGGACCACCACAGCCTGTGCTCACGCGGGGCTTCCAAGTGTTGGACACAGACGGAAACAAATCAACAGAGAAATAAACTAATGACGGGCGTGCGTGTTCTGACAAGGAAGCAAGGACCTCCTAAGATGGCCAGGGAGCAAGCAGGACGGGGCCAGCGAACACTCCCCTCGTCGTTCGGCTGATCATATAAAAGCACTTGCCCTCTCCCTGCCTGATGCTTCGGTGAGCACTGTCTCATCACAGCTGCCAAGAGCTGCCAGGGGTGGGGATTGTCTTGGGGGCTCACAGGCACAAGCCCGGGGTCGGTTCGGGGGCCCCCTCAGAGCCATCTGCTTGTCCTATTTCTGCTCTATACGCCCCTCGCACACATCTGGGTAGGTGCTCGGGGCACCCTAATGCCCTTGAACCGAGTCCCTGTCCTTGGGCCCTGGTCACCTGAGTGACGGGCTGCAGGGTCAAAGTGGGAGACTGTACCAAGCACCTGCCCCGACCGGCTCACTGCAGGGATCAGGGAGTCGGGGCATGGACCACGGCAGCTGAGCTTGAGAAAACGTTGTCCTTGACCCCTTCAGGCTCAGGGCCTTCACGACTGGACAGGAATGTAGGGGCTATTCCATCTGAGTGCTTGGGACCAAGGCTTGGGGCCCCTCTGTCACACCCTCCATGGGGCCATTCAAGTGCCACTTGATTACCTCCGTCAACAGGCTGCTCTCTGATTCCCAGGACAGCCACGCCAGCGTGGGAGAAGGTGGGAGCCTCCTGCGAAGGAACCACGGTGCTTTGGGGCTGGAACAGAGAGCCGTCATTACACATGGAACGCTAGCACTTCATGTGTGTCCGAGCATGCCTATACGTTTACCAGAAAACGGCGTTTTCTGTGTCATTCTATGGACTAGTCAAAAAAGCCACCCAGTTTCTTTCTTCTAAGATCCTGGGAGGAGTCTTTACCTTGCGTCTGGACCCTCAGGGTCTGGTGAAAGCTGGGGGCATGCTGGGCCCCTTGCACGGACTCGGGCTAAGCAGGGGGTTGAAAGTCATGGCAGGTGCTCTCAGACCCAAGGGCCTAGGTGGGCAATCTGGGCCAGCAAATCTGCTCAACACCACCTATTTTGAGAAACGGGGACATCAAAAATAGCAAAGCCCTAATTCCATAGCCTGAAACTCTCATCTCGAGAGCTGGTAATAAGCTAAGACAATAACTCCCAATCCTATGACATTTTCACAATGGAATCTTTTTTTAAGCTCTTCAAACTCTTTGAGAGAAAAAAAATTGGCTAAATGGTCTTTAAAGACAGAACAGAAGTTACCAGCAGCTTTGGGGCAGAACAATCTGGCAAAGTCGTGAAGGATGGCCCCGTTTGTACTTCCACGGAAGGCTGGCATTTCCCGGCCCGAGGGGGTCTTATGCCCTGACTCACGTGGCGGCCCATAAACATGCAAGCAGGAGCGGGGCTGTCCGGGGAAATCCTGGCGGCGGCAGCTGAACCACATACGCTGCTGCTCGTGCTTGGTCGATAATGCCCCAAACCCAGGCTCCAGACAAGCAATCGATTTCCCAAAGAGCAGGTTTATGAGCTCAAGAACTCGGGCGCTTTGGTGAGGTTTCTTCCTCATCCCAGACATTTCCTGGGAGACGGTTTTGGGCCAGGCCACGTGTGCGCAGACTTCACACCAAGTGAAAGATATCTGCCCAAACCCGTGACCGTGAGGAGCCTCCGTTCTCCTGTTTTCCGGATTTCTAAGAGCACCTCTGGGTGGAGACTGTTCTGGAGATGCTGTGCCGTGATACCCTGGAAGGATGTCCGTCACCGTTCGTACAATATTGATCAAACCCGGGCTTGGGGGCGGACGTGACCTGGGTTTCGGAGAGCACAGGCTCCGGAGGGAGGACGGCCCACACGCACAACCGTAGAGGGCAGCCCGCCGCAAAGCGACGAGGGGGGTCGCTGGAGGCAGAGCCCCAAACGGACTAGAGGCAGAGGTGGCCTCCGCCTCTGAGCGAGAGGACTTGGAGGTCAGGGGCAGGGACGGAAAAATAAAACGTAATCATGCTTGATTCAAAAAGCAAATGATGTTTACCTAGTTGCAGTAAGCAAATCCTGAATAACGATTTGTCCAGAGTCAGGGAGGCCACCACTTGGAGAGGGGTCGCTGGCAGAAAGGCAGGTAGACGCATAACTATTCTGCAGATATCGCCTAAAACTGCCGGATCAGGGGCTGCGAAGAAAGCAGTGTTTTTGTTCAAAAGTATAGATGACGTAAATACATGAAGAGGGAAGAGCAGAAGCAGGTGCCTCTGAGGAGTGGGGAGGGGATGGGACTGTCGTCTGTCCTTACACACCCCTCAGCACTGGTCGACATGTATGTTCTCGTGTGTGCACATATGATCCACACATGTGCATGCACATGACTCATGACACACACGACACACATGCACATGCAACACATGGCATGCAGTTATGACTTGTGTCTACATGCGACACGTGTGACACACATGACACACGTGACACGGGGCACACATGCGCACATGTGACTCATGACACGCACACATTGCATGTGCACACACATCACACAACACATGTGCCCACTTGCACACAACACGTGACACGTGTGTGCACTCATGACACATGTGTGTGCACTCATGACACACGTGACGGGAAACACACCTGTATATGGCGTGTGCTGCACATGTGCACGGCTTGTGACATGTGAACACAACATACACATGACATGCACACACCACACGTGCACACACACGTGACAATGTACGTGGCATGTGTGACACACATGGCGTGCACATGACGTGTGCACACACCTGTGACGTGCACACACACCCTACTTGGCGTCACCAAAACATCAAAGGGAAGAGGACTTGGCTGTGGCGGCAGGCGGAGGCCTGACAAGGGAGGCGGGGCTGGCGGTGCATCTCCAGGAAAGCCCAGGTCTTCCCTTCGCCAGGGAGCGTGCCCTTTTAAACCCTCGTTTTTCCTTTGCACTTTGCAGACCATACAGAAGCCCTGAGGCCCCTGGGACAGGGTGTGGGCTCAGGAGCCACTGGGGGTCTGGGCTCACAGTTGCGCCTTCTGCTGCCCTGCTGCCCCCGGGGCTGCTCATGCGTCCCGGCAGGATGGGGGGTGCCAACTGCGCCCCAGTCAGTCCTGAGCTCGCCCCTGGGGGTGACCGAGCCCCCCCAGACCCTGCCCCTGGCTCGCCTGAGTGGCTCGAGCATGGGCCCTCGTCACCTGCCGCCTGGAGCTGTAGTAGCTTGCTGCCAGCCACACGCGTGGCACAGGGGTGATGGCAGGCTCCGTGCCGGAGAGACGGGGAAGTCACGGCGACCAGCCCCTCCTACTCCTCCGAGGCCCCTTAGCCCGTCCTGGGCCTGTCATCCTGAGCCAGGGGCTCGCCTGGACAAGGCTGCCTGATACGGGGACACTTCTGAGTCGTGCCTGGGAGCCAGTGACGACGTCAGCTCGGCCTCGGGTCAGCTGAGGGCTGTGGGTCTCGCTGTGGCCGACACCGGGGCCACGAGCCCCAGCTGGATTGGGGCCACAGGGGACAGCAGCCTGGGTTGCACCTGTGCGTGGTCATGCTCAGAGACAGGCGGTGAGCTCGAGTCCCCACTGCCGGAGAGCCACAGCAGAACCAGCCTCTGCCCACACTGCTCCTTCTTTTAAAGCAAAAACAACATTATTTCCCTGAAAGTCCCACTCTGATCCAGGTTCAAGGTGACACCAGACAAGGCATGGCTCCCTTGGGCGGCCACGATGGGACAAGAGCTGGGGTCGTGCACTCGGCCGGACATGAGTCCAGTCCCCAAACCCCGGGCCTCAGTTTCCTCCATGGAGTGGGAGAAAATCCAGCTCCCAAGATTCTTGTTCTGAGAAGGTCTTCAAAGTGAGAGAACCCGCCAGGAGCCGAGGTCCCGGGTGGGGTCGAGGCCTCCCTGCTGCCCAGCCTGCCCGCCGCTCTCCCCAACAGGCTGCCTTATGCCTTCCCAACCTCTGGCATTTCCCTCGGCCTCTTCCTTTCCCCCCACGCCACTCCTCGAAGTGACAGCCAGTTCTCTGAGGTGAGCACTGACACGATCACACATTTACAAAACACCACGCTTCACCTGGGGCAAGCGTGGCCTATGTCCTAGCACGTTTTTCTCTTGGCAGAACAGCGCACCCCAGAGCCGCTAAAAGAGCCGAGCTGGGAGCTGAGTCAACAGAGAGCCGTCCTGCTGAGCCTCTTAATAGCTGTGAGCCCTGGGGCCCTCGTTCTGAGCCAGTGCGGAGCAGTAGGGACAGGGCAGGAGGGGGACCTGGACCTGGTAGCTGGGAGCAGTGGTGGGGGCAGGGGGCAGGAGACACCCTGGCCCGGAGCCTGCAGATCCGTTTCCGTCCTTGGGAGTGGGCGCCCAAGCCCCAGGCTGGCGGACGTGCGCTTGGGAAGAAGGATGGTACCCATGTTCTCTGCGCCGTCTGGATTCAGTGCTTGGCTTTGGTGCTAGTCTCTGTATCGTGGGCAGGTGCCTGTGGCTGCTTGGATCCCAGTTTTCCAAGAGAAGGGGTGCATCCCTGGAGGTGCCCTCGGGCCGTGACGAGAACCTCCAGAGAAGCCCTGGGTCCTGAGTGCTGTTCCTTCTGAGCTCGCCTCTGCTCCAGGCGCAGACGGAGAACACAGATTTCCCTCCCCGAAGGCGTCTGCCCCGCTGGCCCGCCCGACGCCTCTGCCACCTGCCAGCAGGCTTTCTTCCCCGCCCTGCACCAAACCCCTTGTCAGTGTCACCGGTCCCGAAGCAGTTTCTGTCTCTCCTTCTCTATCCCACCAGACTCCCGGGCACTCCCTTCTGGACACACTCTCCCCACATGGCTTCTGAGACACCAAAGTTCTGTGTCAGGAAAATTGGGGGTGACTTCAGAAGGGGCCACCAAGAGCAGTGATGCCACCACGTCCCTGAGAGTGGTGTCCAGTGTGCCTTTCTGCCCAGCCCCTCCCCCGAGCTATTTAATAAGCTGCAGGGAAGAGTGGCCGAGAATTCCTATGGAAAACAGAATAATGCGAACGATTTCTGTCCCTGGAAATGCAAATCCACGGTGGCTGCCGGAGTGGAAGGGTCCTGCCCTGCGGCTAGACCAGGCCGGGGCACAGGGAAGTGGGTCCGTGATGCCCATGGGAGCACCTGTGGACAGGTTGTAACATCAGATTGGCCCCTCGGTCATTCATGAGTTAAACAGAATCTTCGCTGTTCGTTTTACATCCATGAGACTCCCCTTTTTGCCTTTTTAAAGCATTATTCTTCAGTGTCCTTGCTTGCTTCTTCGTCTTCTGCTGCTGACCGTTCTCCATTGTGGCCCCAGACGTGTCCTCCGTCCCCAAGCCTTTCTGCCCACCAGCCCCCGGTGATCCCGTCCAGCCACCGGCCTCACGACTGCAGGTGTCCAAGACTGACATCCGTCCCCAGTGGCCCCAGGCTGGTGAGTCCAGGCTCCTTGCCATGGCTGCCGGGCCACCTCGCAGGCATCTTACACGTGGCATGTCCAAGAGAGTGCGGGGTGCGCACTGTCCACCCCTCAGACCTGTGCTTCCCTGGGCTCCCCAGTGTGGCTAGTGGCTCAAGGCATAAATCTTGGCGCAGCCCCAAATTCCTCCTTCTCCCACACCACACATTTTACCCGTATATCAACTAATCCTGTGGACTTTCCCTTGACACAGGCCCCCACATGAGCTGGAGGCAGCCCCAGCCCAATCTCTTCTCCAGCTGCGGCCCCACCTACTTCTCCACCTCCTGCCCCTGCCTCCTCCCCTGCGCTCACCACTCTCCTGGCACCGGGCCTGCACACACCTTCCCAACCGGGGGCATCTCTGCTCCAGACATCGTTTTTCATCCCTCAGACATCTGCAGTGAGTTGCTCGCTCTCTTCAGGTGTCAGCTCACATGTCACCTACACAGAGGATTTCTTTAGCTTCCTTTAGAAACAGCACCCCTGGGGTGTCTGGTAGCTCATTAGGTTAAGCATCTGACTCTTGATTTTGGCTTAGATCATGACCTCAGGGTCGTGACATCGAGCCCTGCATTGGGCTCTGCAATCAGTGGGGAGTCTGCTTGAGACTCTCTCTATCCCTCTGCCTCTGCCCCTCCCCTCACTCACTCTTTCTCTCAGAAAGAAAGGAAGAAAGGAAGAAAGAAAGAAAGAGAGAAACAGCACCCCTATCTCTCTCCGCCCTTTGGCTTATGAGCTTTTGTTTATGGTGTTTGGCACCGTCTCCCATGACACGACATCTTGATGCACTTTTGTTGCCATCTTGTGCAGCAGAATGTAAAATTCTTGTCTGTTTTGTGCACTACCATATATCCAGAATCTGGAAAAGTACTGGGCAATAGTATGTTGTTGATAAATATGCATCAGATGATTGATTGCTTTCTCTATGAGACACGGCTCCCTGACAGGTAGATAGAAGCATAACAGGCAGAGGCAGGGGCTCGGAAGTGAAACACAACACCTCGAGAGAGGAAGAGCCATGAGCAAAGTCACGTGGGCAAGGACAGTCTACTGTTAGATACACTTGTCTGTTCTTATGCGTCCTGCTTTCAGTTCAATCCAACAAATCTCTTTTGAGGGCCTACTATGTGCCAGCCACAGTTCTGGAGCTGAGACAGACATGAGTAAGACCCAGTCTAGACCTTGAGAAGCTCAGTGTGGGGAAAGGAGCTTGGGATGCAGGCGACTGACAACTAGGGAGACATTGCTCTGTCAGAGGGCCCATGCAGAAGAGCAGAGACACGGGCCAACCCGGCTTGTGAAGGTCAGGATGCCCAGGGGAGGAGCACCTTAGGTTCTGAAGAACAGACAAGGCAGAAGAGGAAACAGTTAAAAAGATGAAGAAGAAGAAGAAGAAGAAAAAGAAGAAGAAGAAGAAGAAGAAGAAGAAGAAGAAGAAGACGACGTCATTTGGTGGGACTGTGACATTAGCTGAGAATTGTATCAGTCAGGATAAGTGAGGTGATGTGAAGTAACAAACAGCCCCCAAATCCCAGTGGTTTCAGACAATGCCAGACTGCTTCTTGCTCAGCTTACATCTCTGTCACCTGTCAACAGGGGGCAGGGACAATGAGCAGGGAGGCTGTGCTCCCCGTCACCCTCAGGGCCCCAGGCTGGGGAGCAGCTGTGTCCTTGAGCACCGCCGGATGCCAGGCAAAGGGGGAGGGAGCTCCGGGAGCCACAGGCCAGCACTCTACGTGCTTGACCTACTTCTACCCCCAGCTCGTGGGTCAGACCTTGTGCCACACTCCCCACCCCCCTCAAGAAGACAGAACAGCAATCCCGCCAGGGGCATCTGGCGTGGGTATTCACAGGGCGTGGCCAGCTCTGGTGGTGGCCTGCCCACCCCAGCCTTTCCTTCTTCTGCAGCAGAAGCCCAGTGGGGCTGGCGTTGGCCCTCAGCCCAGCTGAAAAGCTCTGTTCCCAGCTCCCACGCTGGCAAGGTGGAGCCACATGACAGGAACAGTGAGCGGCATGCTCGTGGACGAGCTGGATGGAGCTTGTGCGACACGGGCTGTGAGGGGCAGCCCAGCGGGCCCCTGCCCTGCCTGCCGTCTAACGCACACATCAGTGCTACAGGTGACGCGGCCATCACAAAGACACACAGCGACCAGCACTGTGTGGGTCTGCGTCCTGGGACGGCTGAGCAGATGGCTAGAGTGCGTCATGGATTACCACACTGCCCCTCGGCTGTTGCTCTACGAGGAGAAAGGTCCCTCCCCCGTCCAGTGCTCCGTAAACCAGTGTGCGTAAGAATCATCCAGAAAGCCCGTTAAAACCCAGGTTCCTGAACCCAACACCCGGAGATTCTGACTCACGGGTCCGTGAATCTTTCCTAATAAGCTCCCAGGTGATGGCTGACCACGGCCACGCTGTGAGGAGCAAACTGACAAGGGGGAGGACGCGGGGACAGAACTGTGGGCAGGAGAGGGAGGCACAGGCGGCTGGGAAATCGTGGCAGTCACAGTTATAAGCCAATTAACCCTCGAGCCCTCCTGCAGCAGGGGCCGTATCCTAGTCATCAACACGCCGGCCATGTGAACCTTTCCTCCCTCCGCACCCCCACAGCCAGCCGGCGTTCTCGTCCGCCCGAATACTCACTGCTGGAGGAGCAGAATGATGTCATTCGCTCTGTTGTTCACTTCTGGGTCATGCTGGCCAGAGGCTGTGTGCTGTTCCCCAGGCAGGGCCTGGCGTTTGGCCCCTCGGGCCCCTCCAGGTGATGCTGGGCTGCTGGTCTGCAGACCACACCTGGAGCCACAGAGAGCCAGGCCCCCCCGCAAGCTCTCAGTATGCATATGGGGGCTGAGACCCGTGTGTGCCCCTCTCTGCAGGTCGAGGGACTCTGTCGGGCAGCACCCCCTGTGGCCCCGGCTCCCCCTCCCCAGGTCACAGCAGACAGCATCTGTCCACTCTGCTGATGACTTGTGGCGGTTTCCTGCGCTAACTTCTCAGGCGAACAGCTCAGGGCCGCCGCGTTCCCTTCCTTAAATCACAGCATCCCTGTGCCCTTCGCAGGCACCTTGACTAGGAGGTTGTGGAGGGGGCGGCCGTCCAGCCGTGCGTCAGCGGCTGCCGCCTGCTCTCTGTTAACTGGACTTCTCAGCCCCGGCTGCCTGGTTGGGAAGGTAGTGCAGACCCTCTTCCCTGATAGCAGAGGTTCGGGACCCTGGGCACCCTCTGGAAATGGCTTCTCATGCCCTGGGGAGCACTCAGGGGCACTCGGCTGGGTGAGGGGGACAATGAGCGGGTTTGGCCTGCTCAAGGATGGGTGGACACTGGACTCCTTCCCTCCAGCCTGGAGCGGGTTGTGGCTTCCTCCAGAAAAATGTGCCCGCAGCACTGAGCCCAGCACGGGCTGGAGCTTCTGCCCATCAGGACAGAGTGAGCCTCCAGACTGGGGGCGGGGAGGCCACAGGGGACAGAGAAGGGAGAGGGGGGAGGGAGGGGGGAGGGCAAGCAGCTTTAACAGGGCAGCAAACACCAGGCACCGGGCTGGGCTCGCTGTGTTCTGTAAGCCGGACAGTATGTTCCACGTGTCCTGTAGGAGAGAAGGCTGGGGTTGACGGGTGTGCCCAAAGCCACATGACTCTGACTGGCAGCAAGCTCAGGGTCCCCCAGATCCCAAGCTAAAGCCCCTGGAGGGGCAACCCAGTGGCATGCAGCAGATACTGGTGGAGGTATAGGGCTCAGTGGTGGGTCTCGGGTGCAGGGAGCCGGGACGGCTGAGACACGGGGCTTGGGTACAGACTCAGGTCCAGCCTCTGGCTCGATGCAGGACAGGATGCCAACCCCCGCTCTGCAGAAGGAGCTGGTGGATCAAAGGACACAGAAGTCAACTGGAGAGAGGAGAATGGGTCCCCCCAGGTTCCATCATGGGTCCTCAGTGACACGGTCCCTGAAATAGGGAGTGGTGCAGAGTGCTGGGGGAGAGGACATGCCAGGTTGGGTGCGAGCGTGTTGGTTTTGGGACTTTGAAGGGCGGGGGGGGGGGGGGGGCTGGACCCTGGGTTTGAAAGGGAGAAACCGGCTGGAGATGGGCCCCCTGAGCCTCCACACCTGCGTGAAGTCCCTGCCCTGCGAGGGTCCGGAGCCAGAGGGCAGCAGCAGGAACAACAGCGTGGTGACCGCCGATGGGGCCAGGAGCCCACCGCAGAGCCTGAGCACGGGGGCAAGGGGAGGAGGGTGAGCACACAGGGCTAGGAATGCCAGGGACAGAATCCCAAAGGAAAAGCCAAAACACTGGGAAGGGAGGTCGTGGGACTCGAGAATGCGGCCGGCTCTTCAAGAAGCATGGCTGAGAGAGGGTGGTTGGGGCTTCTCTGCCTCTCTCTCTCTTCCTCCCTGTCTTTCTCTGTCTCCTTGTGGTTCAGGATCAGTGTATCAGTCAGCTGGGGCGGCCACGACACAGTCCCATGGGCGGGTCTCACACAGCAGAGAGTCACTGTCCCCAGTCCTGAAGGCTGGAAGCCCGAGACGCAGGCGCGGGCAGGCAGGGTCCTCCCGAGGCCTCTCTCCTTGTGTGTGGACAGCCGTGCTCTCCCTGTGTCCTCACAGGGTCATCCCTCCGTGTGTGTCTGTGTCCTAATGTCCTCTTCTTGTAAGGACCCCAGTCACTCTGGATCGGGGCCCCCCCGATGACCCTCTGTAAAGGCACCAGCTGCAGATGCAGCCACATCCTGAGGTCCTGAGGGCTGGGGCCTTAACAGAGGAATTTGGTGGACACAGCTTACCCCTAGCAGTCAGTAGCAGCTTGACCTTGAGCTCCCACGTGGCTGTCAGCCTGAATGCTCTGGACTCTTCCAGCTCCGAGATTCCTTGTGACATTATCACAGTATGCAACCAAACCCTCAGGTCTCCATGGTGATTTCTGAAGGGCATCTCCAAGTTCACATGTCCCAAGCTAAGTCCGGGCCCTCCCTGCACGCGCACCCCACGTTCACCACGCTGCAGCCCCCATTCCCAGTGGAAGTAAGAGCACGCTCGTCCTGGCTGTGGATGATGGAGACCGGGAGTTATCCTTGACTTCCCGCACTCCCCAAGTCTTCCTGGGCCGGCCTCTGCCCCCCGCCCCACACAGGGCAGACCTTGAGTCCAGCACGTCTTGTGCGAGCACCTGCTCATACCTGGAGGCTGCAGGACCCCCAGCTGCTCTGCTGGCCCCCACGCTCACTACCCTCCCCTCCATTCTGCACACAGCCAGCCTTTGTAAAGTGCAAAGTGGGTTATATCTCTCCCTTCCATAAAGTCTTTGGTGTCTCTCCACTGCTTTTTGGACAAAGGCTGGAATTCAGAGTGGGGCATACGGGCCCTGCCTGGTATGGCCCACCTGCCTCTCAAGCCACATCTGAAGGACTGGCCCTGTGTCCTACGCCCTGCATGCCAGTCACCTTCCCAATTCCTGAATGTCCCAACGTCATTTCCCTCATCTGTGATTTGGCAAAGACTGTTGCTTCCTCCTGGAACGTGCACCCCACCTGCTGGTGTCGGCTTAGACACAGCTTCCACCGGAAACTTCCATGCTCCCCCATTCTACCACTAGGGCAGGCCTATACATGGAACACCTGCTGCACGCCAGACAGCGTGGCAGAGGTCGGATAGAATGTGCACCAGTGAAGGACAGGTTAACAAACAGGTAAATAAAATAGACACACCTAAGTCAGGTGATGCTTTTAGGGAACAGCTCATCTCTTGGAGGAAGTGGTCATTTGGCTGAGACCTATTAGACAAGGGAGCCAGGTATTTGAAGGGCAGGAAAGAGCACCAGGTGGAGAGAACAGCCTGCACAAAGGCCCTGAGGTAGGGATGAGTGTGATTTCTTTGCAGAACAGAAGACCATGCGACAGGCTGGAGCCCATGGCGATATGGTGAGAAGAATACCCTCGAGGGCGGGATGAGAGGCCCGGCCAAAGCCTGTAAGGCTTGTACACCCAGGCAAGGAGGCTGGATCTTATCTGCTCGAAATGGGAAGCCACTGGTGGTTTTTTTAAAGATTTATTTACTTATTTAAGAGAGAGAATCAGGGGAGGGGCAGAGGGCGAGAGAATCCCAAGCAGACTCCCTGCTGAGTGTGGAGCCCGTCACAGGGCTCGATCCCATGACCCTGAGATCATGACCTGAGCTGAAACCAAGAGTTGGACGGATGCTCCACTGACTGAGCCCCCCGGGTGCCCCTCCACTGTGTTTTAAGGAGAGACGGGACACGATCCGGGTCATATGTTCAAAGATCACTCTGGCCGTTGTAAGGAGAGCATGTCTGGTGAAGAGGAACCAGGGAGACCTGTCAGATTGTTGCCGATACCCAGGACAGACTTGACAGTGGACATGGAGAAACATGGACAGATCACGTCTATGTTTTAAGATGAGACTCAGGAGGCCTCATGGAGGCTGCGTGAAGGGGGCAGGAGGAGGGAACATGCAGATAACTCAGGGATCCGACCGGAGCACCTGTCACAGGCGCCCCTGGAGCTGCCGGTTCATAACAGTGGCCACATCCGCCACAGGTCACGTAGACCGTCTGCTCTGGCGGGCCGCCCTCCACCAGACCCAGCTGCTCGGGGGGGCCCTCTCTGTCCCACGCTCTGTCACAGCGGCAGTCCCAGCACCTGGCATAGAGGGCTCGGCAGGTGCACAGCAAATGTCCCCGAGTGGACCAGTGAAAGAATGGCTCATATTGGGAAGCCGGCAGCCGTTTTGGCAACTTTAAAGTCAGCTACAGTGGGGACTCGTTTTTGGAATGATCATTTACATACAGGATTTACTCACAGAGCTCAGTGGGCAATTCGAGTAATGAGCCCAAATCGTGCTCCGGGACAGCCTCGGTCCCAGGCATGGCCTTTAAATGTGGCTGCTTTGCCTCTGTAGCCAACAGGTAGTGGCCACGATGCTTCCCCAGATCCCGAGGAAGAGGACATGGACTCCTTTAAGATCCCAGTGCCTGATGCAGGAACGGCCTGAGGCACAGCTGGAGATCCGTTAGTGAGTCAGGAGGAAGCACAAGCTGGGGTACCTTCTGACCCCCCTTGGCTACAGCTGACCCATGCGGCAGCCACCAGGCTGTACCCTCCGTGCACCACATTTCCCAGGGAGAGCGTGTTCAGGCCGCACATTTGGGAAACCGTCTCCCTTCCGCCTCTCTGGGTGATGCATTAGAACTAAGAAGAAGCGGGAGCTTGGGTGGCTCAGTCGGTGAAGCCTCTGCCTTCGGCTCAGGTCATGATCTCAGGGTCCTGGGATCGAGTCCTGAGTCTGGCTCCCTGCTCAGCGGGGAGTCTGCTTCTCCCTCTGCCTCTGCTGCTCCCCCTGCTTGTGCGTGCTCTCTCTCAAATAAATAAATAAAATCTTAAAAAAAAAAAAAAAAAGGAACCAAGAAGCTTACATGTCTGCCTGAAGGGAAAGTAGGATGTTGAGACTTACCAGGCAAACGTGTTTCCTCTTTGGAAAATGTCTGTGCGGGCAGCCGCTCGCTCGGGCAGAGTAAGTACGTGCATAATGGGTCTGGGCTGAGCGGTGCTAGGTCACAGGCAGGAAGGAGCAGAGGCACCGAGAAACAGGCTCTTTGGAACGTGAAAATGAGCCCTAATGACCCAGAAGGGTGTTTATGTTTCATCGCAGGCTCCTGATGATGGAGTACGTGACAACGTTTGCAATCTCGTTATTGAGACCACATCGATTTCGGAGCACGGCTGTGTGCGTGCGTGCTCTTCGCCGCTGGAGAAATGGCTCATCTTAATAAGGTCTGGAGCGAAGGCAAAGGCTTTCAGGGATGCATCGCATAAAAGCCATCTGGCTGTCAGCAGATCTCCCCCAAAGCGCAGCAAATGTATCCTTGCGAAGATTCAGAGGAGGCCAAGGTGCGGGTGGTCCCAGAAGGATGGGACACTGGGGATGTTGGAATCTCCGGGAAACAACCACTAGTTTTTAGTATAAGCATGTCCTGAATATTGCATGGGACATACTTCATGCGTTTTTAAAAGAAATTTCAACGTAATTGGCTGTCCTGCACTTTACCCGGTAACCCTGCCTGGGGAGCGAAGCTCTCCACGGGGGAGCTTAACGCGTTTGACATATTGTTTCAAGGTTGACTTTTTGTTTCTGCAAATGTTAAGCTCTTCACAGAAAGGAGGAGACCAATTTAATAAGTAGTCTAACCAGCTCGTGTTGAGCTGGGTAGCTTCCGCCGGGCTCCGGGGTGCTGTGGGCGGGACTTCGCAAAAAGCGCAGGTCTTCACCAAACCCTGCGGGGCGGGGACTCTGGTCCCACTCTGAAGATCACCGCGCAAGGCTCAGACAATGGCCAGCATTACTCAAACTCAGACAGCAAACCTCCCAAGGTTCTTGAGTTGTAAGCAAGAGGAAAAGGGATTCTGACTAGTATGAGCAGAATAGAAATCGATCAGAAAAATCAAGGTCAGGGACTTTTGGGGGGCTCAGTCGTTAAACGTCTGACTCTTGGTTTCGGCTCAGGTGAGATCTCCTGGTCATGGGATCGAGCCCCACATTGGACTCTGTGCGCTCAGTCTCTCCCTCTCCCTCCCACTCACTTTCTTTCCAATAGATAAATAAAATCTTTGAAAGAAAGAAAAATTAAAACAAAGGGCAGCAGGCCGCACTGCCAGAAGGGAGGGGAATGCTGCTTCAAAGCCGGGGTCGCAGAACTGGTCAGGTGAGGTGGCTGCAGCAGGACCCCTGAGTGCCTGATGTCCCAGCCAGGACCCCGGCAGGCTGCCCAGGTCAGGGCACACTGGTTGGCCGAATAATTCAGGGAAGATGCATCTGATTGGCTGGGAGTTCAGGGGCGGTGCATCAGGTTGGCTAAAAAGGTCCGGACAGTCACATCTGATTGGCCACGTGATTCTGGGCAGGTGCACCTGATAGGTCGAGTGGTTCAGGACAAGAACACCAGATTGGCTGGATCAGGCCACGTGCCTGTGCCCAGCTCCCAGAAGGTAGGAAGGCGAGGGTCTTGGGCGCGAGTGGAGAAAAATTGCACCACGAGCAACTGTCTTCTGTGCTCCCCTGGGAGCTGCGGGCTGAAAAACTAAAGTGAGTCCGGGCTAGCCCGAGTCTGAACCCGCATCCTGTCCCTTCCACCTGCTCTCCCACAGTAACCCTGGCTCCTGGGTGGGCTGGGGGGCCACGGGGTCTGCTCCCTCCAGCCCCCCAGTGCCGCCAAGCCAGAGCTCCAACTGGAGAGTGCCTCCAGCAGCGCTACCCGCGGAATGAGTGAGCCGCAAAGAAGCGTCAGCCCCCACAGTGACACTGTAAGTCCTCCCTCTTCTGGTCGGGTGTCTCATCATCTCTGCAAACCCGTGGGCCGCACAGACAAGCCGGCAGCCATGTGTTCCCGTCTGCCTGGACGGTCCCCGCCGTGCACCTGTTGCCCCGGCCTCCTTATAGATGGTGCCGCCTTCATTGCCCAGACCGTCCAGTCTGGATGGCTGATGCTTACCCCACAGATGGAGATTCCTGAGGGAAACACCCAAGAAGGGGCTTGTCACCATGCGCTGCCATTTCACTGCTGTGTCCCCGGATGTGCACCTTGCTCGGAATTCGTTTTTCCCATTTGGATGTCCAGTATTTCCTCTGTCGTTTTCCCAGAAACATGAATGGAAGTTATCGAGAAGGACCTCGGGGCCTCGGCTCACACCATCACATTTCCGCAGACAGCCACACTTCTCTGTCCCCTACACCTGGCAAACGCAGTGAGATCTTTAGGTTGGCAAATAGTAACGTTTTCCCTGGGGCTGTCTTCCAGCTGCTGCTGGTGGTTCCTGACACAGAACAGAAGGTTCCAGGCCTGTCCTCCAACTTCCAGGTTCTATTTGGGGTCTGGAACAGCGAGGGTTTGCAAGGGCTACTCTGTTAAACTCAACGGGGTCCCTGCCTCCCAGAGGGCTGAGCTGGTGGCTTAGCAGACAAACACTCACCTGCTCACTGTGCCCACCCCTAGCGGGCAGCCAGATGCCAGATGCAGCCCTCCCCCACCTCCTCTCTCACTCCTTGCCCTCTTCCCCAGAGGCCCCTGCTTAGCCTGAGCTCTGCCCAGGACATGCAGGACATCCAGCCCGCCAGGGCGGTGGGCTCCCCCAGCCAGAGGCCCCCAGCTCAGGAGGACGGAAGGCTGGGCACTGCGTCGACACCGCCAGCAGAGAGCGAGCCTGCATCCTTCTCGCTGGGGAGGCGGAGCTCTCACCTTTCTGCATGGGATTGACGGCAAACTCTGGGCCATCAGCCACAGCGCGAGTCCACCCCGAACCTGGGCTGCATTAACAGGAGTACTATGTCCAGGACAAGGGAGGTAAGAGCCCAGCTGAACTCTGGGCTTGGAGTTTGGAACACAGTGAAGATGTTCCCTTCCCAGCACCAAACCCTGGAGAGGAGGCAGAGTGTTAGCAATGGACGCAGAAAAAGTGGCTTCAGGAACAAGGAAGGCAGGGACCCTTGAGCCTGGGGAAGAATTGGCTCAGGGGAGCGTGATAACTGGGTTCTCTGGAAAACGGTCCTCAGTCACAGAAGAGTGAACAGGCCTGGACTGCATGCCTGAGGAGGCCCCAGCCACAGGCTGGAGGTCCAGTTCAGTGTAAGAGCAACCCAGGCAGCCGAGCACTGACCACGTGTGGCTCTGGGGGGACGGCTGGGCACACCGAACCCTGGAAGGCTGGCGACCCCCTGCGCTGTTGGTCGCGTCCTCCCCCTGAGTGGAGAGCTTCCGAAACTTGTCCACATCCTGCAGCCATCGCGCGTAGTGCCATCGGGCTCAGGCTCCGTCCCCACTCAGGACCACCAGGGCCTCTCCGTGTGAAGAAGCTTCTAGTACTGAAGTGGCCCGTAAGTCATGGAGGCAGCTCAGCCACCATGTGTCCACAGTCCGTGGGACTGAGGAGGTGGTCCTGTCCCTGCCAGTGGTCGGGTTGCCACAGAATGAGGGGCCTAGGGAAGCAGTGAGTCCCCCACTGCGGGGGTCGGGGGGGAGGGTCCTGCAGCAGGGGACGCGGCTGGGCATGGGGATTCGTGCCCCGGCTGGGCTTTGGTGCAGACGGCTTCTCACAGCCACTTCCAAATGAGGACCCTCTGACAAGCTTCTGGAGAACTGCGAAGAGCTCCCACCACCCCCAGCTGAGGACAGACCCCCAGGTAGAACCCTCCCTGGGACCTGCCTGCATTTGTCCTGCTGGGCAGCGGATGTGAGATGGGAGGGAGACGGGACCACAAGAGAGGGCTGGCTAATGGGCCCGATACAGACCAACGGCCTGCAGGGCCAGCGGGAGGGGACTCCTGGGGCCACGGCCCATCCAGCTGGCAGGATATCGCTAGCATCCGGGCCCTGCTCAGCGTGGGCAGCCCAGCTGGGGCTGGAAGTGGCGTCCTCTGCACTCAGGTCAGCCCGGCAGAGATGGACGAGGTGCTCCCGGGGGTCCAGCCTGGCTCTCCGCCTCTCTGCCTGGTGCAAAGGCCATCCTGCTGGGAGGGCTTTTAGCCATGGGATCAGGTGGCTGTCTCACAGCGGGGAGGAGCGGGGAAGAAACTTCTTTCAGAATAACTCTGAAAGGCCCAAAAATCAGGCCTCCCGCTTCCAGACCAGCACTTTGTCCAGTGCCATGCTGATCCCCAGACCCCCAGGCCCTCCTTTCCCTCTGTCCACCATCGTTCCCATGTACTGAGCACTCATTGCGTGCAGCCCTGGGAGAGGTGACTTGAGCATTGCCTCCTCCAGGCCTCCCACTAGAAGGCCCTCTGGAGAGACATTCCCGGGCCCACCCCATCAGAGCGGAGGGTCTCAGGTAACTTGCCCTGGCACAGGGCCAGCAAAGGTGGGGTCCAAAAGTGAGCCCAGGTCTGATGGCAGAGCCCGGCTTGCCCATCACCCTGCACAGGGTGGCTCCAGTACCGGAGAGCAGGCGTGGTACAAGGAAATGCCATCCGTCCAAAGCTCTCAGAGCTGGAGGGAGCAGAACTGCCATGACTCCTTCATGGTCTGGGCAGTGCCCGCTCCCCAGGCGTGGTTGGCCTGGTGCATTCGTACTTGCTGTTCTAGCTGCCTTCTGGGGAGGATTCCTGTGTTTGCAGAGACCAGAAAGCTACAAACTACATTTCCCAGGTGCTCCTGCAGTTGGCGTTCTGAATGCAAATCAGGGATGTATGCAAATTAGCATACTCTAATTATACACCGGCGTGAGCCTCGGACTGCGCATGCGTCTGCTGGTGGGCGGGGCGTGGGGCTGTGGGGCTCCTGCAGTCTGACCCCCGGCTTCACTGGTGTCGACATGTGGCTGTGCAGGTGGCATTAGCTGAAGGTTCTGGAAATCCGTGCTTCCAAGGACAGCCTCCTGATTGGCCACCTCCCCGGCTCTGAACTGCTCCTGACAGCCTGTCTTAAAGGCCGAGTCCAGGCCTTGCAGCCACAGCTGACCCAAATCCCTTGCGTTAAAATCTAAATCTAGAGTGATACTTATTTCCTGTGAGGAAATCCTGACTGATGACCCCGGTAGTTTGCATAGCAACCCGAGGGAGAACGGAAGCACATGGTGAAACTGTGCCCATTTCACAGATTCCGGTACCAGGCACCGAGGGGCTAACCAAGCCAGCGTCCCTCGTGGTGCTGACTGCTCACCCAGCTCTTCACTCCCAGCAAGAAAGTGCGTGGCGCAGACCCTCGGAAAGTATTCTTGTTGGTGTGGAGACCCCTGCCCACCTTGAATCCCAGATTCAAGGGACTCCGCTTCCTGAAGGAGTTCGCCAGCTTGTCGTCAGGGTAATCCCCTGTGGAGCTACCAGGTAATGGGATTCCTGTCATCTGTAGGAAATGACTAAAAACACTGTAAGACAAAAACCGATTGCTTTGAGTTGATTATACAACTTATGATCCATTGTAATAATGCATATGATATGCAGATTTATGCAGATGCTTCCGAATGGGAAATTGCATAATCTCCTACCTTGCCCTTCTAAATCTCTTTGGCAAAATGTAGCGTTTGCCTCGGGCGTGTTTGGACACCAAATTGAGCTTGACTAAGGAGATTAGAGAAAAGAGAAGCGCTGGCCCATCTTTTCCCATCTCATTTCAGCTGCAATTTTGTGGCTCTATCTTCAGGATCAAGCCGCAGTGCTTTTAATGTCCTTAATGCGGGCTAAGAGTCCAGGGAAGCACTAGATGGTCCCATTTGCTGCCCTGGCCCCCGCTCCGGCTGCAATGACCAACAAGCACAGGGTGCTGTCAGCCCTGGCTCTGGCCCAGGACCCCACAGGGCAGTGAACCCCTGGAGATTGGGGAGCCCCTCTGCCCCCTTGCTTCACGGGGTTTCCAGCGTGGGGGGTGAGTAGCAGGATGGGCTGTCTGGCATGACGGCTGGAGGGGAGCCCCAGGATTTGCACAGCATATGGAGACTTCTGGGTCCTTCCAGGGCACAGGTGGCGAAGACGCAGCTCCCTGGTTCCCGGGCCGAGGTGGAGCCGAAATCAGCTGACAAGCTCAGCCGCAGGCCGGCACCCGGGTCTACACCTGGAGCCCCACGTTCCATCCCCTTTCCGGAAAGGGCTTCCCAGTGAAGCCCAAGGACTCTTTCCAAGACTTAGAATGGATGTGAGCCTGGTCACGCCTCCTGCAGGTGGGGAGCCGGGTCAGAGAGGGAGAGCCTGCCGAGGTGTGCAGAGCAGGCTGTCTCTGGCCCCGCACTGCTGCCCCGCCTGTGCCCGCACAGAGACTCTCCTCTCACCAGCCCCGCCCACCAACTTCTGGCGCTCCGGGAGTATGTGCCACCCACCTTCCCTGCAGCCGCGTGGCGGCCCTGGCAAGCTTGCTGTTTCCCTTCACTTCTGGGCACCCCCCAAGCCCTTCCCTGGCCTCCCCAGTGGGCTCTGAGGGAGTGCGCCCCAGGACCCCTGGTCCTAGGGAAACTGTCCTAGCCCCTGAGCTGAGACCTCTCTGTAGCCGTCCCAGCCTGCTGGCCCCGGGTCTGCCCCGAGCCCCCGCCGGCCTCATCTTTATCACAGACAGCATCCAAGAGCTGAGGGAACCAGGAGGAATTAGCCCAAAGGCAGAGATTGCTGTTTCTGCAGGATGACTAAGTCCTGGAGATGTGCTGACCGGGGGCAGGGCCCGCTGTCAACAAACCAATGTCTGTCCTTCCGAGGCTGCTAAGGGGGTAGATCTCGCGTTCAGTGTTCTTATCACAAGCAGTGACAACAGCAATGACAGTTAAGAGGGCTGCAGGAGGCTCTGGAGGTGACAGACAGGTTCATGGAGTAGATCGGGGTGATGGTCTCGGGGGTATAGACTCACCTCCAAACCCACTTGTGCATGTGAATTAGGCACAGCTTTCTGTGCGTCAAAGAAGTTGCAGATAGAAACAGAGACCCTGCGAAGGAAATCTCACAGCTCTGGCCTGGCGCGGCAGGTGCTCGTGAGCTGTTAGGGGCCGCTTCTCTCCGCAGTGCTTTCAGGTGTTTGGGCTCCGAGGGCTTCTGCAAAATCTGATGGAAGGAGCTGACCCTCTTCCCGGGAAACAGAAAATGTGCGTTAGCATAAAATCGGATCACAGGTCAGGGGTTCCATCCGTCTCTGCTCGAGGAGCGAGAGCCCAGGTGGCCCTTCCGTGGAGCCTCCAGGCTCTGTGTGCAGCCCAGGGGCGCTGGGCCCCGTGTGCTGGAGGCCGGAGCTGGAGGCAGGGTGGGCAGCACAGCCTGGAGCACATCGGGGTTCAAAGGGACGAAGGTCCCTTCCCTAAAAATAAACCTGATAGGTAAGTTACCTAAGAAATAGGTAAATTGTCAGAAAGTGATAAGCCTGGAACAGAGAGGTGCAGGGGACAGGATGTCGGTGTCCCCCCAGAGCTCCTCTGCCGAAGCCCTGCCCCCAGTGGGACAGTGTTTGGAGGTGGGGCCGCTGGGAGGTGTTTCAGGTCAGAGGAGGGAGCGCGGGCCCCATGATGGGATCAGTGCCCTCGGAAAGTCATGAGAGCGCTACCTCCCCCCTCTGCTCTCTGCCACATGAGGACGCAGCCGGAGGGTAGCGGTCAGCAACCAGGAACCGGCCACGTGACACCTTGCACGCTGTCGTGTATAAGTCACCCCGTCTATAGCAGCCCAAGCTAAGACAGGAGAGCAGAATCAGGGGTCCTGAAGTGTGTGTCAGGGGGCAGGGGGCACATTTCAGCAGAGTGGTCAGGGAAGGCTTCTTGGAGAAGGTGCCGTGTGAGCACAGGATGTGTGGTGGTGTGGGGAAGAGCATTTCAGGCAGAAGGAACAGCCCATGCAAAGACTCTAAGCATGTTTGGGAAGGTTCGGGATGGGCAAGGAGGTGGGGGTGGCTGGGGCTGTGCGAGTTGGGGTGCACAAGGAGATAAGGTCAGGGAGGGCACACCAGGGTGGGGGGCTGGGGGGCCTTTGTCAGCATCCTGGCTCTTACTCAGGAAGAAACGAGGAGCTCTAAGTGATGTGACCAACCTGTTAAAGGGTCACATTGGGAGCTGTGTCACAAAGAGCCTCTGTGGGTGCAGGGGACTGCACTGACCCAAGGAAGGGGCCGAGGCAGCTGTGCCAGGCAGCGGCAGTCAGGGAGAAGCGTTCCATCTGCGATGTCCTGATGGGGAGGCCGGAGGGCTCTCTGGTGAGGCACCTTGAGGGGGGCCTGAGTAGCAAGGGGCCGGCAGAGGTGGGGAGCGCCGCACTTGGGGCAGGACATCCGTGCAAAGGCCCTGAGGCTGGGCTGTGTGCAGCACTGCCAGGAGGCAGGAGTTTCAGTGTTGGGGGAAGACAAGACCCTTCACAGCAGGGAGAGAGGATCCCACAGGGCCTGACAGGCACAGTAAGGAATTTGGACTAGATTCCTAGAGAGGCCGAAGCTTCCTGAAGATTTTGAGGAGGGAAGGCAGTGAATCTAATCTGGGTATTAAGCGTCATGTGACAGCCGCTCTGCAGAGACGACTGCAGAGGAGACAAGACAGAGGGAGAGGTCCCTCGGTGGGTCGGTCTGGGATTTGGTGGGGACGGAGGAGGAAGCTGAGTGAGGAACATGGCTCTTGGTGGGGGGTGAGCCACAGTCTCAGCCCAGAGCTCCATTTGGGGACAATCAGGGAACGCCCTGAGCACGGCCTCCTCAGGTCCACAGATGTGGAAACCTCTGGAAACACCACGTGGGGTGGGGGTGCAGAGTGGGAGGGGGGGAGGCGTCAGCATTCGGGGTCCTTACAACCTCAGCAGAGAAGAGCAGACGGGAGCAGGGCGAGGGGCCGGGGCCGCAAAGCGTTCAGGGGCCAGTCGAGGGGTCATGGGGAAGTCGGCCCGACGGCGGCCCAGGACGTGTCCACGTCCCTCCCTCTGGATCCTGTGGGCAGAGACTTCTTGGGAAAGGGGTCTTCGCAGGTGTGATTACACCCAGGATGTCTCTATACCCTATAGACCACCCTGGATTGTCCAGGGCTGGGGGTGGGGGGCCCTAAATCCAATGACTGTGTCCTTACAAGAGAAAGGAGGGGGAGATCGGAGACACAGACACCGAGGGGCCATGTGACCACGGAGGCAGAGGCAGGGGATGTGGCCACAGCCTGGGAGCACGTGAGCCGCCAGGAGCTGGAAGATGCAGGAAACCCTCCCTCAGAGCCGCCAGAGGGAGCGTGGCCGGGTGACACCGTGGTCTCAGACTCTGGCTGGCGGAACCATAGAAGACTTACTTTCTGTTGTTTTAAGCTGCCTGGTTCATGGTCATCTGTTGCGGCCGCCCCAGGCGACTCCTACACTCTGTCCCCCTGCCCGCCCCTCTCTTGCCCCGCACACCGCAAACCCGGCTCAGGCGGGCTCCATCAACCACGGGCCCACTCTGCGTCCCCGAGGCTTAGGCAGGGTCCTGGATGGTGGCCACTTCTGTGCGCCCCACTGGAGGCACTGGACGGAGGCCGGCTCTGCCCTGCATCTGCTGACCGTGTGGGAGGAGCGTGGCCCAAAGTGGCCCCTCTGGAAAGGGAGCCATGCGCTCGTCCGGCTGAGTCCCGGCAACGGCCAGCGCCCAGAGCCCAAGGCAGGAGGCTCACAGCCCCACTCACAGGCCAGGGGAGCAGCGGGGCAGCCGGGGGCCCCAGGGCTGTGAATTAGCTCTGCTGTTTACTCCCCGTGCACGGCGGCTCTGCACTAGGCTTCTGCACATCTCTCCCTGCAGGCCCATTCCAGGCTCAGGGAGATCGATTCCACGTTCCAGCCGCACAGTCCTTTCTCCAGACTTCTCTGACCCTGCCCTGGCCTCCCTCATCCCTCGGGCTCTGCCCGCCAGTGGTCAATGGGGCGGTGGACAGGGCAGCCCTGGCCTTGGCCCTTCAGGTGCAGCCTCCCGGCTGGGCAGGTGGAGTCCTGCCCGTGCCCTCCTGTGACCGGCCCCTCACTGGCTCTTCTCAGCCTCGGGGCCCCCAGGATTCACCTCCCGTGCCTGCACTCCAGCCACACATCTGGGTCGGATGAGAGCTGCCACGTCATTTGACCACTTTCGTGGACGCCTAAGGCAGGGTCTGGGCCGGGCAAGGATGGGACGTTCTCCCGGAACGTCGTGTGCTGTTACAGATGGTAGACGGACAAGCAGGGAAAGTAAATGTTCACCTGCTGTTTCTGCACAGTACGCAGCTCGGTGTCGGTTTGCCTCTGCTTTTTCACGACCGTCTGCCCTCCTCTTGGCCTTGATCAGCCCAGACCCTTTGCATTCCCCAGCTCAGGGCAGGAACCAGGAACCACGGTGGGAAGCTGTTTTTGAGAGAAAGAGATAACGCCAGGTGACCCCTGCAGGGGTGGGGTGAGAGGGGAGGGGCACAGCTCCCCAGATGGGGAAGAAGCCAGGGTTGTGGTGGTTGGACCCTCCATCCTGGGCTTCCCAGAGGCCTGCCTGGAGCACCTCGCGAGCTGCAGTGGGGCCGCAGCACCCCCAGCGGCATGACCGGGGACGGGGTGGGGGTGGAGGGGGCAATGGGGAAGGAGGTACCCCGGCAGGCCCCTGCACCCCAGACAGGAGGTCGGGCTCAAAGATGGGATTTCTGGGGTACCCATGCTTCTGGGGTAAGGTTTGGATCTGCTGTGAACGGACAGAGTGACAGGTCATAAAAAGGCCATATTTCTGCTGCTCAACCCGCCCAGGGAATGTCTGGTCCAGTAGGAAGAATCCAAGCCCATGCTCCATCTTTATTTTTTATTTATTTATTTTTTTTAAAGATTTTATTTATTTATTCGACAGAGATAGAGACAGCCAGTGAGAGAAGGAACACAAGCAGGGGGAGTGGGAGAGGAAGAAGCAGGCTCATAGCGGAGGAGCCTGATGTGGGGCTCGATCCCATAATGCTGGGATCACGCCCTGAGCCAAAGGCAGACGCTTAACCGCTGTGCCACCCAGGCGCTCCCCATGCTCCATCTTTAGACCCCCGGCCGGGAGGCCTTCCCCAGGAGCTGGTGGCTTCTGGACAGTTCTGCATCCAGAGACGCTGTGTTGGGAAAGCAGGAAGGGCACCTTCACCTTGGGTGGGGACCCAGGCCTCGGGGCACAGGGACCTCTGGGCAAGTGGGGTGTGGGCCAAGCAGCGGGAGCAGAGGCAGAGCTCGGGGAGCAGGCCCAGCGGCCCCCCTTTCCAGCCCGGGACTCTCCTCCAGCAGGTGAGAGCCAGCACGCCCCGCAAAGCAGCTAGTTAGGCCCAGAAACAGGTACATCATCCCAGAGGCTTTGCTCCTGAGCCTAACTGGACAGCAGTCACCCATGTCACCCATCCAGTCTGTGGCCCGGCTCACGTGACAGCTGGTTACAAGCGTGGTCCCCTAGCAGCCGCTCAGTGCTTCCGGCCCTGTCGCTGTGATGAGCTTTCACAGTAGATGTAATTTCTCCCAGAGCGGCTGTCATTTGCCGCAGCAGGTGGTCCATAGATGGGAAGGGGGAAAATTCTCTTCCAAAAATTGTCCACAGCAACCAGGTCACCCTACCGGCGGTCCCATCGGAGGTTGGAAGTGAGGGCCTCAGGCCCTACGCCTCCCTGTGCACGCCACCCCCTTGTCCACTACTGTCCCTGTGCTCAGGTTGACCTGACGTGGGTGCTCATGGCCGCTCAGCACACAGCCTGTCCCCAGGGGCCCCCGTGATGGGGAGATGGTAGAAACCCTGCTTTAAGGATAGAGGAACTGAGGCCGGGTGAACACTGGCGTTCCCCAGACCAGGTGGAGAGTGGAAGATTCCGATCTCTTGTGCTGCCCTTTCACGTGGACCTCTGCAGGGACAAGACCCCCCTCCACCCCCCAGCCCACCTGTCATCAGTGCGCAAGAGCCACCATGTGCACTGACCACTAGGTTTATGAAGGATGCCTGTGTCCCCCAGATTCATATGTTGAAGCCCTGACCCCCAGTGTGGCTACTTTTGGGGGAAGGAAGAAAATAGGTTCAATGAGGTTGTAGGGTGGGGCCCTGATCAGACAGGGCGAGGGTCCTTCAAAAGAGAGACACCACAGATGCAGCTCACTCTCTCTCTCTGTCTCTGCCCATCTGTCTGTCTGTCTCTCTCCCCTGACCCCTTGCATGCTCACAGAAAGGCCACATGAGGCTGAAGCAAGAAGGTCGCCACCTGCAAGCCAGGAAGAGGGCCTTCACTGGAAACCAAATCAGCCGACGCCTTAACCTGGGACTTCCACCCCCAGAATCGTGACAGACAGATGTCTGATGATAAATCCGAGCCCCCGGTGTTCCAGCGGCCAGAGCTGACCAAGGCATTGGGCTTCTGCGTCACCATCTCATTCAAGCCCCCTTATAAGCAAAGGAGAGAGGTGAGCAGGCCTGCTACATGGGGGGACCATGGGCTGGGAGAGGGGGCGTGCAGGCACATAAACCCCAAACTCTTGAAATCCTGGCTTCTGGTGTTAGTTTCCCGGCACAACTACTCTGAAAACTGGTGTAAGGATTCCTGACGATTTCATGGTTCTCCTCACATGTTTTGTTTGGGGATCACTTCTATGGAATAAAGGAGGGCAGCACCAGAGAAACAGGAGAGCACATGCGTGTGGACTGTTCCTCTTCTTGGGGACCATCCTTGCCCTTGGGGACTGTCCTTGTCCTCAGAGACTATCCCTGCCCTCGGGGAGCTCAGAGCCCAGGTGGAGAGAGGGGCTCACATGTCCGTCTAGTTGCATCACGGGTTAACGTGTGGCTGGCTTGTGCCGAGCATCCAGCCTTCCTGTGATTAACAGTACCGTCATGGCATTTATTGTGTACTTCCCAACGTATGTCGAGGCACAGTTTTTGGATATTAATATGTGTTGAACACTTCCATGCACAGAGCCAGGCTTAGGGAATAAAGAAAGATGTTTTCTTGCAGTGCCATTCCAGGGCTGAGTAGGCAGCTGTGTGATTTCAGATGGTTGGAGACGCCCTGGTTTCCTCCCTTGTTTTGGCCAGAGCTGTGACGAAACATGAGGCAAGGGTGAGGTGACAATTCAGAAGGGCAGCTGGGCTGTCCTCCTAGCAGCCACTTCATCCCCTCTCGTAGGTAAGGGTGCAGGGCTCCAGGCTGAAGCCCAACTCAGTACCAGCTGTGAGACTTGAGCAAGTTAGTCAGGGTGGCCTGTGCTGTACTCTAGTTTGGGAGAAAGGGGGCGATGGTGGAGATTGCTTCCTGGGATGGCTGTGGGGAGTACAGGTGCCTGGCACACAGTATTTTCTGCATGTTTGGATGCAGACTGTGACCCCTTTGAATTTGCTGCAGACAAAAGAAGTGACATCAAACTCATTCTTCATAAAGCAGAAGGGGCTGGTGTTTTTTATTTGTCTGATTTTTTTTTCATTTACTAGAAAAGAAAGCGAAATAAACCATGTCAGCACTGTATTGGGCCAGGGGTCTTGGTCAGTTTTCTAGAATGCCGGCAGAAGGTCTCAGGGGGACATGGACTTGTAAGCCAGGTGTGAAAGAAAAGAGCAGAGTTGTAGGATTGGGCCAGAAGCAAGAATATCACCGTCTGAAAAGACAAAGCAATTATCAGATATGACAGAGATGTTAGAATCACCTGCCAGGGAATTTAAAGTAACTATGATTAATATGTTAAGGGCTCTGATGGAAAAAGTAGACAACATGTAAAAGCAGATGGGTAATGCCAACTCTAAGAGCCAATCAAAAAAAAAGTGCTAGAAGCAAAACCACAGTAATCAAAATGAAGAGTGCCTTCTATGGGCTCCTCAGTAGATGCAGCAAAGCCTAGGGAGGAATCTGAACATGGAGATCAGGCAATAGAAACATCCCAAAATAAAAAGCAAAGAGAAAAAAGAAATGTAAAAAGAACAGAATGTATAAGAACTGTGTAACTAGAATATTAGAAAAAGAAGAGAGAACAGAGCAGACAAATATTTGAAGTAATAATAGCAGAGAACTTTTCAAAATTAATGACAGACAGTACACACAAGCAAAAAGGGCAGAGAACACCAAACAGGATGAATACCACACACACACACGCACAACCCTAAGCATATCATATTCGAACGGCAGACATCTGGAGGCACAGAACAATCTTGAAAGAAGCCAGAGAAATAAAACATCGTCTCTACAGAGGAACAAGAATAAAAATTACAGTGAACTTCTCATTAATAACCATTCAAGCAAGAAGCCGATGTAGTGAAATAGTTAATACATTGAAATTTTTAAAAGGAATTCTAGCAAAAGACTATCCAGCAAAATTATCCTTTAAAAGTAAAGGAGAAAAAATTCAAAAGAACTGACAAAAAACCCCTCCTGGAACTAAGAAGTGATTTTAGCACAATTACTAGATACAAGCCATGAAACATCAATTGTCCTCCTAACAGCAGCAATGAACAAGTGGAATTTGAAATTAAAAAAAGTAACACCATTACATTAGCATCCAAAAAAAGAAATTCTTAGGTATATATCTAAGAAAATATGTACAAGATCTGTACAAGGAAAACCACTGAACTCTGGTGAATAAAATAAAAGAACTAAATAAACAGAGAGATAGTCCATGTTCATGGATAGGAAGACTCCACATTGTCAAGATGTCAGCTCTTCCCAACTTGATCTATGGATTCAACACAATCCCAATGAGAATCCCAGCAAGTTATCTTATGGATATTGGCAAAATGATTCTAGAGTATATATGGAGGCAAAAAAAAAAAAAAAAAAAAAAAAAAAAAAAAAAAAAAAAGAGAGAAAACCCAGAAGAGCCAACTCAGTATTCAAGAGAAGAACAAAGTTGGAGGACTGACATGATCCGACTTCAAGACTTCCTGTGAAGCTACAGTGATCAAGACAGTGCGGTGCTGATGACAGAATCGGCAAATAGATTAAGGGAAAAAGCAAAGGCCATACAATGGAGCAAACCCAGTCTTTCCAACGTATGGTGCTGGAACAAGTGGACGTCCAGAGGCAAGAAGATGAAACTAGACATAGACCTTACATTCTTTACAAAAATGTATTCAAAATGAATCACGGGCTTAAATGTAAAATGCAAAACCACAAAACTCCCAAAAGATCACATAGCAGAAAAACCTATATGACCATGGGTGTGGTGACACAACACCAAAGACACGGTCCATGAAAGAAATAACAAATAAGTGGGACTTCTTTTTTTTTTAAGATGTTATTTATTTATTTGAGAGAAAGAGAGAAAATGAGTGGGGTGAGGGGCAGAGGGAGAAGCAGACTCCTCACTGAGCAGAGAGCCCGATGTGGGGCTCGATCCCAGGACCCTGGGATCATGACCTGAACCAAAGGCAGCTGCTTAACTGACTGAGCCACCCAGGCTTCCCCATAAGTGGGACTTCTTTAAAGTAAAATCTTCTGTGAAAGATAATAGCAAGAGAATGAAAAGACAAGCCATAGACTGGGAGAAAATATTTGCCAAAGACGCATCTGATAAAGGACTGTATTCCAAAATATACAAAAAACCCCCCCAAACAACAACAACAACAAACCCCAATTCTTTTTTTTTTAAAGATTTTATTTATTTATTCGACAGAGATAGAGACAGCCAGCGAGAGAAGGAACACAAGCAGGGGGAGTGGGAGAGGAAGAAGCAGGCTCATAGCAGAGGAGCCTGATGTGGGGCTCGATCCCATAACGCTGGGATCACGCCCTGAGCCGAAGGCAGACGCTTAACCGCTGTACCACCCAGGCGCCCCTCAAACCCCAGCTCTTAAAACTCAACAATAAGAAAACAATCTGATTCAAAAATAGGTGGACAACCTGAACAGGCACCTGACCCAAGAAAATACACAGTGGCAAATAAGCACGAGAGGATGCTCCCTACGTTGTCAGGGAAATGCAAATCACAACAACGAGGCACCATTCCACACCTACTAGAATGCCCATAACTCTAGAACAGCGACAACATTGAAAGCTGGTGGGGATGTGGAACCCCAGAAACTCTCACTCACTGCCAATGGGAATGCAGGATGTTACAGCCGCTACTCTGGAAAACAGGCTGGCAGTTTCTTGCAAAGCCAAATGTAATTTTGTCACATGATCCAGCAATTGTGTTCCTTGGTATTTTCCCAAAGGAATTAAAAACTTGTATCTACATCAAAACCTGCACCTGGATGTTTATAGGTTTATCCATAATTGCCAAAATCTGGAAGCAACCAAGATGTCCTTCAGCAGGTGGATGGATAAACTGGGGGACTTCCAGACAATAGAATGTTATTCAGCACTAAAAAGAAATGGCCTATCAAGCCATGAAAAGACTTGAAGGAAACATAAGTGCATATTAAAAGAAGCCAATGAGCCAAGGCCACATACTGTAGGATTCCAACCCTATGATGTTCCGGAAAAGACAAAACTGGAGACAGTCACAAGATCAGTGGTTGTCAGGGATGGAGTAGGGAGGAGAGATGAACAGGTGACTCAGAGGATTTTTAGGGCAGTGAAAATACTCTGTATGATGGATCTATGTCATTATACTTTTGTCTAAGCTCATAGGATATACAACACCAAGAGGGAACCCAAAAGAAACCGTAGATATTGAGTCACTTCCGTGTCTATGTAGCTTCATCACTGGTAACAAAGGTACCCTCTGGTGAGTGGTGTTGACAGTCATGAACGTGTGGGGCAGGAAATCTCCATACTTTCAATTTTGTTGTAATCTTACAACTGCTCTACAAAATAAAAAATTTAAAAAGAAAAAGAAAAATTGTTTACTGGGAAAAAAGTAATGGGGAAGTAAAGATTTTCTCAGGGGAGAAAAAACAAAACAAAACAAAAAACCTGGGGGAATTTATCATCAGCAAGCCTAGCCTGCAAAAAAATTTTTCCAGAAGTTCTTCAGGCAGAAAGAAAATGATACAGGTCAGCAGCATGGATCTACACAGAGAAAGGAAGAGCAGAGGAGAAGAAATTTGTGAAAATACAATAACATCTTTTATTTTTCTTATTTTTGATTGTTCTAAAAGATAACTTGAAAGCAATAACACAAGATGCCAACACTAGACACAAAATACTATCGTATCTATGAAGGTGAACTTAGATTAGTTTAAAATTAAGATTAGAAACTCTAGGGCAACCATTAAAAATTTTTATAAAAGAAGTACAGTTGAAAAACCAGAAAATGCAGAAAGAGGAGGGGAGAAACAAACAAACAAAAGAAATCCAACAAATACAAGTATAACAGATAGTAATCCAAATCTATCCATAATCACTTAAACGTGAATGGTTCAAATATACCAATTAAGAGACAGAGATTGCCCAGAGTCGATTTAAAAAAAAAAAAAAGCAAGACACAACTATATGTGGTCCACAATAAATACACTTAAAATATAAAGACTGAGATAAAAGTGAAGGGCTAGAGAAAGAAATACCATGATGACACCAATCAGAAGCAAGCTGAAGTGGCTACATTAATTTCTGACAAAGCAGACTTCAGAACGTGGACACTGATCAGAGATAAAGAGAAGTACAACATGATGACAAGGGGATCAATTTCGTAAGAAAACATACCAATCCTACTTGAGTATATACCTCACAAAAGAGCTTTAGAAATAAGGCAAAATTGGGGTGCCTGCATGGCTCAGAAGAGTGTGCAACTCTTCACTTCAGGGTTGTGAGTTCAAGTCCCGGCTTGAGAGTAGAGATTACTTTAAAAAAATAAATAAAACCTGATAGCACTAGCAGAGAAAATGAGTAAGTCTCCTCTACAGTGGGGGACTTCAGTGTCCCCTGTCAGTCACCGATAGATCAAGCAGGCAGGGAAATCAGTGACAGTATTGAGCACCATCAGCCAACTTGATCACACTGAGATGTCTGGAATATTCAATTCCACAACAGCAGACTCACATTTACATGGAACGTGCACCAAGATAGACTATATTCTGGGGTATAAAACACACTTGAACGTATTTAAAATAATAGAAGTCATATCAAGTGTGCTGGCAGATCACAGTGGAATTAATATATAGACACCAATAAAAGAGATAGCTGGAAAATTCTCAACTGTTGGGTAATTAAATAACACACTTCTAAATAACCTGTGGGTCCAAAAAAAGCTCCAGTGGAAATTTAAAATATTTTGTACTAAATAAAATTAAAAAGCAACTCATCAAAACATGTGGGAGGCATGAAAACAGTGCTTAGAGGGAAATTAAATGCATTTATTAAAAGGAAGAAAGATAAAAAACCAATGATCTTGGTGTCCACCTGATGAAACTAGAGGGAAAAGAGCAAAATAAGCCTAAAGAAGACTTATTAACAAACTCTAATAAAAATTAGAGAAGAAATCACTGAAATTGAAAGCAGGGAAATAATAGAGAAAAATAGAGAAACAAAAATCTGGTTCTTTGAAAATATGAGTTAAATTGGTAACCCCCTAGCTAGGTTGACTGAGAGAAAAGAGAGAAGACCAAATTATCAGTATCAGAAATGAATAGGGGGTCATTTCTCTTGATCTCATAGATATTAAAGGATAATCAAGGAATACTGTAAATTACTCTATTCCCCCAAACCTGATGTTTGAGATGAAATGGACTGATCCCTTAAAAGACACAAGCTATCAAAACTCATACAAGAGGAAATGAACAGACCTATATCTACCAAAGAAAGTGAATCCATATTTTAACATCTTCCAAAAAAGAAAGCACAAGTCCCAGATCATTTTATTAGTGAATTCCATGAAATAGCTAAGGAAGATAATAATGCCAATTCTCTACACATTTTTCCAGGAAATAAAAACAGAGGGAACACTTGCCAACTCGTTCTATGAGGCAGGAATTACCCAGATGCCCAAACCAGATAAAGTCATTGCAAGCAAAGAAAACTAGAAACCCATATCTCTCATAAACATAGACACAGAAATCCTTAATGAAATATTAGCAAACCAAATACACCAATTTGCAGAAAGGATAATGCATCACAATTAAGAGAGATTCATTTTAGGAATGCAAGGCCATTTCAACATCCATAAATCAGTCAGTGCAATCTATCATATTAACAGACTGAATTAGAAAAAACATATGCTCACATTAATAGAAGCTGAAAAAACATTCAACAAAATTCAGCACTCATTCATGATAAAAAGTCTCCCAAAAAACTAGGAATAGAGAGGAACTTACTTTACCTAATAAAGGAAATACATGGCAGAAAACCTACACTAACATCACATTAGCATCACTTTAATTTTTTTATTTTATTTTAATTAGGCTCCCTGCCCAGCATGAAGCCCAACATGAGGCTTGAACTCATGATCCTGAGATGAAGACCTGAGCTGAGACTGAGTCGGACACTTAACCGACTGAGCCACCAGGTGCCCCTGGTGTCACTTTTAATAGAGTGAGCCTGAATACTTTCCCCTTAAAACAGAATAAAGCAAGGAAGTCTTCTCTTGGACCCTTATTCAACATCATACTGGAAGTTCTACCTAAAGAAATAAGACACGAAAAAGAAATAAAAGGTATACAGACTGGAAAGAAAAAATAAAACTGTTTATTTTCAGATGATATGATTGTCTATGTAGAAAACCCCTAAGGGTCTACAAAAATAATTCCTAGAACTGATAAGCAAAATCACAGGATACCAGGGCAATATACAAAAGTCAATTGATTTCTTTTATAACAACAATAAGTGATTGGAATTTGACATTTAAAAAAAGAATATCATTTAAAACAGCACCCTGGAAATGAAGTGCTTAGATATAAATCTAACAAACTCTGTTTGGCTTCTGTTTGCAGAAAATTACAGAACACTAGTGGAGAGAGAAATAAATGGAAAGATCTTTTGTGTTAATGGATCGAAAGACTTAATACCGTTGCGATACCGGCTCTTTTCAAGTTGATCTGTAGATTCAGTGCAGTCCGAATCAAAATCTGGGCACACTATCCTGTAAATGTCAACAAACCAATTCAGAAATTTATACGGAAAGAGAAAGAACTTGGAATCGCTAACGCAAGTCTGCAGACGGGCAGCGTACGAGGGCTCCTACCGCTCACATGTAGGACTTACTGAAAGCTGTAGAAAGTAAGACAGTATGGCATTGGTGAAAGAATAAATAGGTAGGTCAGCAAAACACACAAGAAGGACAGAAATAGACCCACACAAATACAGTCCACTGATTTTTTATAATGGTACAAATGCAATTCATGGAGAAAGGAAACTCTTTTCAGCCAATTGTGCTGGGACAATTAGACATTCATATGCATTAAAAAAAAGAATCCAGATACAAATCTCTATGCAAAATTAACTCAAAATGGGTTATGACCTAAACATAAAATATGCTATGAAACTTCTAGAACAATACATAGATAAAATCTACATGATTTTAGGTTTGGAGATGAGTTTTTAGACCCAGCACCACAAACAAAATCCATGGGAGAAAAAAATAATTAAGCTGAATATTCTTTTTTTTTAAGATTTTTTTTTATTTGAGAGAGAGAGAGAATGAGAGAGGGCATGAGCAGGGGGGAGAGGCAGAGGGAGAAGGAGAAGCAGACTCCCTGCTGAGCTGGTCGCCCTACTCGGGACTTGATCCCAGGACGCTGAGATCATGACCTGAGCCAAAGGCAGATACTTCACTGACTGAGACATGCAGGCACCCCTAGATAAGTTGAATATTCTTAAAATTAAAAAGGTTTTCTCTGCAAAGAATGAAAAGACAAGCCACAGATTGGGAAAAAAAAACATTTGCAAAACAGTTTCTGATAAAGAACTTGTATCTAAAATATACAAAGAATTTTAAAAATATAACAATAAGAAAAAAGATAACCCTATTTAAAATGGGTGATAAAATATGGGCAAAAGATCTGAAAAGACATCTCCTCAAAAAAAGGTATATAGATAGCAAACAAACTTGTCTCAGCCGCTCAGGCTGCCCTTACAAAATACCCTAGATGGGGGACTGCAACAATAGAGTTATTTCTCACAGCTCTGAAGGCTGGAAATCCAAGGTCACGGTGTGCACACGGTTGGGTTCTGGTGATACCTGCCTTCCGGGCTTGTGGTTGGCCACTTTCTAGCTGTGTCCTCACATGGCCTTTCCTCCATGTGGGGAGAGCAAGATCTTTCTCTCCACAACTTTCTTGCAAGGGCACTAATCCCATCATGAGGGCCCCACCCTCATGACCTCATCTGACGCCAAGCACCTCCCAATGGCCCCAACCCATTGCGTTGGGGGTGGGACTTCGATGTATGAAATTTTATGAAACACAAACATTCAGTCCATACGCAAGCACGTGAGAATATGCTCAGCAGGGAGATGCGAATTCAAACCACGACATACCACGTCACACTTTCTAGAACGGCTCAAGTCCAAAGCAATGACCACAGCCAGATGAGACGTGGTCGGGGAAGGACAGGAAGTTTTCTTCTTTGCTGGTGGGAACGCAAGCGGTGCAGCGGCTCTGGAGGACGTTTCGGCAGTTTCTCACAAAGCTAAACACGGTCTTACCACTCAATCCTGCAATCATAGTCCTTCCGTGTTCCCAAATGACTAAAAAACTGACGTCTGTGCCAAAAAACCTGCACGTGAATGTTTATAGCAGCTCTATTCATAATCATGGAAAACCTGGAAGCAATCGAGACATTTCTCAACAGGTGGTGGGTAAATGAACCGGCAGGTATCAGTATCAAAGAACACTTTCCAGGAATAAAAGGCAATAAACCGCCAAGCCACGAAAAGACACAGAGGAATCTTAAGTGCATATTGGTGAGTGAAAAACGAAACCGTAAAGATGGAAGAAAATACTTTCTACACGGCCGCGAGGACCATCAACAAGGTGAAAGACAACCTAGGGGATGGGAGAAACTATTCGTAAACCATATGTCTGATAAGAAGTTAATACCCCAAATACATAAAAAAACTACTACCCAATAACAAAAACCCCACAAACCAGAGTAGACCATAAGCAAAGGGCTTGAACAGATATGTCTCCAAAGGAGACACGCGATGGCCAACGGTGTACAAGCAATGCTCACATCACTGATTATCAGGGAAAGGCAAATCAAAGCACAGGGAGATACCACCACACACCCCGTTGGTGAGGATGAAAAATGGTGCAGAGTGGAAAACGGTTCCTCCAGAAATCAGACATTAAATTGCTGTCTGATCCCGCAATCCCACTTCTGGGTATTGGCCCCCCAACATTAAAATCAGGATCTTGGAGGGGCACCACCCATGTTCAAAGCAGTCTTATTTACAACAGCCAAGACACGGAAGCAAACTAAATGTCTGCTGGCAGTTAAGTGGGCTTTTTAAAAAGTGGACGATGCATGGTGTGGAATATTAGTCGGCCGTGAAAAGGGAAATCCGGCCATTTGCAATGATGTGGATGAGCCTGGAGAGCGTGCTCAGTGAACTAAGCTCATCACAGAAGGACAAACACTGCACGGTCCTGCTTATATGAGTTCTCTAAATAGTCAAAGTCCTAGAGACAGAGAGTCGGCGGGGGTCAGCAGGGGCAGGGGGAGCGGCCATGGGACACCCAGTCCCAGTTAAACATGACCAGTCGGCTCCGCAGATCTGCCGTAGGAAATTGTGCCCGGAGACGACACTAGATCGTGCCCTTAAAATCCTGTGAAGAGGATGGACCATATGCCATCTGCTCAAGGGAAAAAAAGGACCCATGACATGCAAATGCCGTGGATTTTTTAAAAGGAATCCTTAAATCCTCTATGATTTTATCGCCTGTCTTGACCCTGCCACAGAGTGAATTAAGGGGAGACTCGGACCCCACGCTCTCCCATGTGTCCCGGGGAGCGTGAGGACATGCATGGCCCTCGTCCAATATCATCCTGAATGGCCCGGTCAGAGGGCATCTGCCTGTCTGGGGTGCTGGCTGGGTGGAAGCCAGTTCCCAGGATTGCCTTGGTTGTTTGTGCTGGGGACAGTGGCTCCCAGCCAGCCACCACATTCCAGAAGCATCTTCTCAAGATGCAAATGGAGGGCAAGTTTAGGGAGGGGCCCCCAGGCAGCCCGAGGATTGTAAGGAGGCCCCAACCCCGGGGGAGGGGCGTCCTCAGCTCTGTGTTCAGTCTCCTCTGCGTCCCATGCATCCCATGGCGTGGAGAAAGGGACATCGTCAATCCCAGCGGCTGGAGCTAGCCACTAGGCCTCCAGAAGGCCGGGCCCGAGTCCGGGTTTCCTCTCAGCAAGACGATCATAACGGGCTGATGTGTCCCCGCGAGCGGCTTCTGTGCGCCTGGCGCTGTGCACGGTGTAAGGCCCGGGAGGCCCACGCAGCACGCCCGGCTTTGGAAAATATGCAAAATCAAAACGTATCAGGCCGTTTGTTGAGTAGCTGCGTCTTGTACGACGGTCTTTCACACGCGGTGCCCGTTGCCATCACAATGACCCCATTGAGTGTGCATAGCCCTATGACCAAAACCTAAGGCTCAGAACATTCCGGAACATGCACAGGGTCCCACAGCTGGTCAGTGCAGGTCCCTCCTTCAGACTCCGCGATGTCCAGCTGCTTCCACCATTCCTTATACAGCCCGTGGGTGTGACTCTGCCCCACAGGGGACATTTGGCAGTATCTGGAGATGCCGTGGATTGTCCTGATCGGGAGGCATCTGGTGGGTCAGGAAAGCTGCTGAGCACCCTCCAGGACACAGGACAGCCCCGACCACAGAGAACGACCCGGTCCCAAATGGCCATCGCGCCCAGTGCAGAAACCACTTCGCAGCCGGAGGGGGATGAGCAGCGTTCAGAACGGAGAAGGGAAAGCAAAGCCTTTCTGAGAGGGGCCAGTGGTTCCCGGGAAGCTCTATTCGCAGTGTCACCCCGCCACGCGGGCCGAGAGCCTCGAGGAGGTGTTTCTGGGCGTGTCTGAGAGGCTGAGACCGGCAGCTGGGCCAGGGCAGGTTTGGGGTGGGGCTGAGTCCTCCTGCCAGGCTTCCGTGGCCATCACCTGTGAGTCAGTGCCGTGGTGGCTGCCTGGTGTCCCTCACAACCCACGTCCGCATCCTGACCCTGGAACCTGTGAACGTGGCCTGTTTGGGGAAAGGGTCCTCGCAGACGTCATCAAGTTAAGGGTCTTGTTATGACACCATCTTGCATCACCTGGCTGGGCCCTAAATCCAATGACTAGGATCTTTATTAAAGACAGAAGAGGGAAACTCAGAGGCATCAGAGCAGCCACGTGACCACAGACGCAGAGACAGAGGGACGTGACCACGAGCCCAGGGACGCCTGGAGCCCCCAGAAGCTGGAAGAGGCTGGAAGGATCCCCCCAGAGCCTCCAGAGGGAGCGCCCTGCCGACACCTGGATCTCATACTTCTGGCCCCCAGGCTGTGAGAGAATAAGTGTCTTTTGTCTTAAGCCCCCAGCGTGTGGTAAGCTGTCAGCCCCAGAAAACTAATAAAACAGTCTTTGCCTTTTGGTTTCAAGTTCTTTCAAGAAAACTGCCCAGGACGGCTTGAAATTCAGAAACGTTCATGAGAATGTTGATCTGGGGTCCGCGTCCACCCTGCTGGTGGTCTGAGCCCGGGCGGTGCCTGGGAGCAGCCGGGGGTCCCTCTCCTGTGCACCAGAAGGGCGGTCAGGGTTCGAAATCCGCCGGCGCTGGAGTTCATGGTGGGGCTGAAACAGGTGCTCCCAGGAGGACGGGAGGGATGATTTAGGGGGTGCCCCTCCCTGCTCTTTAGGTAACGGTCCCGGTGATGATCGGATGCACCTTGAGCTCTGTGCCTGTGCGCAGTGATGCCTGCTCTCCTCACCACAGCCTCACGCGGTCAGGTAGGGCAGGGACCTGGCATCCCCACTTCACAGATGGGGAGACTGAGGCCCGGGGGCCCGGTCCGTCCTTCGGGAACTTCATGCTGCAGGAAGCAGGAGGTCTGACTCGGAGCGCTTCAAAGCATGTGGCTCCCGTGGCTGGAGGCACAGAGCAGAGCGTGGAGGATGTCGCTGTGGCTGTTGCCCTGGATGGCTCCCTCGCCGACCCCTGCCTGCCCTGCCCCACTTTTCAGCCTGGTCCTGGAGCTGTGACGTCCCTCCCTGGGGACGGATCCGGGGCTGACCTCACGGGGGTGCGACCCACACCGTCCCACAGGACCCGTGCTTCCGAGGGCCCCGCCTCGGTTCAGAGCTGTTGTCACCGTCTTGAAATTCTGAGTCCTCTGTCTTGGAGCTGCGTTTGCCGCTGGCGGCCACTGAGACGGGGCAGCACGAGCAGGATGGCAGCGATGTGAGCAATAGGACGTCCAGCACCGTCACCCCTTCTGGCACAGCGTCTGTGATGCCCCGAGCACAGAATCCGGGGGACCCACGGGGCGGCGTGGACATCACGCTCGACTTCCTGCAAGGGCAAGGTCAGCGTGTCATGTCTGCAGACCAGCAGGTGTGGCCCTGCCCCAAGAGGCCACGTCTCCTGCTTAAGCCAGGACTTGCTTCCAATGCGCGAGGAAAACGTGGCATTCTAAGACCATGACCAGAAATCCGTATGAGTCTCCCGTGGCCGCCATAACAAACATCACGGCCTGGGGGCCCACACAGCAGACACGTACTGTCTCCCATTCCCAAAGACCGAGCCCGGGATGCAGGCGCGGGCAGGGCAGGGTCCCCCCGAGGCCCCTCTCCTTGTGTGTGGACGGCCGTCCCCTGCCTGTGTCCTCCTGGGGTCGTCCCTCCATGCGTGTCTGTGGCCTGTAACGACCCTGGTCACGCTGGATCAGGGCCACCCCGATGACCCCATTTCACCTAGTTACATCTTTAAAACTAGATCTCTACAGATGGTCACACTGGGATTAGGGCGCCAACCTATGAAGTTGGGGCCATGGCTCAGTCCAGAGCAGCCCGTCGCCCATCTTCCCTACTCACGTGACTTCCCTGTCGACGGAGAAGAGAGATCAGGGATCAGGGAGTTTCCCCGGCCAGTCCTCCAGGCTCATCAGGATGCTGAGCGCAGCGTGTTGGCAGACGGTGCCCAGAGCAGGCGGGGAAGCAGACGGTGGCAATCGTTTTCTGTTGTAAGCGTGAAACACACCGAAGCCTGAGCTACAAAATGCAAACTGCGGTTTCTGTGATTCTGTGCTCCAGGTAAATGCTCTCATATTTGCATTCAAGCCTGGCATCGTGCAGGACGCCTGGGGGGCTCCGTCGGTGAAGCGTCTGCCTTCGGCTCAGGTCGTGATCCCGGGGTCCTGGGACCGAGTCTCACATCGGGCTCCCTGCTCAGTGGGGAGCCTGCTTCTCCCTCTGCCTGCTGCTCCCCCTGCTTGTGCTCTCTCTCTCTCTCTGTCTCTGTCAAATATAAAATCTTTAAAAAAAAAAATAAAAAATAAGACCGGCATCATGCAACATGAAGGTGAACATTAAAATCCATGCTAACAATTTAAATGTAAAACATACTTTTTTTGCTTACGACGACATTAGGTTGTGATTTAAAAAACACGGTTGAGAGACGAGAGAGCAGAGGGGCTGTGGAAGTAAGGGGAAAGCTTGACATCTCAGTGCCTGCACGGCACTTCTTCCTGCTTCGAACAAGGGGCCCTGTGTTTTCATTTCGCACTGGGCAGAATTACGTAGCCGGCCTTCCAGCCTGCACACGTGCTGCTCCCGGCCCACGAGCAGCATCCCTACCTCCGTCCGGATTGATTGTCCCCATGCCACCTGCCACAGCACAGCGGACAGCTCAGTGCTGCTTGCCTCGGATCTGGTGACACGCCCACCCCTGCCCGATCACACGGACCATCCCCTTGGCTGCCCACTCCCGGCTGGTGGCCGGGCCAGTCCCAGCCAACCCCAGGGAAAATCTGGCCGCGGTTAGGAAGTGCGGAGAAGATGCTCGGGTGGGTAGCCGGTGAATGTCCACGGTGTGTGCTCTCCTAAGACCTGTGGGCTGCCACGGAGACCCCACCACAACTTTAATTAATTATGCATCCCATCATTTGTGACTGTCCTTCCCAGAGTGAGGTGCCTGAGAGCAGAATCACGCTGTGCCCGGTGGGCAGGGAGTGACACTTGCTGGACCAGAAGCTTCCCTGCCGGCCCCTGGACCACGGAATGGGCCACAGAGTGGACGGCAGAGGTTAAGACACTCACTCAAGGTCACAGCGCGGGCTAAAACCCAGGCTCCTGGCCAGCAGCCCCGCATGCTTTCTTCCAGAGCTCCCTCACTTGGTGAGTCCAAGGTCAGGGAACCACCTTCCAGATCGGAGCTTCGGGGGGCCCACGTGACGGTAGCCTTGGCCTTGCTCCGTTGCTCACCTGGGGCACAGAAGGAAGTGGGATTGCACGGCTTTACCCTGCTCCGTCTTTTCCTTCTAGATGCTTCCACCAGCAGGCCTTATTCTGCCTCCAAGTGAGTGCGTCAGTCCCCCGCGGTGGTGTGTCCTTTCTCTGACTCGGCCGGTACACGCAGGGCTGGATTACGACTTCTCTGGGCAGGTGCTGACGGTCCATTAAAGGTGAGTTTGTAACAGAAGGTTGTGGGACGCAGGCGGGTATATTGGATACAGATGGAACAATCAAGCCCTCGGACATGCTGCTTCAGAAATCGGTCAGTAATGATCAAAGAGGACTCATTTGCCGGCTCACGGGCCGGTGCGACGAGGGGAAGGAGCCGATCTCCAGCAAACCGCTCGTTCACTAGAGGGAAAGGCTCAGCTGTGAGGTCGGCTCAGTCCCCGCTGGGGCGGCTGCAGCGGGTGCAGGAGGCGCGGGAGGGCCTGTTGCCCTGCTCTGCTTCCCGGCATCCCCGCGGCACCTCAAGGGGCCCGTGGTGAGCGGCTCCTGTTTGCTGGATGGCGGGGCGGGGCGAGTCCCCCACCCGGCACCCCGTGTGGGGGCTGTGGTGACCTGGACTCCCGAGAGGAAAGGCTGGGCCTGCTCATGCTCCTCAGCGCCCAGCACGGAGCCCTGCGGGGATGCACCCGGGGCAGATGCTGGCCAGCGAAGGGTTCAGGTATGTGTGTTTAAAACTCTAGGAACGTGGCCCCATGATCAAGCTGCGGAAGATTCTTGGGGTGGTGTAGGGGGTACAAGCAAGGGTCCCCAGCAGAGAGGACTGGGTTTGCACGGAAGACTACTGCTTGCTGCCCAGCCCACCCCTCAGATGGGGAGACTGAGGCTCGGGGACCGGGTCACAGGCCATCCCTGTGGGCTCTCCTCTCCCATGAGGCTATTTTCGGGGTACTGTCTGTAACAGCCTATCCAGCTGACTTCCTTCCACCAAAGCCAGAGTGAAAGAGGGGTGCCTTCAAAACACGTCTGCACCTCCTTCAACACTCTGCGTTTGGGGGCCAGAGCCTCATTTCCATCCCCTGAATAATGGTCGTCTTAGTGACTGGCTTATTAAGACAAGAATGTGGCCAATGGGTCTGCAGGACGCTGTGGCTAGCTCTGCCGGCTGCCCTGCCTCCCCCGTGGGAGCCGACTGCGGGTCGCAGTGCCATGGGGAAGCCCAGGGCACCCGGAGGAGATGCGGGCTGGAGTTCCAGCCAGCAGCGGCATCCCGCACCAGCCGCCAGCCCTGGGAGGGGAGGGAGCCTCCGACGGACCCCGGCGCAGCTAGCAGCTGGCTGCAAACGCATGAGGGACCCCGAGCTGAGCCGGTCACCCCCCGTCACGCAGGAAGGAGAAAAGGACATGGTGCTGTGTTAAGCTCCTTCGTTCTGGGGTGGTTTCTCACTAGGACGCAACGAGATTCTAAGGTGAGGTTCAAGATTCTGCAGCCCTTGGAGACAGAGGGGGGCAGACCCATGAGAAAGGGGGCCACCCTTTGTCAGTCTTCTCTGGGGCTCTTATAGTGAATGTGCCGTGAGCAGAATGACGCATGGACGGGTCGCCCTTGGCTTTCCCATTTACCCCATGACAGCTTTTCATGGCGCCTGGCCAACATGCAACCTTAAGTGGTTTGTTGAAAAGGTTGCCTCATTAAAAAAAAATGTGCTTGTCACCCAACTGGCACGTGGGTGATGGTGGTGGGGGGCTTCCTGGCAGGGTCCCTGCAGGACAGACCCCTTCCCGGCCCCGCCTGCCACCAGCAAGCCCCGGTGAGGTCTTTCTCCAGATGTCCGGTCCTAATGTCGCTGAGATGCCGCGTGCAAGTTCACGGTCCGTCATTGCCGGGGCGCTCCTGGCTTCCAGGGGAAGGGCGTGTCTGCACGGGGCGACGAAGCTCTGTCCTTAGGCTGTGTGCTCCCCCACGCAGGCACCCCGCTTCCATTCTGCTCTGGAGGGCTCAACCGCTCACGGGAGCGCTTTCCCGTGTCTCGAAGGGTGGGAGCGCCACTTTCCCCGGTGATCCTTCCGTTCCCCCCGCCACTGGGGTCACTCTCTTATTTTTCTCCTTGTTTCTTCATCTGAAGGAAACATTCTGGATGATTCTCAGCACTGCTCTTCTGTGTGGGGCTGTGGGTTCACGCCCTCTGGGGTCTACCTGGGGGGACAACTGTGCCCGGTCGTGTAGGCTGTGAGGACACAGGCCCTCCTGCCTGTGAGTGTGCCTGAAAATCCTTGCTCTCAGAGGCAGTCTTTGGTGTGACCAGGGGTTTGACGGTGCCCCTGCTCGTAGACACGGTTTCTCAGCCCCACCGGGGGCCCCTGCAGACCCGGCTTTCCCCTTCCCGAGCTGGGTCCATCTGGCCCAAGTCAGCCCCCAGCAGAGGACAATGTGGAAGGGCACGTGTTTCCTGGGGGCACCTACCCCCTTCCTGAGCCCACCTCTCCCCTTCTGCCCGATGGCCCCCAGGAGGGTCCCTCACTGCCGTCTCATCTGGTCTCCACCAGGCACGTGTGTTCGTTTTCTGTGGCTACCCCGCGTGGCTCAAAGACTTGGGAAGTTGGTTCTCTCACAGTTCTGACCAGAAGTACAAACAAAGATGTCCACGGGGCTGTGCTCCTTTTCTGGGAGCTCTGGGGCAGGACCCTGGGCTTACAGAGCTGTCACTCCAGGCTCTGCCTGTCTTCCCATTGCCCTCCCCTCCATGTCTCCAGGTCTGCCCCAGTTCCCATAAGGACTTGTTGTCTTTCAATCTTGAACTTAATTACCTCCGCAAAGATACTATTTCCAAATAAGGTCACACAGGTCCTGTGCTTAGGACTTAGGCTATATTGGGGGGCACCAGGGAGCCTCCCACAACATGTTTTGTGCATTCACACAACCCCTCCTTCCCATTCTACTCCTTGATAATTTATGGACTAATTCATACTAGGGCATGTCTTCTGGGACATTACTTAACAAAGCAATGTGTTAACATTCTGATTGCTTTATCAAAGAAATTTAATTCTATTGGAAAACGTGTATTAATCTTCTATCTGGCAGTTTCTGGGTACACAGATCTTATCGTGCCTGCATTCGATCGGGACAGCAGCCCGCTGGGTGATTCAGACACAGCGCGGCTTCTCCGATGCTTATATCTCCTGGAACAGACGGACCTGTGCACACCTGCATTTATAATTTATTGCCTTGTATTTACCGAGCATCTTGCTGTGTCAGACTTTGGACAAGACCTGAGGGGTTCAAAAGAGAATAGAGAGAAGATGCAAAATTTCTGGCTTTAGAGATGGAGGAAGGGCCCAGGAGCCAAGAAATGGGGCAGCCTCAAGAAGTTGGAGGATCAAGGAAATGCGTTTCCCCTTCAAGCCTCCAGAAGGAACACACCCTGCAAATGGAAATCCGTATTGCTTGAAGTCTCTAAGTTTGCCCCTTATTTCCGCTGCTGTGGGGAAGGGGCACAGACTGACGGGGTCTGAGAAATGTCTGGCATGGCCCACAGGGGCGCTGTGAGCACCTCCCACAGGTGGACACACTGAGTGGGGGGCTCCCGCAGCTCCTCATTTTGGGGAGAGCGAGAGAAAATCTTCATTTGGAAGAAGGATGTTAGCTGTATGATGCTTGCTGAGCAGAAACAAAAGGTGGTGTTTTGTAGGGAAGGCTGCGTAGCCGAAGGAGTAAAGCCGGGGAGATGCCAGCACCTCCAGGCTCGGCTCAGTGCTCCCGGGCTGGTGCTCTGCAAACCCTGCCAGTTACCCCGGGGAGGGGGGGGGCGCTCTGCCCATAGGTGGCGCTCCAGGCACCTCCTCTTTCTGGTGGCCCCCTCCCATAGCTCAGCCGCCAGTCTGCAGAGTCCCCACCCCTTGCAGAACCAGCAAAACTGGGTCCCCCAGAGGCACCCTCACAGTGGCCCGCCAGTGTTTCCAGCTCGGAGGTGGGAGTCTGAGCCGCGGTTCCCATGTCCTCCCACTCCCACTGGGTCTCTTCTTAGGAGTAGCTGCTCCATGTGGGGGCTGCCCAGCCATGCCGAGGAGCTCTCCCGGGGCCTCCATCCGCTGGGTGCAGGCAGGGGTACCCAGGGAGCAGCCACATGGACAGCCTCCTCTAGAACTCTCTCTCTCCAGGACAGCTGCGTGGTTTCTGTCTCTTGTCTGGCCTTGTCACAGTCACAACCCGCGTTCAGGGAGGATGACGGAGCGAGTGGGCTTCAGGGCACACGGGGAAAGGACGGCCGTTCCAGGTGGGGGAGCTCATGCCGGTGAGGCCCGTCAGGCCAGCACTGCCCTCCTCTGCTGTGATTGCCCTGCTGGGCTCATTGCAGGGAATAATGCCGTCCTCCTGCTGCTGGGGCTCCCAGGATGGGTATCCGGGGCTTGGAGGGCCCTCGGTCACTCCCAGGGTCCCCAACACCACTCCGTCCCTCCCTTGCCCCTGCACCCTCGCCAACAGTGGAGTCCCGGGGGACACCATCAGCTGCTGGCTGGCAGACGTGGGCCAGGCGCTCACCTTGGTGAATGGGATCTTTCTGAAAGCCTGAGAGCAGAGGCCAACGTGTCCTTAGAAATATTCTTTATGCTCTTTAAGAAAATGCAGTTTTGAAAAACTTATCTCCAGGAAAGATGACCGATGCAGATAAATTCCATGCCTGTGCTCACACCTCCAGCCTGCATTTTCTCCAGAACCTTCCTGGAGCTGGTGCTGGGGGCACCTATGTCTTCCATGTTCCCTGCAGCAGCGGTGCCCAGGCCTCCCGGGGTTAGCAGACACCAGCTCGGCCCCAGGATGCTGCTGACGCCGTGGGGAAGTGGGGGCCACTTGCTTCGCTGGCTGGGGGGAGCTCGGGGTGATGTTTTCTGCCTCTCTCTGGTCCCTAGAAACCTGAGCGGGCACAGCATGTTCTTTTCGGGTAGAAAAAAAGAAAAAATCTTCATCGATCATGGAGTCTGGGTGTCAGAACAGGCAAAACTGTGAAATACGACGTTTCTCGTGTTGTATGGGTGCTGCGTGACCACCTCTCCCTCCTGGTTCTGCAGTTTTCCTGTTGTGTTGAGCAGCACACACAATTCGCTCCTGGATCTGCCCTCTGGAAGTGGTGCCGGGTAGGTCGCCGTGGAGGCCAGCTGGCAAGGAGGCCCTCCCCCATTCTGTGCTTTACATGTGGGGTTCCTGTCCCTCGTCACAGGCTGTGCTCATGTCCTGGGTCCTGCTCCAGGCATCTCTCCTGGCTTCTGGTGGCTGACCCACCCTTAGTGCTCCTGGGCTTGTAGACACGTCCCTCCAGCCTCTGCCCCATCCAATGTCACCTTCTCCTTCTTCCCTTATAAGGACACTGGTCATGGAGTTAGGACCCACCCTCCTCCAGGTGCATACGTGTCATTACTCATGTATGACCCATCCCCTACAAGAAGTGCACCCCAGTGTAAGCGTGAACCCCAGTGTAAACTATCAACCATGGGTGACGGCGACGTGTCTGCATGGGCTCACAGACTATGACAGGTGCACTGGCCTGCTGGGGTTGTGCACAGTGGGGGAGGCTGGGGGGCACAGGGATGGAGGCTATACGGAATATGAGAATTCTCTCTACTTTCTGCTCAGTTTTGCTGTGAACCTGAAACTGCTTTAAAAAAAAAGATGACGTATATATTTTGTAAATACGGTAGCACAGATTTGAGTTTCAGCTGAGCAACGACTAATTTTTTTTTTTTAAAGATTTATTTATTTATTTATTTGACAGAGACAGCCAGCGAGAGAGGGAACACAAGCAGGGGGAGTGGGAGAGGAAGAAGCAGGCTCCTAGCGGAGGAGCCTGATGTGGGGCTCGATCCCATAATGCCCTGAGCCGAAGGCAGACGCTTAACGACTGAGCCACCCAGTCGCCCCAAATGTTTTAGTGTAAGTATATCACATGCTCTGTTGGGATATGCTTACGCTAAACATGCATGGCCAGCAGTCTTACTTGGGAGACGGATGTGAGTGGTGGATGTTGTTTCTTGTTGGACCAGAGGCCCAGGGGAGGAAGCAGCGGCTCCCCCGCTCCGGGATGTCGCCACCAGCCGTGCCACCTGCTGCCTCTCCTATAACATGAGCCGGGAGCCCTGGGTCTCAGCTTAACCCAGTCTCAGGGATGGGCAGGTCCTTGGCGGATGTGGGTGGTGTCCCCTGGCCTTATGTGGGCAGAATAGGGATGGACCCGTGGGACAGGTTTCATGGAACAAATGCCCCAAATTGCAGCATCCTGTCAACCCTTCGGGCACCTGCTGATGTTCTCAGGGAGGGGGAAGTGGGGGTCCTGTCCCGGTACTGAGATTGTGGCCTTGAGCCTTTAAAACAGACATTTTTGGAATCCCGTGATCCAGTTGCTTTCAGATCCAGCCTTTAAAGATCCTGCATCGTATCCCCCGGTGTTGTGAGCCAGGCCCTGAGTGCAAGACGCACCTGGCTGCTCCAGCCCTGGCCAGCTGGCCTGCCGAGGACGGCATGCACCCTCTTGCTTGTCATCGGTTGAGGAAGCAACTGAACTGACCATCAAGTGAGTGTGTAAAGAGCACGTCAGATCTCAGGCTTGCAGCTCTCCTAGAACAGTGAACGTGGATGCTGGGGCTGAGGACGGCTGTGTCTCTTCTCCAGCACACCCAGCCTCCAAGTGTCCTGAAGTCCCCATGCCAGCCTTGCCACGCTGTACCTGGGAAGACCGTGGCCAGCCGGGCCTGGTCTTCACATGCACAGAGAGTGGACGGTGGGCGCCGGGGCCGGGGGAGGGATGGGGGTCGGTGTCTCCTGGGGACAGCATCCATCTGGGAAGGTGACCAAGTTGTGCAGACAATGGAGTGACAGCCCCCAAGCAGTGAGGCTGGGTGACACTGTCATGCCACAGAACTGTACACTTAGAAACAGTGACGGTGGTAAATTGTGGGCTATGTGTATTTTACTGTAATTTTTAAAAAACCACCACCAACAACAAAAACAGCAGTGAGTGAAAGAGGTTTCACACACGTGCACCTGACATGCTGAATGGGATGAGACCGGAGAGCAGGGGCCGCGGAATGAGAATCGGGGAGGGCAGTTAGCACAGTGCCTGCACCCAGAGCCCCCAAGACACAGGGAAAGTGGGGAGTCACCCGCCGTTGGGTGCGGGAGGGGGTTGGGGACGATTCCCGGCTGAGCGCTCCCTTCCCTGGGCAGCTGGCTCCACTGGAGCTCAGGCTCCCTGCTTTGTCTCTGTGTTTTACAACTACCCTGGGGGGCCTGCAGGTGGGGAGGCAGGGTCTCGTCGTCAGGAACCCAGGAGCTCCTACTCAGGGCTCGGAAAACAGAAATATGTGACAGACGTGTGTTGGCTTTGGCTGCCCGGCATCTGGTCTTCTCCCTAGAAGGAGCACCTCAGTCCTTCCCAGAGAATCGGCCTGGCTGACACTGCATGCCTACGGTGCCCACGCGCTGACCTCTCGCGGGCCGCAGACATAGGTGGGCCTCTGAGCATCCCAACAGTGGTCGGTTCATAGATGCACAGAATCCAGGGCTGATCACGGTCAAATGCTCAAGTCGGCCTCAACTTCCAGGCTCTTGTCCGAAGTGTCGGCAGAGCGAGGTGCTCTTGCCCCTGGGGACGCGGTGCACATGGTAAGTTACGCTGTGTCCTGTCGTGGACTGGGCTGTGCCCCCCACACGGATACATTGAGCCCCTCCTTCCCCGCATGACTGTATTTGGACACAGGGCTGTGAGGAGGTAATTTACATTAAATCAGGTCAGAAATGTGGGCCCTGGTCCGGGAGAATCCGCGGCCTCAGCAGCAGAGGAGGGAGGTCTCTGGTGGGAGTACACAGCGAGGAGGTGGCCGTCCGCACACCAGGAAGAGGGTCCTCACCAGGTCGGCCGGCACCTTGATCCTGGGTCTCCAGCCTCCAGCGCTGTGAGTCGTGTGTCTGTTGTTTGAACTGTCGGGTCTGGGAGCTTTGCTATGGCCGCCCCAGCTGCCTGGACAGGAACTCGTGACCCTAGCACCCCAGCAGTTTCCAGCAGCAGACGTCCGCGGTTCACCCACAGCCACATGTTGTGCTGGTCGGCCGGAGCTCTGCTCCACGCTTCCTTTGTTTTCGGTCTGAGGTTGCAGGCGCGGCCTGTCTGCTGGGCTTGGGATCCACAGGTCTCGTGGCAAGGAGAAAACCACGTGGCAGAACCGAGCAGAGGCCCTGAGCTTCCGCTCAGAAACGGCACAGGTCACCTGCACACACACTCCCTTGAGCAAGCCTAATGTCGGGGGGCGGAGGGGTTGACCACCAGCAGGGACGGGCCCTTGGAGAAGGCCAGAAAATGTTCAGCACTGACATAATCCATCTGGTATAAACCCACTGCTGTTGGCAGCCGCCTGGACAGCACAAGAAGAGGCGTGCCTGCCGCAGGAGCTCACGAGAGCCCAGCAAAACCAGGCACGGACCGGCACCAAGCCCTGGGTCCCGCCGTCCTGACTCATCTGACGTCTTCAGATTCATGAAGCAATAAATAACTCGGTGTTTCTCCTTAAACCCATTGAGGTGCGTTCTCTGCCTGCAGGAACCTGGACCGACGGGGTCTCATCGACCGTGCGGGATTTAGCAGATCTGCCTCGGGAAGCCAGGGCACGGCGTGGGTTTTCACTTTATGTCTGCGGAAGATGTGAGTGAGGACGTTCACTGGCTCGGCCTGTCCGGGGCGGAAAGGCTCCACTGCATGTCGTGACCTGAGCACCTTTGCTGTACCCAGCCCTGTCCCTGGCACAGGGGACCGATGGAAGAGGAAGGCGTGGTCGTATATTAGAGGCCTTTCAATGCCAGGGGGACTGGGGAAGAGACCCCCGCGGCCAGAGCAGAGCGTGCAAACAATGATGGAATAGGTGAGGGGGATGATCTTCGTCCCGGAGGGAATGACCCTTCCCACCTGCGCAGCATGGCTCCAGGTGACAGCTGAGGTCCATTTCACCGTTGTGGCTCACAGGTGGGAGCCTAGAGAGGAGCTCGTGGCCTCGCTGGGGCTGAGAAAGTCTCTGGGTGCCCGGGATGCTCCCTGGGCCGTGGCGTGCTGCTTCTGAATGTTTAACCACTGGTACTGAGGTGGGGGCTGGGGGGCTCATCGGTCGCACTGGCTGCTTCCCATGGGGTCAGTATTCCCACCGTGGGCAAGGTCAGGCACTCCGGGATATTAGCACCATGCAGAGAAACAGAACTAGCAGTGTGTGTGTGTGTGTGTGTGTGTGTGTGTGTGTGTGTGTAAAAGAGCATTAATTACAGGGAGTTAGCTCAAAGTCCTGACCCAAGAAGCCACTGGTGCAAGCTCCAGTCCGAATGTGAGTTCAAAGGCAGGGGACCAAAGTCCCAGCTCAAAGTCAGACTGGCAGGCAGAGAGAAAGAATCTTCCCTTCCTCAGCCCCATGTTCTTTTTTTATTTTTATTTATGAAGATTTTATTTATCTATTTGAGAGAGAGAGAACACATGAGCAGGGAGAGGGGCAGAGGGAGAAGCAGACTCCCCGCTGAGCAGGGAACCCGACACAGGGCTCAGTCCCAGGACCCTGGGATCATGACCTGAGCCGAAGGCAGACGCTTCACCAACTGAGCCCCCCAGGGGCCCCTTCAGTCTCTTGTTCTATTCAGACCCTCCGCTCAACTGATCGGATGAGGCCCACCCACATGGAAGGACAATCTGCTTGACTCAGTCTACCTATTCGAATGTTAATCTCATCCAGAAACCATCATGGACGCACCCAGAATTATGTTTAACCAAATATCAACCCCCCTCCCCCACCATGGTCCAGTCTAGTTGGCACATAACCTTGACTGTCACACACAGTGACATCATTGACCACAGAGCTGGGACAACACGCACGGGGTTTGCCCTTTCGAGCCGTGCCAGGTGCTCAGGCACACCACCGCCCTGTGCCCCATCCCCAAGTCCTCACAGCTGGCTCCCTTTCCTCTCCGTGTTTCCCAGGCTCCGTGCATTCCTGAACAGACCTCTCGGTCCAGTGGGGTCTCTCTCACGGACTCCGTCCGGCATCTCCGAACAATCCTGCCCTGTTTTATTGTTCGTTGGATAAACAAGCTGGATTATGAAGAGCAAGCCCTTCTTCCTGATTCTTGCCCCACACAACCAGCCCAACCAGCCTGGCCTGTTCTGAACCAGGCAGCTCGCACCCCGTCAGCTTCAATGGCACCCCTTGTCCTCAAAGGGCCTGGAGACACAGGGGGCCGAGGGGAGCTCTGAGAAGCTGGCATCCCCTCTCCACGGCCGGCTGGCCGTCCACCCGCTGCCCCCTCTTTCTGCCTGATACTTGAGGTTATAAAACCCGCTTAAGAAAGCCAGTTTCCTTCCACGCTTACTGAGCCCACGTATTCAACACACAGCAGCTAAGGACTTCTCAGCCCAGGCCCTGAACCCCGCACTGAGGATTCGAGGTGACCAGATACGACCTCTGTCTCAATCTGGCTGGGGAGAGGGACCCCTGCTGGATAAGGCCAGCCCTGCTGTCAGTGCAATGGTGGGAGGATGGGGGATGCGTGGTGCCCAGGGACGTCACCCAGCATGGAGCATCAGGGCGGTCTGCCTGGAGGGGATGCCATCCCACAGGAGCCCTGAGGACTGCACAGGGTTGGAATCGCCCAGGAGAGATGGGAATGGCATTGTCAGCAGAGGGAACACCAAAGGCAAAGACCGGACGCTCCAGGGCAGATCTGATTCCCCAGGACGCTGCAGGTGTAACCTGGAGGGTCATGAATCGTGGATGTAGGGCCAGGCTGACAGCCTCCTCCCCCATCCTGTAGCGTTGCGGGTTTCTTCTGCAGACAGTGAAGGCTCTGGGGCAGGTGTCGGGCGTGGTCAGAAGGGAGAGCTTCTCACACCACCCAGTGGACTTGAAGTGTCTCCATGTTCCCAGAGAAGCACAGCTGGGGGGTCCTGGGTTCTCCGCCCCCCCCCCCCCGTGTTGCTGCCTCCCTTCAGATGCGCTTAGAGCCTGCTGCATCTCGTAGGGGAAAGGGGGACCACATCCGGGAGCCCAGCAGCGGCCTGCGCTCCTCCTTCCCCGCTCCACCTGCCATCTCTGGGGGACAGACAGCTCTTCACACACTTGGGAGCGGAGGGTGTCTGAGGATGCCGTGAGGCGTCACGGGGGGGGGGACGTGACCCGGCTTCCCCAACCACTGGATTGCAACGGGACCTGGAACGGGAACTGCGTCAAGACAAATGCGCTGTGTTCTGGCGGCCAGCGCCTCTCTCGCTTTCTCACCCACCTCCCACGCCAACGAAGAGCTGGTTGAGGGCTCTGCATCCCCATCTCCTGAGCTGCTCTCCTGTTTATCTTCCTCAAGGTGCAACTGAGTCTGAGCGAGGGGGGCCCGGCAGGGATAGGCCGCGACGACTGGGTCTCCAGCATCAGTAATCCACACACGGCTCCACCAGGCACAAAGCCCAGACTCAGGGCTGGCCTGGGAGGGGTGGGCTCTCTTGCACCTGCGAGCCTCTTTAATTTTCTTGAGTGTTTTTGTGGCCGAAGTCCAGGGAACAATAACCTTGGCCAAAAATTAAAAAAAAAAACAACAACCCACAGTGTATGTACTTTTACATAAATCATATTAGGGTCCTATTTCCTGTGGGGTCAGACTGAGAGCCAGGACTCAAGGTCATCCCGAAGTCCCTGTTACCGACAGGTGGCGTGACTGCCTGCCCCACCCCACGCCCTCCCCCTGCCCCACGGGCCGGGGACCATGACCTGAACACTCGGGTTGTTTTTCCTTGGTCCACTGATTTTCTAAGGACTGGAGCCCAGTTGAAATGTCATTTCCATGGGTGATTTACGCCGTTCCTCACCCGTTGGCTGAAGTCACTTCCACGAGCCTGAGACCATGAACGGCTACCATGTAGGGAGCTGGATTCATGCTAAACAGCGCTGGGAGGTAAAGTCGTCCCCCATCCTGCAGAGCGGAAACCGGCACGGAGAGGGGGTGTGACCACCGAATGTCGCCCAGCCGGCAGCGGCAGGCTGCGATTTCACTGTCCTACAGCTTTATTGATGTAGAACTGAGATACAATAAACCGGCCGTTTGTCAAGGGTACTTTTTGCTACGTTTTGACACATTCGCACACCAGGGTTTCAGCCTCCTCACCACCAGCGTTTGGGGCTGGAGAATCTCTGTTATAGGGTCCGTCCTGTGCCTTGTAGGGTATTAAGTGCTGTCCCTGGTCTCTACCTGCTGGATGCTGGCAGCAGCCCCCCAGGCGTAACAGCGAAACTGTCTCCAGTGTCCCACAAGGGGCAACATTGTCCCCACGCAAGAACCATGTGTGCACGCCCATACAACCGTCACGACCATGGGGGTGGTGAGTACACCTCTCACCCTCGAGGTTCCCTCACGCCCCGTGGGGGTCCCTCCTTCCCATAGGAACCCCGACCCCAGGCAACTGCCTGCTTCCTGGCACTAGAGAGCTTGTAGTACTTTCTAGAATTCTTCAAGAAATGCAATCATGCAGTGTGGACTTTTTTTTTTTTTTTGAGCTAGCTTTCACTAGGCATCATTATTTTGAAATCGACCCAGACTGCCCTGTGGACAACTCACTCCTCCGTGTCCCTGAGCTATGTCTGTGGTGTGGATGTCCCACACTTTGCTTGTCTCTTCACCTGGTGATGGACATCTGGGTTGCTTCCAGGTGTTGGCTGTTCCGGGGAAGGTGTTATGAACAACCACTCAGGAGTCTTTGCACGGACGTGAGTGTTCATTTCTCTGGGCTAAGCGCCCGCAGCGGAGCAGCTGGGTCATGCGGTGGGTGGGGGGTGCTGTATGTGCCTCAATGCTTAGGAACCTGCCACACCGTTTCCCAACGTGGTCAGGGCTCTGACTCCAATTTCCCCAACTTTGTGCTCTTTGTTCCCCACCCATTGATTTTCCAGATCCAGGACAAGGCAGAGCCCGGTGGGTGGGATTTCCGGGAAAAGGGAGGCTAGCGGGAGATCATGGATCGTTGAGAAAGTGCCAGAAAGGGGCCACTGCAGGCAGGATGTCAGAAACCCAAGACTTTCCCTGCTGGACAGGGAGGGGCCGCCACACTGTGCTCCCCACGTCTTACCTTTCCCATCCCAGACGGTGAAACCACCTTCCTTCCCGGGAGCTGGGGCCTCCCCGACCCAGGACAGGTCACATTCCACAGACAAATTAGCCGATTTCAATGACTTAACTCTTTCAAACCAGGAGAGACACTCCACCAGGAGAAGGACACACACGTTCTGGAAACTGCCCTCAAGTGTCTGCTGGATCGTATGCTGCCTGGGCCGGATTCTTCTTAACTTTTCCCCCTCAGTTGCCTCCTGAATAACATATCTGTGTCGTAGAAACAAACACACAATAAACTTCCAGAAAACCTAATATGGGCATTTATTTTCTTTCCAATCACGTGGCTTCAGCGCTCAACGGCAAATCCCACTAGAACGGAAGAATCCGTAATCTGCAGGGCAGGCCCGGGAGTGCCAGGGAACCAACCAGACCTTGAAGGAATGTTTCCCTCTCTCTCAAATCCTTTAATAAAGACTTAAAAATGGATCTAATGACAGAATGAATAATCCTGAATTCTTGCATTGAATGAGATTTCTTTTTTCAAAGCTAAATACAAACCTTTCAATTAGGTACACACATAAGGGTACAAAGACTTCAGTTTTCTTACTTCTGGAAATGTGGGGATTACAATTTAATCCATAATTTTAATGAGAAGCAGATTAGCTCCATGTAGTACATTCAGAATTAGTCCTAAATACAATATTATTTTAGATTATGTCTGTTCACTGAGAGACGGATTGAACTGTAGTTTTTTGGCTCGTTGTCGAATTGGAGTCACTTGAAAATACGGGGACTGGTTCTAGAATGACACCACGGAACCATTTCCTCTGATAAGTGAGACTGGGGGTCACAGTAGGAAAAAGGCTTTTCTCATGGAGATCCTGTTGATTGGGCTTGGACTTTTATTTTTAACCTCTATGTAATAATGTTGTAATTTAAAAGAATGCAAAACAACGTTGGTGAAGAACCCCCCTTAATTCCCCAAATCAAGAGGCGACTATCATTTACTTTTTAGTGGGCATGTTCACATATGTTTGTGTTATTTCTGGATGTATGCAAGCACGTGAGGTTGGAATACATATATAACAAGAGAAATAGTTTCAAGCTAGCCATTCTTCAGTCTGCAAATTGGAGACAGTGCTCTGGGTTAACAACTGTATCTCACCTGCAAACGTTGAATGCAGGTCTGTGATCAGGCCATGGGTCAAGGCCTTCTCATTTGCTAAGTGTATGAGTCAGCTTTTGCTACAGTAACAAACATGCCCGTCCTGGCTTTCTACTGCCATGCATGTGTTTCTTACTTGCAGGTGGGGGGCTGCCCGTGGCTCCTCCAGCCCCCCCCCCCCAGCTCTGCTGGGCAGGGTTCCAGGCTGTGGGTCAGAGGAACTTCGGGTCCGTTGGGCTGCACTCATCCCTCGTTCTGGGGCTGAGGCTGACAGAGCAGCTGAATCTGGGGTATCAGGATGTGTGAGGGTGCAGCTCCTGTGCGGGCTCAGAATGCTCAGTCCCATCCAGATTCCACGCAACAAACCATGCCAGAGCCACGGGGAGGGGACGTGCCCTCGGCCCTCGGAGGGGCGGCGGGGTGGGGTGGGAGCGTAGAGTACGGCAGCTATTTTCAGAACAACAATATCGTCTGGGCACTGCGTGGAAAGAAATAACAAAGGACGCTGGGCTTCTGCTGAGCAAGAGCAGGGCGTCAGACCAGCCTCTTGAGCGGACACTCTGTGGTCCTTGAGGCCTGGTTCCCTATTGTTTTCTGGACTTGAGTTTTGTGCACATTAGCGAGAGGAACGTGCTTTAAGCTATCAGTGCCGACAACGGTCACAGCTAATAAAATCTCACCCTCTGAGCACTTACGATGAGCCTTGCACTCAAATTACCCTGCTGGCTCGTCAGCACAACTGGATGAGGTGGTCATCGTTATCCCATTTGGGAGAAGACAGAACTGAGGTCTAGAAGTTACTGGGGGGGACCAGGCAGGACTCAAATTCTGGCCTGTTTGACCCTGAGACCAAGCTCGTCCCCACTGGAGACTCCCATGCCACTGGTTCAGGAGTGTGTGCGTGTGCACACGTGTGATGTTAACACTCTCTTATCGATAAAGGAGGGGAGTAGATTGTGCGCTCCCGGGGAGAAGAAGTTACCAATATCAGAACAATCCACCCATGGCGGGAGCCCTAGTCCCTAGGAAAGCTGAGCCTGCATTTCTGTAGAAAACACGGTCTCACCACAAGCCTTATGGGGGCCACCGGATCCCATTTCTGGTTTTCCCTGCCCTCCCGAACGCAGAGGAATATTACCTTTCTCCTCGAGGTTGCACGTGGCCACATGACATTCGTTGGCCAGTAAGGCCTGAGCGGAAACAGGCCGTGAAGGCATAGGAGAGCTGGGGGTGGCATCTGCCTCTCTTCCTTTGCTGTGACAATTGTGGCAGCAGCACATCAAGGATGGCTGTTGTGCAGAGCTCCCCAGACCCACAGCGGTGAGCAAGAAACAGACCGTTATGGCACGGAGCCACCCGGAGTCCGGGGATGTTTGTTATCGCAGAATAACTCGGCTCCTCCGCCTGCCCCCAGCACCGCGGCTCTGTCCGTTTCTGCAGGTTTTGTCTCCAGCCACATCTTTAAAAACACACACACACGTCCTCCTCTATGACGTTAAGGAAGAAAATCTGAGCCTAGCATGCAGTAGTCTTCGTGCTCTGATCTGTGACCAGCCGGCCTCGCTGTTGGCAGCCCAGATGTCCCCCTTCTCTGGTGCAGGATGGGGTCCCCATCATAAGCCATGCAGTGGGACCTCTTGACAACGTTGCTGTCTGCAGACCGGGCTCTCAGCTGACTCGCAGGCCTGCTGGCGTTTCAGACCCACGTTTCCAGCCCCGTAGTGGGCGGTGTGGGGCGATGCCCCGGCTTCAGGCCCCAGCAGCCCCATCGGCCCCGAGCCCCCTGCCCTGTACAAGGATCATCAGCCCTTCCCCACAATTTCCTGGGTGGGGTGGTTTACAGCGGCAATGGTGGTTATGACTCCCAGGACTCAGAGCGACGGGTCATGTTAAGAATAAAGCAAGCGCTGCCATGGAGTCTCGCGGTGGAGTCAGAGCTCCGAGCTGGACGGTGTTTCGGTCTTGACCTCACGGCGCCACCCGCGGGCACACACGCCCCTCTCCTTTGCACACGCGCCCCGGGGCCGGACCATGGAGCTCCCACTTCCCTTCCTGCCGCCTCGGAGTAAAGATCCTTAACTAGACAAGAAGCCACCGCACCTAGCCGCCCTTATTTCTTTAACCGCGTGTTCTGTTTGTTATTTTTAACAACACATGCAGTGACAAATATTCATACCTGCACCAGCCTCTAAGCTCCCCCAGCTCTCATTATAGAATCAAAAAAAAAATCAGGTATGGAAGTAATTTATATTTAGTTGTTATTAAAATAATTAATTGCATACTCCACAACTGTCTGCGTTTTCAGCGCATGGCTACGAAGGCTCCGCGCTCGACATCGGCTGGTGCCTTTTGCAGGGGCAAAATATGGTGCCCTCTCGGCCTGCGGTGCTCTTAGTGGAAACCTTCGCAGCGTCAGCGTTCAAAGGCACTCGGGGAACCCCCAGAAAGAAACCGAGAAGGAGCCATTAAGTGAAGGACTGGTTATAATTCCTGTAGCGCACATTTCCTAATTAGGTTATTAGTGAGCCAATCAACCTTCAATGCCAGAGCCTATAACGCAAACACTCGGGTGGCAGGAGTGTTAAGTCACTGCTAATGAAGGGGGCTTAGGAGGATCTCTGGATGGGGCCAGGGTCCCGCTGAAACCCTCTTCTGTCCTCAGGCACTGCCCCTCATCAGGGTAGCAAGACCTTAGCTGCTCTTGCTCGCCGCTCCAGCCCCACGGGGATCCCCACTGCCAGTCTGCACACCGGCCACCGGCCCAGCCCCACCCGAGCATGTCCCAGGGCCACACTCGCTCCCCACAGGCACCGCGGGGATCTCCTGTCTTTTGTGCAGCAGTAAAATGAATGTTTGCAGCATCAGTGGGCACGGGGGTGGCACTTTCAGGTGGAATGCTGGGTCTCAGGGGTCCTGCGGGTGGAAAACAGGCACAGCTCACTGTGGATGAGAAGGGAGAGCGTAGCTGGATTACCAGGCGGGCGCCAAGGAAGACCAGTGTTCCCAGACTGTTCCCAGGCAGTTCCTGAGTATCTGTGGACATCAGCTTAGGGCAGACACAGGTCCACTTGGCAGAGCCATCAGCAAGAGTGGAGGGGGGCAGCTTTTACGGTCTTTAAAAAAACTCAATTAACTTTATTTGAAAATTTAATTGGAAAATCAATTCATTTTACTATTGTAAAAAAATGTGTATTCTCAGAATTCTGAAACTTGCTCTAAAATCAATCCTTCCCATTTTCACATGAGCCACCCCCAAATTCTTGAATTCGAGAGTGTGCTCTGAAAGCAGTGCCGTCGCGGGCTGCTGATCTCACGTCACTGAAAGTTCCGTGAGTAGAACCCCGGTTGCCTCCTTGAAGTTCCACGGATGGTACGTGGCCACCAAGAGCTGGACGAAGTCTAACTCGCTTCCGTGCGTCAGTTCTCCAGGGGCTTGGTGGCAGCCCCTGTGCCAACTCCAGGCTTCTATTTCTAGATGAAATATCTGATTCTCTCCACCAGTCTTCATCCTGACAATAGCGAGCACTTACCGCGTGTCTATTATGTGACAGCAAAGCCATGTTCTAGGCATCATTTCATTTACCCTCATGAAACCCAATGAAATACATACTATTATTGTCCCTCTTTGACAAACAAGGAATCTGGGGCTCAGCGTGCCTGAGCCGGCCCCCCAGATCCATCCAGCTGGTACACACGGAGCCGGGGCTCGGCTGTCAGGTGACACAGCGGTCGCCAGCTCCAAGCTGGACCCACCCACCAGGCTAGCCCGCCTCCTTCAGGACGGCGCCCATTCTCCGTGTTCCAGACTTTGGAAATGCATTCTTCCACCGGCCTGTTTGGCTAAATATACAACAACAGCACAGTTTCATGTTTGTTTTGTTGAGGGGGTGTGGGCGGGGTGGTTTTGAGGTCCAAAAACTTGCAGGGACCCAATTAGCATCAGCTGACACTGTTCATAACACAAATCAGAGAAATTCTGGGATCAAAGAAGCTTGGCTCAGCCCCCCTCCCTCTCCTTTCCATCCTCCTCCTCTTCCTCCCAAACTCAGGCCTCCCTGCACCTCAGAAATGTGCCCGGGGCGGGGGGGGGGGAGGGGGTAGCAGCACACAGGGACAGGGAGAGGTGGTTTTCCCCACGAGAGCATGCTCGGGCTTTTATCTTCACCGTCCACCTTGACAAAAATTCAGTATTCTTTAACTCTATTATTTTAATAATCATAATAAATAAAAATGTCACTACATTAATAGCAATGTAACAATAACATAGCAATCATAAATAATAGTGATGTCGTTACAGTAAGAAGTACATGATATTCCTGAACCCAAGGGGTCTGACTGTACAACATCCCCTGCACCCTAGGCTCCCGACACCCCCACTTTGCCCGTGGGGCATCGCGCGGACGCTGGAACAATGCAGCGGGATAAGGGAGGAGATGCACGGTGATGGGGGGGGTGCAGTCTCAGCCCTGCAAACTCCACGCTTCTGCCCCCACTCAAGGGGCTAACGGCTGTTCCCATGTCTGAAGTCTATTTGTAGGAGGCATTTGACGAACAGGGGGGTCCGTGACACGGCATAGCAGCGTTTCCAGTGCATGGTGGCCTTGGAGCACACGGGCTGGGTCTTGGCGGAGTCCAGGCCACCTAGGTAATAGCAGGTGCACACAGACTGCCGCACGATGGCAGAGGGCGGGCAGGGAGGACAGTGGTGGGACACTGCCCAGAGCCTGCAGGGTGGTGAGTGTCAGCCTGGCTGGCAGCCCCAGACTCCCCAGTCGTGAGCACTGCAGCGGCCCCGGCTTACCCATCATGGTGGTCCTGCCCTGGGCAGGACGGCGGTCTACAGCCCCGGGGGGGGGGGGGCACGGGCCAGCAGCAGGCCCAGGCCCCTGGGTGGACTCCAGGCTGCACAGCCCCTGACATGGCCTCTGCCTCAGGACCCCACAGCCAGCCACCCCCCCCCCCCCAAGGTGCTACGCAGGAGCAGAACTCTGTTTTCCTGCCCCACACCCTGTGGCTCGCGCACGGCCTGTCTAGAGAGAGGGAAGCTAAATCACCTTGATGAGATGATCCTGTTGTTTGCCTCTCCTGCCGAGTGAGTAGCTCAGAGCAGCACCCCCCCCCCCCCCGGGCTGTCAGCAGAGAAGCCGATCAGACTCAGGTGGGAGGAAGTCAAATAATTTACTGTTTGACATTTTCTTTTGACTTTTATATTACCTCTTCCATCTAGAATTAATTTCCTTAAGTCTGACTTAGGGAAGGGCAAAGCCAGAAGGCTTTTTTCAAAGTGGGAAACCTACCAAACGGCCCCATTCGCTTCCCAGATGCCGCAGGCGAGATGCATGGCTGTATCGGTCTCTTCCTCCGCGAACACAGAAAATGCTACTCTCTTCAAATGCTGCCTTCAGAGCAGTGGGTGCCTACAAGTCGATTCTCCGGACAAAAGTCAACGCTCCGTATTCGTACACGCCGAATTACTTTGGGGTCCTTGCTAGTGCGTCGTGGCCCCCTGTCTGTGCTGTCCGCAAGCATCTCTCTGGAGGGCACCACGCCGCGGGTCCCACGTGCATGTCTAGGAATGTCTTCTCTTGGAGGGGAAGGTGGCAAACACCGGCCTCCTTTCTGTGTTTGATTCTGAGCTATTCGTGCCAGAACGCATGTCGGATTCACCCCCCGCACACTGGGGTCCCTCGTGGCAGAGTTTCTTCCATTAAATTAATTCAGAGGCCGGGTTTGGAGGAGGTCCTCGAGTGGAGAGGACGTGACCGTGAGCTGGCTCCGGGCCATCGGAGGCTCCTCACGCCCTCCTGTCCTTGGAAAGCGCCAGGATGGGAGCCGGTCCCCAGGGCTCAGCCTTGGGAGAGTGGCGTGGGGTTGAGGCCGCCTGGATGGTGTAACACCTGAGCGCTGTTAAGGCCTCTGTGAACCTTGGGAGACGGGTCTGGAGTTCTCCTCGGATGGGAGTTCCTTGCTTCTTACACCTGCCACCCACCTTCTGTGCCAGGTCTCTGCCTGCCGCCCACATTTGGGCCTCCAACACCTTCCCTGGGCTCCAACATCCACCGGGCACTCTGCAGATGTGAGGGGCCCTGTGAATGGGCACCCAAGCTGGTCAAGACAGCCCCCCCCCCCAGATTTCCAGCTAGTGGAGGGAGAACAGAGGAGGGGACTCAGTGAGAACTGGAGGCCCATTGCACCAGGTGGGCTGGGACAGGAACAGACACAGGAGCAGAACAGGAAGTTTCCCTGAAGGGAGGGGATGGGGGAGCCCCTCCTGAGAGGGAGAGGTGGGGTGAGAAGGTGAGGACCCCTGAGGGCCTCAGGAGGAGTTCGGACCCGGCCCAGGGGGCTGGGAGCCCATGAGTTACTGCAGGGGAGGACCAGCCATATGGACCGTGAATGAGTCAGCAGGGCCAGAGCTGGGGGAGATTCACTGCTGGTGGGGATGAATGGAGGACAGGATTCACGCACCCGCTGGGGATGGGGGTCGGTTGGACGCGAGATGGGTGAGGGGCTCGGGGATGTGAGGGGCTCTGGGTGCTGGGTCCTGGACACCCCCGGGGTCCCTGGCATAGAGCCACAAATAGTCACACAGGTGTGGTGTGAACACCAGTGTATGATTTCTTTCAGCTAAGCACCTGGGTTACACACACACACACACACACACACACACACGAGCATACATTCTGTACAGACTAATTTCGTGGAGTTGCCAAGCTGCTTTCCAAGGTGGTGCTGTGCTCACACATTGGCACAGCCAGGGAGGGGGGAGGAGGGTCCGGATGCTCCCCACCCTGGCTGGAGCTATTTTCCTTGACGTCCTAAGAGGCGTGTGGTTTCTCTGATGATTAAGGACATGGAGCACCTTTTCCTGCACTGCTGGCCACCTGCACCTCTCCTTTGGGGAAGGGGCTGCCCGAATCCCCCACCACGTCTGTGCGGAGCTGCTGAGTTGATCAGGGCCGGGGTTAGGACCTGCTGTTTGGGGTTCTCTGGATGCAAGTCCTTTGTCGGACCTGCGATTTGCAAGGATTTTCTCCCAGTCTGCCAGGACTTTCCATTCTCTTTGCAGTATGTCTTGAAAGAGTGGATGGGCTGAACTTTGATGAGATCCAGTTCACCCATTTTCTTTTCTTTTATGGTGCACGCTTTTGCTGTGGTCGCTAAGACCTCGGTGCCTGACCCCAAACCCAACCGTCTTCTGCTTTTCTCCTGAGGGTCGTGTTGCTCTGATCTGTTCTATTGCTTTTATGATCCATGCTGACGTCATTTTTATAAAGTATGAGGTTTATTTGTCTCCCATATGGACGTTCAGCTATTCTAGCACCACTGAGAAGATTTTACCCCCTTTTAATATTTTACAGTAACTTTCTTTTCTGTCATTTGTCCATTTTTCAATTAGGCTTTTGATGATTTCTATTGCTTTCTAGATAGATGTCGACTTTGTAGAGATCCTTTATATACTTAGGATCTGTGTTAACTTTTTAGTGTGTAGGTTTAAATTGTTCTCTGGCTGTTCACCCTTCCTTTCGCTTGATTTTGTTTCCTGGGCCGTTTTCCCGTGAGAGGCCCTAACTCCCGTGTGGCCTGATTTCAACTTTCCCCTTGGAATATCTGACATGTTTAGAAAGGCCTTCCAGCTCTCTCTACCTTGAAATTCTGAGAATAATCATCTGTGGCTTTCTCTGATGTTTTATTATTTTGCTTTCAATGGCAACATCTTTTTTTAAAAAACAAGATTTTATTTGTTTATGTAAAGGGGGGGGCAGAGGAAGAGGGAGAATCTCAAGCAGACTGTCCCCTGAGCGTGGAGCCTGGCACGGGGCTCGATCCCATGACCCTGAGATCATGACCCGAGCTGAAACCAAGAGTCGGAGGCCTAACCGCTGAGCCCCCAGGCGCCCCTCATGGCTCCCTCTTCAAATCTGTGTCATTTATCTTTGTCCGGACGAGTGGGTTAGAGATTTAGCTGCATTTCTCAAACATTGGTGGGCCAATAAACACCAATTATTACCTACTTCTCCTTCTAATACATTTTTTAAAAGCATGTTTATGACAGACCGAATTCCATCCTGGGCTTCCCCCCCGGCCCTTTCTTCTTTGAAAGTGAGCTGGGCGCGTGCGAGGTGCCAGGCTGCGTGCGGGAGCCGCGAGACCAGGTGAGCAGGGAGACCCCAGACCCCCTGAAGCACACAGCGCCAACACCCAGACCACACTCTAGCTTCCACGTGAGCAGGCGGTTAAGGAGGGCCGGTGGCAATGAAATCCGGGGGAGGGGAGACAGGAGGCCACTGTGAGGCTGCTTTCGTTTCTGCGCCAGCCAACGACACCATCAGTGAACTCCTGCTAATTACTGTAGCTTTTCAGTATATGTAATTTGGGGCCTCCTTCACTTGCGTTCTTTCTGGAGGTTTTTCTTGCCATTCTGAAGTCCATTTTTATCACAGACTAGCAGATCTACAGAAAAAGCGTAAATCATAACCTCGCTGCCAGAGGAACTTTCCCAGCACGAACCCACCCATGCGAGCAGCTCCCAGGCCGAGGGACAGCGCATTCTCAGCACCAAGAAATTCCCCTTGTCTCCCTGAGTGCCAACGTCCAACAACACAGATCACTCCTGCCTGTTTCAGCCTTAGAGAGGATGGAATTACGCGGCATGTGCCTCTTTCACTAAATGAGCCAATGATGAGATGAGTCCGCGTTTCGCACGTGGCAAGGGTTCATCCATTGTTGCCTTGGGTGGGCTTTGCTTGCAGGAACGTGGCGCCACTGTTCCTTCCCATCTCTGCGGAGCGCGGTGGGCCTCCTTGCACACACCTTCTGGCGCACAGACGCCCACAGCACTCCCGGGTGCGCACCTCTGAGGACAGCGGCCGGGTCCCAGCACACACCGCGGAACCACTTCCCAAGGCGGCTGTATCTGTGGCCACCCGTGGTGCCGCCGTGCAAGGACCCGGGTCCTCTCCAACGCCGGGGGCGGCCTGCTTTTCTCAGGTTGCCCAATGGGAAGGGACCTCACGGTGGGCCTATTTTCTCTCTGTCGACTAATAAAACTGGGCACCTTCCCATATGCTTGCCCGCCGTTTTGATGGCCTTTTGGGTGAGGTCAGTGCAAATATTTTGCCCATTCTTTTATTGGATTGCCTTTTTAATTTAGTCTTTTCTATGTTCTAGATATGTGGGGTTTTTTTTTATTTTTTATTATTTTTTTTGCATTGCATGTTTATTCCTTCAGATAAACCACGTGCCAACACGGGCTTGAATTTAACGTTGTTTGGCGGGAGAACTGCAGCGTCACAGTATCGACAGGCCCGTCTAAGAGCAGCGGAGGCAGTGACCCTCCAGAAAGCGAGCTGTGCTGACGCAAGCCGTGCTTCCGAGTAGATGACACACGTTCCCCACCATCACCTTTCTAGCAACTCTGTGCGGCTTCTCTCCCCACTTTACAGGAATGGAAATTACAGGTATGGAAATTACAGGAATGGAAATTGGAAAAGAGTAGGATAGGACTCTTGCCTACATTCAGCCAGTTAGAAAATCTCAGGGCCTCGCCAAATGCTACGTTTGCCTTCTTTTTAAAAATAGTTAGCGTTTCTTACTGCATTTTCTTATTCAATTGCGTTGGCTGGCACCTCCAGAGAAATATTCGGTATCGGTGATGTTAGCCGGCTCTCGTGTCTTATTCCTGGATGGAATGAGAAGGATTTAGTGTTTCACATGGAACATGGTGCTGGCTTGGGTTTCATATTTAAAACTGAACGATATTAAAATATTCTCAAACCACTCCTTTTTTTTTTAAACTAGGAGGTTTATCGGATCAGACGTATCTCCTGGTAGATTTGCTGATACGGACGCGTTCTAGCGTTGTTGGGATAAGCCTCGCTCTGTCATCCGTGTTGTTTTCTCAAAGCTCTGCCGTGTTCTGTCGGCTGGTGATCTTAAAGGTTTGCTTATTTGTTTGCTTGCCAAGCAAACCCCAAGAGTCTCCGAGCTGGTTATAACGGGACCTTCTGGTAGGTTTGATTGTGCAATAACCCAGTCAAGTCGCTAGCGTAGCTTTGTAACGGCAAACCCTCTCCCTCCTTAGCGTGACTCCACGCTGGCCTCGCTTCCCCTCATCTCCAGGGCAGTCCCCTCGGTCCCTGACGGGGCGGGGCTTCGTCTTCACCCACGTCACGCAGAACCACACGTCATTTTGGGTTTCCCCAGAAAGCTGTGCCTGAAACCAGGACTTGGGGACAGGTGACCCTGCAAGCAGGAGCGAGGGAGGAGGGAAGGGGAGCCCCAGAGGGGAAGATCCCAGATAAAAGTGTTTTGTCAAGGTCTCTGCCGTAAGCGAGGGCGGCACCAGTGGCACCTCTCAGAAGCTGCGAAGTTTCCCTCAGCAGGACGGGGGCCGGCTGGTGACACTGAGCGTCTCCCCTCCCAGCCTCCCATGCGGCTGCTGGGACTGTCCACCAGGGCTGAGTTGATCCTCCCTCCTCGGGCTGCTCCGGCCGGGGCAGGAGGCCTAGAGAAGTCTCCGAGCAGGAAACGGGGAGGCCAGCCTCAAGAGCAGAGCCCCGGCCCCTCGCCTCCTGCCCCCTGCTCCCAGATCCTCCAGCCCAGCAAGAAAAGCTCCTGAGCAGCCCCTCTTGCGGTCTCGGATTCCAGGAGGAGCAAACTCGCCTTCTGCTCTCCCGGCATTAGCAGCCCTGTCTCTTATGACCAGACATCGAGCACGCCTTCTCAGGAAGCTTTTGAAACAAATCCGTGGAAAATAAATTCACAGAAGCTGATGGAGAGAAGTAAAACTTGTGGGGGTACAGCAGGGCAGCTGGGAGGCGCCCGCAGAGCCGGGAAGGGATTTGTAAGATCAGGGAGTATTTATAGTATCAAGTTTGTGTCTGAGCTAGAAGGTGTTATAAAACTATGGAGAAATGAGTGACTTGTCCAATATCTGATGTGCAGGGTGACACGAGGGAAGCAGACCTCTTGCTGTAGTGGAAAACATACAGAAAAAAATGGCAAAAACATGGGGATCTGGTAGGGATGGGGGAAGGAGGCGAACTTGTTGGCTGGAGCATCTACACCTGCCTTTACCTGATTTCACCTGTGCACACCTGCCTTTACCTGGCTCTGACCCCGTGTCCTTGGGCAAGTCCCATCCCTCCCTGCACCCCAGCTGGAGGGTGGGGTTGGGTCACTCCCACTTGGGCAGCCCGGGCATACGGCTCTAAAGAAGTGCTGGCCCCCAGGTCCCAGCCCCAGGAGCTGCTCTGGAGACAGGGCTGGTGCTGCATGCAGCGAGCATCTGGGTTAATCTAAGCCACAAAATATTTATAATGTTTTTCCCAGGACAGAGGAGTTGGTTCTGTTTCGCCTCTCTTAACGGTACGGTGTCCCAGTTTCTAGTACTCTGTGAAAGAGCTACTCTTTCTGGGAAGTCCTGGGGCGCTCTGTGCTCAGTGGGCAGCCCATAAAGGCTGTGACCGATGGCTGATTGCTTCAGGTTTTACAGGAAAGAAGAGCTCATCAAGGAAACCGTATACCTTCCTGCAAGCTCATTCCAACATCATCATACATGTACGGGGCGGGGGGGGGGGGTGCGGAAAAGGCAGCTTACAGAAACAAAAACAGGGAGGTCTGAAATCGAGAAGCAAATAAGATGATTTCCCTTCCCCCACACCGAAACTAAAGCAAGGTGCCCTTATGACATGGGCCACCCTGGGTCCACCACAGACAAGATGGCTGACAGGCTCTGTGCTGCGTGAAGGTCCAGACCACAGCAGGGACAGGCGGTCAGGGGTGAAGGTGTGCCCCGAAAACCAAAATCGTGCGCGGTGAGTGGGAAGGGATTGACAAGGGCTGTGGCAGGGTCCGTGGTCCTGAACCTTTCACAAGACGCTCTTGACCTGAGGGATATTGCCTCAAAGCACAAGGCTGAACTGGATATGCCTCAAGGGACACAAAGCAACAGGGATGTAGCAGGATGCGTCCTTAACGTGCTGGAAGATGGGGCTCCCACGGAGGGCTGTTGCCGGGCAACAAACAGATCCGCGGGACCGGAGGGGTGGCCGAGGGACGTCCCCTTGGGTGGACAGGCTGGTGGAAGCCTGGGTCCTTGGGGAAGTGTTTCTGGAAGACAGCAGAATGCTTTTGGCACTTGAGCCCTCTGTGGGGACCCCAGAGATGTGTTCACAGCTGCATTATGGCCAGCTGCCTCCTCTGCTGTCCTCGGGGGGTCCTAGAAATTTGGGGAGCAGCGTTTGGGGGGTGGGAGTCTGGTTGGAGGCATTGACATGTTGGGGACTTCTCTTTGAGTTGGAATTGTAGGCAAACGCACTGCTTTGTTTGGATGACACGATTTCTCTGCGGTCACGGGGTCTGATGTAAGTTATGGGAAGATAAAGCCACCCCCCCCCCCAATAAGCCACATCTTGGATCTGCCACTGATAAACCCAAGGAACACGGGAATATTCTGCTGACCTACCCTCTTCCCCCACCGCAGGATCCCCTGTTTCCATGTCAAAGAAATGATGCCTGTTGGATCCTGCCAGGGCCTCCTTCTTCCCGCTTAGGGATTATTATTATTTGACCAATTGCCTCCTTTATTCACTCAACAAACATTTTATGAAGTCTCATGCTTAAGGAAGCAGAGGAGAGAAAAAAGGTTGCATCTGGCGGCTGCCCTCGAGGACTTCCAGTATTTGCTCCACGTGTGTCCTGAAATAGGCCCCAAACACAACTTTTTTTTTTTTTTAACCTAAGTGCTTTTAAAGACTTCTTTGAAATGTGGGACAATTATGCAAGCAGGGGAAAAAAAAAGTATCTAGAGCAAATATTTAACTTTGCCTTTGGTGTGTTGAAGTCACTGGCCCATGCAAATCTCTCAGGCATGTTCTGTAAGATTGACTTAAAAAAGTATGTATATTGTAATACATTATAAGCGTATAAAAATAAAGATGTATTTATAGAATCTCTATATTTTTGCTGGGGAGACCCAGAGTGGGTTTTGTATAATGGAAGGCTTCCTATACTGGAAGCATGTTCTGCATCAGGGCCTGGAGGGTGGTGTTTGTGCCCCCAACACCTCCCCCTCTGCCCCTCCCCCAACTCATACTGCAGATCTTGGGCAGAAATTGCTTTCTCTTCTTTCAGAACATTGGAAAACGCAGGACACAGAAACCTCCATAGTTTGTGTAATTAGTGAATTATTAGGGGGTTGGGAAGTTATCAGCCAGTTGCTCACGCATCAGGTTGGGAGGAGTAAATCCACCGTTTAGGGGGCGGGGGCGGCGGGGCAGGGCTCATGACAACCCCCCTTTGGGTTTTGGCAAACCTGGCAATCCCCAAGCCCTGGATAATAACAGGATTCCTGGGCGTCCCTGGAGGCTGCCTTTTGCCGCCTTTCGGATTCATCTGAGCGGTTGGCTTTTATTCCCCTACCCTCACCCCGAATCGTTCCTTGCTGGGAGGGCAGTGGGACGCTGGAAGGAAGGCGCCAGGTGGAAGGTGGCCTGGGAGGCAGATGGCGGCGTACGGCCCAGGCACAAAGTTTTCATCTGCTCTGCAAACGCGGTGCTGTGCCGTCGGCCTCTGTATTTCTGAATCCAATTAACATAAAATACTCTGGGGCGGGAGCCGGCTGCGTTCGGGATAATCGCGCAGAGCGAACCGGGCTTTACAAAATTAAAGGACTTTTTGGTCCCAGGGCTTGCTCCGGGAAGGGGGGCGGCGAGCCACGCAGCCCGGGGCGGGGCGGCGGGCGGAGGCGGCCCCCGGCGCCCGCCGTCTCCCGGGGTTGCCACAACAGACCCCGCGCGCCGCGCCCGAGTCGCCGCCGGGGCCGGAGCGGCCGGGGCAGGTGCGGAGGGGCGCGGACCTCCGGGTGGGAGACGTCCGGGGCGGGCCGCGCACGCGGGTCCTGGGCCGCGCGCGCCCTTCGGCGGCGAGACGACCCCTCCCCCACCCTCTCCGGCCCCAGCCGCCCGCGCAGGGGCCGAGGGGAGGGACCGCCGAGCGCCCCCGCGAGGAGCCCCCAGCCCGGGCTGCAGCGCCGGGCGGGGCCGCGGCGCCCCCCACCCACCCCCCGACACCTGAGCGGCCGAGGCTCCAGCGACTCCGGCGCTCGGGCCGGACTGGGCGCGGCGCCGCTCGGGTCCCCGCGGCCGAACCAGGTGCGCGCGGACGTCGGCCCTCCCCGGGGGCTTTCACCCCGCCCGACTCCCGAGCGGCTGCCGGAGCAAGGTAAGGCGGCGGCGGGGGGCACGGGGAGCTGCGGGAGAGGGGCGGGGGTGGCCGGGAACGACAGTAGGTGGCCCCTGGGCGCCCGACCCTGCTCACCCGCTGCATTTGGGTGCGTCTGGATTACAGGAGCACCAACTACCGGGTAAGCGCAGTACTGAAGCGGGGGATGGGGGGTTGGGAAGAGGGTTCCGCGCGTCCGGGTGGGGATCGCTTCTCTGTGACGACACCTCCCCCCCTCCCCGGCTCCCTTTGGAGTAGGGGCCGGTTTAAAACGCTTTGCAAGGGGCTTGGGCGCAGAGCGCAGGAGGACCTTTTTTGTCCTCCTGTCTCACGAACCCCCTCACCCCTAGTGTGCCCCGCGCCTCCCGCTGGGGCAGCACAGACGTACCTCCATCGCCTGCCGGGGTTGCCCTCGGTCGCCACCCGCCGGCCTGGGGACTCGGGTCCGCAGGCTTGGTGGAGGAGCGGGTTCGGGACCGCCAGGGGGCGCGCGGGGGGCGGGGACCCAAGCCGCGGTCACAGGGTCCCCAGAGACCCTGCAGCGGTCACCCAGCCCAGAGCCAGCTCACAGAGGCCCCATCCAGGTGCGCGCGGCTGGAGCTGCGGGCTCCGGTAGGCCGGAGCCGGCGCACCCGGCGCAGGCCCGGGGGTCGCGGGTCGGCCTCCCCGGTCCCGGGGTCGCGCAGTGCCGGCGCCTGGTGCCCGACCTCTGCCCGCTGCGCGCCCTGACCGGGACTGGGGAGGGAGGACCGGACTAGTGCAGGTGAGGGGCCCCGGCGGCCCGCCGCCGCCGCCCGTGAATTATGCAGGAGGCTGGCACCGGCGCGCTCGAGTTGCTCAAGTTTCCCTGGCAACTTTCGCCCGGGCATCCCTCCTCCCGGAGGCCGGGCAGCTCCGCCCGCGCAGCCCCGCGGCCCAGGCTCCTCCGCAGGGCTGCCGGGGAGCGGGGCGCGCCAGAAGACACTGACCGCTCACTCAACACCCGAGCTGGGGCCGCTGGATTGCGCAAGCAGGTGCGACCCCCGTGGAGGACCTCGCCCGGGATCGGAGGGTGCGGGGATCGGGGTGGCTCTCGCCGCCCGGGTTCGGAGGGTGCGGCTCCGCAGTAGATAGACCTCGCCGCCTGGGTTCGGAGGACGTGGAGGTCGGGGTGGACCTCCCCGTCCGGGTTCGGAGAGCGTAGGGGCCGGGGTGGATCTCCCCGTCTGCGTTCGGAGAGCGTAGGGGCCGGGGTGGACCTCGCCGCCCGGGTTCGGAGAGCGTAGGGGCCGGGGTGGACCTCGCCGCATGGGTTCGGAGGGTGCGGCCCCTCGGTGGACCTTGTCGCGTGGGTTCCACCGCTGTGCTCGGGATTCGAGGGCGGGCACGCAGGCGAGGTTTGTGTTTCCATGGGTCTGGGGGCGTTCAAAGGGGGCGAGGCCGGTGCTCTTGGCCATGCAGTTCGTGGAGGAGCTTTTAAAGCGACCCTGGGCAGCTGGAAGGATGGCGCTTGGGCAGCTTAGGTCGCGGTACGTGGGGGCCTGGTGGGCCGGCAGCTGTGGGCACGGTCCAGGGAGTCCTCAGAGGCCTTCCAGAAATGAACTGGTTTCCACCTGGAAATTGGAGGTAGTAAATTGGATGGTTTCGTGACCTCTTTTTTGTTCGAAACTCAAGTTCGAATTAATGAGGTCAGTCCTCTAATTAAATTAAGCTCTAAGAATTAGAGAGGTAATTTCGGAAGCCCTCCGTTGGGGGCGGCGATTCGATCTCTACCTGGCGCTTGCCCCTCGACCCTTCCGCCTGGGCCACCGGGGTGTGGCTGTCGCCCCTGGATTCTGCCTGGACCCAGGTGCACTGCTGTTACAGGAGAGTCAGGGAGGACCTGCTGGACCTGGGGCTTTCGGCGTGTCCAGAAACTCCCAGGGGGGCGGCCGCATTTGAGACCCCAGTTTTCACAGGGCTTGTGGGGGATAACAAGGCTGCGGTGGCCTGGAGATTCGTGCCCACTGGGGGTTCCACGGTCATTGGGGGGGGGGGAGTCGAGATGGCTTTGCTAGGGGCTGTTAAGAAGGGGTAGGTGGAGTTTTGCCCTGAGGTGCTGGTATCCTTAGGGAGGCCAGAGGGAGACCCTTGTCTGAATAGGAATTAGGCTGTCTTAACAGTGGCTGAAGGAAGCCGGTGCCCTCACCCTGCTAGGAGTTCCTGGTTTTCCAAGAAAGTGGAATTGGGTGGAAAGCCAGGGGCTCCCTTGGCCCGCAGGGAAGTTGCTGCGGCTGTTCAAGTGTCAGCAGGAGTGCTTGATGAAGGGGGTGATTTTGCCGACGGAGGCAGCTCCCAGTGGGCACTGTGGACTGTGCTGGGCTGCTTTGAACAAATCCCATCAAGTTTGGGGAAGGGGCGGGGGATCTTCCTGCCTACCCTCTGCCAGCGTCATTTGCTTGAGAAAGCCCTATTCGATACAGCAGAGTTCCCCAGGGGCTTTCGTTCAGTTCTTGGGCCAGTTCTTGGGCCGGTTCTTGGGGGCCCCCCAGCTGACTTGTAGGGGTTGCCTTCTGCGGGTGACTTGGTCCGGGCCTCTGGAGGGCCCTGTCTGGAGGGCGCCCTGGCCATCTGGGGTCAAGGGTCAGATGTGAGGCATGCCACCAGCAGGAGATAAAGCAGTCCTCAGATAGCATCACAGTTCTTTCCATCCGTGGTGGGGGAGCAAGCGAGGTGGAAGAAAAAGCTTGAAAGTAAGGAAAACATGCAGGAGTTGGCTAATACAAGGGAAAACCCTAGGAAAAACGGATTTTTATAGAAAAATAATTCTTTATTTTACTGGCGTTATTCGCGACTATGTCAGAGTGCCAATTGACAGAGTTCTGCTGTCCTTGTCATCTCGGGTGAGTAATGGGGGTTTTCCAAAATGGGGCTCAGTTTTGGGAGTTGAGTTGCTAAGGAGGACACAATCTGCCTCCTGCGCCAAAGGAATCCTGGGGGTGAAGCTCCCGCCTGTGTCCTAGCCCCATGACCCCTGAACTCTCATTTTTCAGGCACTCCCCCCTCCTGCTGTGTAATCTGCAGGCCCAGCCCCACCGTAGGCTGGTGGAGCTGAGAATCCCTCCCTGGGAAGCCCCGGGGAGGGAGGGGTGTGGCCGGAAAAGCCCGGAGCGGGGAGGGCCTCCCCTGGAGCCTCCCATTGTCTTGAGCCCGTGGGGGGGGGGCAACAGGACATTTATGACCTTCCTCAAAGTGATCTCTGCAAACCTACTGAATTCTCAGCTTTGACCGAGGAGGTGGGGAGGAAAGCACCCCAAACAAAAGCCAGTTTAAGAAAAATCTTTGGAGTCCCCAGCCCTTCGCCTGGGTGCTTGTGGAAAGACGGTGGACTGATTGGGTGAAGGGCTTACAGCCTGGATCCCCAGGCTGCGTGACTCTTGTGACCAGGCCCCTGCACCTGACCCTCCCACCCAGTGAAGGGCCTGCCCTTCTCTGATGGTCTGACGTGATCTAGGGTAGATCACATTTTCTGTGCGTGTCACATCGGAGGGCCTGCCCTGAGTACCAGGCCAGGAGCTGGCCACGGGACTGCCCCACCCCCACCCCGGGAGCTTCTGGGCGAGGATGGGAGGAGAAGGGGTGGGCTAGTTCATGCACAGTGGGGCCAGGGTTGTGGTAGAGGTGACCTTTGGGTGCTGTAGGGCACAGAGAGGGTCTCCAGCCTAGCCTGGGGGAGGAGGGGGATGGGGGATATGGAAACACCTGTAGGAGGTCTGGGTCATGCAATCATTTCTTTGCCTGCACTGCACTGGGACCTTGGCCGAAATGGTCTCGTTCTTGTTCCAAGAGTGGGGGACCCCTGACAGTGCCGGCAGCCACAACAGGGGACAGCCAGTATTCCCACTTGCTCAGTGTTACTCCCAGCAGGCCTTGCAGGGCACTCTTGCTATCGATGACCTCATTCAGGCCTCAGCTCCAGAGAGAGGTGCACGGCTCATAGACCCAGAGGCCCAAGCTCAGAGGAGGGAAGCCACTAGCCCCAGTCCGCACATCTAGGGAGTGGGGCTGCTGGGACTGCAAGCAGCTTGGGAGAGCCAGCCCAGCCCTCTGTCTCCCGTGCCCGCCACACGAGGCGCGCAAGCAGATGACCCCGCAGGAAAATTCATCTGGTTCACAATTACTCTTCCTGTAACTGCTTGCAGGAAAGAGCTACCGTCGGCAAATGAAAACCAGAGCTTCTCATCAGACTTCTTGATGTGATAGGCCCTTTTATTTGAATCTGGAAGCAGATTCAAGGAATGTTTTGGAGTGGCTAGGGAATGTGACTGTCATTGTCTCGAGTGGGAATCCCGAGGTCAGTCTTTGGGGGATGAGTTTGCATCTGGCATGAGCCTTCCTACCCCTCGGGGGGTTTCCAGTCTTAATGGGGGAGGGGGAAGGTGAGCCCGGTACTGGGGCAGATCCGAGAGCCTGCCCAGAGCTGAGGGTCGGGACCCTGGTGTGCAGCCGAGGCCTGTGTCTCTTTCTGGGAGATGAAGCCCGTCAAAGCCTGTGGGACTGCTAGGAGTTGTGTTCAGCTGCAGTGGAGAGCAGGACTCCTGGTGATTGGCTGCCAGATGTCAGTGCAGGGAGGGGGTGGGGCCTGCGCCAAGTGACCGACCGGGACAGTGTGGGAAAATTGTCCTTGTGGGGTTTGCCAAGGACTCTCAGGGTGGCTCAGTGAGGGGTGTGCGCATTGAATCAGGACACTTTCCTAATGTGAAAGCTGCAGATTTCAAACGCTGGACCTCAGGGGTGGGGTGCTCCTGGCCACCCCCCCACCCCCGGAAATTCTGGTTGAGGCCAGAGAGGCAGAACTGGAGCCCCCCGAGGGTCTGCACGCTCAGGAGTCCTGGGAACACACTTTGAGCAATGCTCGAGGTTTTGGTGGGAAGGATGGCTGACGAGTCCTGAGCTGGCGGCTGAGGGGACACCCCGGGAGGCATCCATTAGGCGGATAATCATTGCAGACCTGCAGAGGCCGTGCCTGGCTGGGCAAGTTTCTTCAAAGAGATTTTTTTTTTTGCCTCTCAGCTCCCTAATAGCATTGTTTTTAAAAACGGTGTGTCCCCTTACGTGTTTCCTGCACCATTCTGTGTGAAAATTGCAAAGCTGACCAGATCTTACCCTGGACGCCTTCCCGCTCGCCCCCGATTCTGGCCGTACCTGTCGAACGAGGCTTCCCGTGCATTTTTAAGTCAACACCTAGAATTATTCTTCATAGGGTTCAATATTTGCAGAGGCTGGAGAACCTCGTCTGGGAGGTAAATATTGGCACTTTAGAAGTAACTGTCGGCCAACTGGAGCCGTGTCCTCTGCTGTCTAAAGCACCAGGGACGTGACAGCCTCCTTTCCTTGGCAAACAGGTGGAGGACCTCTGGGGACTGTTCATTTCCTTTGCCTTCTGGACGGTCTGCTGCGACCCCCCCCCCCCCAAAGAGATTTAGCCTAACGGAATAGACTTTCTTGCTGGCCGGTCTTTTATTCATCCATCTAGCATATTTCTCTGCAAGGAAAATGTACATAAATTGACTTTAAAAAATTTTCCTGTGACCTCAAGTCGCTAAGTATCCCCCAAAATCAGGTGTGGATCGAGAAGGCAGTGAGCTCGAGCCCTGTAACCGTTCTCCCCGGAACGCCCCTCTCAGCCGGCGGGCGGTGGGTGTTTCTGGCGTTTTCATTAAAGACTTGGCTTAGCTACTGTCCTGTGTTTGGTGTCCGGAGCCCTTCCCCACGGCCCCCCCCCACCCGGTTTGGAGGGGACTGAAGGTGGGAGGGGCTGCTGGGGACGGGGGACCCCAGAGGCGTTTGTACACCGAGAAGCCTCTGGAGACTGGTTCTTTTCAGACTGGCCCCTTGTGAAGGGTCCACACTCCTCTTGGAAGCCCCCTGTCGGGGAGGAGAGAGAAATGGGCCACATTCTGCCCCACCCTCAGGGCTCCTGCAGGTGAGTCCCACCCTGGGGACAGTGTGGACACCTAGGTGACAGTAGTGACAGATGATGCCACCTGAATATTCCCTCAGGAGCCAAGTCCTGCAGACTGGGTTTCCTGCTCTAGAGTGTCCCTGCTTGGGGTTCTGGCCCCTTCCTCCCTGGGTTGAGAAATCAGAAACCACACCCAGATTCCGGGGCAGGGTAGGGAAGGGCAGGGAGCCAGGACCTAGGACCAGGTGCTTTCCGGGGCGCTCACAGAAGGGCAGGATGGAGCTGCCTGGTGGGTCCTGGAGGGCCTGGGCCCAGGGAGAGGGTCACACATCCTGAGCAGAGCTGAAGGCCAGCCTGGGACCCTGGGGGGCAGGAACGCCCTGTGGGGGCAGAGGGGACTGTCTGCTGTCTCACTTGGACCCCTAAGAACACAAAGGAAGCACAGCTGCCACTGCTCAGGCCTTTTCGTGCACCCCCCCCCCCCCCCCCCCCCCCCCCCCCCCGCCCAGTCTTCTTCCTGATTTCCATGGTGTTTTGTGCTCCCACCATAGGGGGCCTGGCCTATAGGCATCTGACCCTGCTTCCAGCAGGGCCCCAGGCAGACCAGGCCCCAGGAAAGGACCTGGGTCTCAGAGTCCTGAAGGGGCTCTGGATGTGACGTCACCCCAGGGTGGGGTGTTGTTTGTTGAAAAGATTGTGTTGGCTGGACGGCATCACGGGTACAGAACTGGCCATCCCTGGTGGCTCCGGACTTTCCCTCCTGCGCACACGGGCAGCTCCACAAAGCCACGAGCTGGTCAGCCTCGGGCTGTGCTTTCTTGGCCTCACTCAGAGGTTTTCTGACTCGGGCCAGCCTGCGGGCTGCTCTCAGGCCTGGCCTCCGGGACGTCGGTCGGGTTCCCAGCTGAGTGACCGGCAGGGGTTTCTGGCCTGAGTCTGGAAGGATTCTTGCTGGACAGATGCTCTTCTGTCTCGTTCCATCTGCCTGTGTCTTTGGGTTGCAGGGGATGGACACCCGCTCGGACCAGGTTAAGGGGGTATATTGTGGGGAGACTGGGGTCAGCCCTGGACCCTCTGTCTCTTTGCCAGTGGACCGTCTCAGTGACTGTATCATGAAAATATTGGTCATAGTGAGTGTATGGGGCACCTTGGTCTCTAAGTGCTTTCCAGATTCAGATGTCATCCTCCCCACAGCCCTGGGCACTCCGAATGTCACCCCCACACTCCAGGGGTGTACCCAAGGCAGAGGGCATTTACCTAACAGCTGAAGGTCACGTGGCTGAGGCAGGACCCTGCACTGGGCAGCCGCTCGCTCTGCTGTGCACAATTGCACCTGTCCCTGCCTCCCCGCGGGAGTGCACAAGAATTCTCGAACTTTTGGGACCCCAGAGAGCTTTTGGTTCATATGCATTGTATCTTCCGGTACGTATCCTATTAGACACTTAAAAAGAGAAGTAAAAATATTTAAATAGTAATACCTTTAAAAATAACAATAATAAACCCATACATGTTAATGTCAATAACATTTTTATGAAAAACAGCTATTTTCCAGAACAAGAAAGCTTTGGTGAGAAGAATCTCATGGCTTACGTTTTTGCAAAGTCCCTTTCGTGTCTGGTGTAGCAGAAGACGGCTGGATTCTTGCATCTGCCTCTGCACTGAGCCTGTTGCCAGGGCCCGGCCGCTGTGTGCAGCTTCTGGAAAACCCCACAACACACTTGGAAGGGGCGCGAGCAAAAACATGCTATGCCTTAGTATTTCTGTGAGGACGTTTTGACTTCACAGAGGCCTAAAAGGGCTTCGGGGAACCCCTAGGGTTCCTTGGGCCACACACTGAGGACCCCTGGAAGAAGCCTGGGACCAGCCATTTGGACAGGGTGTGGATCTGAAAGCTGGCTTCACCCTTTAGTCTGGTGGATGTTTCCAGCAACACCTGTCCTTTTTCTTGTCACTAGGATGCATCTGTCAAGTTTAGTTGGGGGCTATAGGGGGCTATGGCGGGGGTCCCTGCCCCAAGGGACAGGCCTGCTGACACAGAGTTTAGGGTGGTGGGATCCAGGCTCAGGGGAGGCAGGCAGCTGGCTCCGTCCGCCGTTGGGGTCTGATAGGGGCGGGACCCTTTGCCGTTAAAGGTGTAACTTGTAGAGGTGTCTGAAGTCACCAGCTGGGGACCCAGGCGGTTCCTTTGCTGACACTGGTCAGGCCAGAAGGCTGTTTTCAGATCCCCCATGAGGGTGTCCACGTGTGCAAGGAACCAGGGGACAGAGCCACCGGAAGGAGGCAGCGTGGGGGCCGTGTGACTTCTGTGGCTGCAGATGGGAGCATGCAGCCTGCTAAGCGTCCAGCTGTCTCCCATCCCAGCCCGCTGGCTTGGTCCTCAGGCCGCCCAGGCAGCCCCGACAGTTCTTTCAGGGTGAACATTGTCCCTGGGACCTTGGAGGAGCAGCTCCTGTCACCCCCTGTGTGGGAGGGGCGGCTGGCACTGGCCTGGCCTCTCCCTCCCCGTGCTCCCTCTGGGGCTCTCACTAGAGGAGGAGCCGGAGGCCCACCTGAGCCCTGGGGATCATGGAAAAAGAAGTCGGTTGTCCTGTGGACCAGACGCTCAGGTTTTCAGGGGAGGCCCAGGCTCGGGGTGGGGGCCGGGGGCACGAGTGCACCCCGGGGGCATTGGTGGATAGGGGTGCTTGCTTCCTGGCCTGGGGGAGGGTCTAGCACTTGGCTTCCCCACTAAGCTCTGTGTGGTTTCTGGCAGGGTAAGGTGGGGGCAGCAAAGGCAGCTTTTTAAAATGAGATGAAACCCTCTGCAGACAGGGCCCCCGCTGTTGGCTGCCCCCATCCTGCCCCCTCTCTTCCCAAGCTTGGATAGATGTTTGTTGAATGAATACGTCTCTCAAGGGGGCGTTTGTCACCAAGTGTGGAATGGAGCGCCTGTGTTTATATTGTCCCTACTTTGGCCCCGGCCCCTCTGGGGGCAGTAAGGCCGTGACAGTGAGTTCCTTTCTCGTATTTATGCCATTCGAGGAGTCGGAACTGGGGACAGGGCCCTGGGGTTAAGGGTGGTTTAAGTTCTGGTTTGTTCCTGTTTAAACCCTACTACGATGCTTTGTTGCTGAACGATCCTTGGCCAAGCCGGGATGTCTTTGCAAACTCTAGTAGCTTCTTTACTTTGTAAATAACAGGTGGACATTTTCTGGTGAACTCGTAATGGTGTCCGAACATATTTTGACAAGTGTCTCCTGCTCACCCCCTCACAGCAGGGATGGAGGTGGGAGGCCCTAGGAGGAGACTGTCGCTCAGTATGGCTTTTTGGGGCACTGGTCCTTGAGTAGTATGAATGCAGAAGGCCCCCAGAGCAAGGGTTGACGCACCCATGGTCCCTCCCTGCCCAGCCCTGGGGAGAACCGAGTTTCCCTAGGCTTCAGCTGAAAGGGGGACACCTTCTCCAGGGGAGAAGACGTGTTGCTAACCCTCCAGTAGGCCTCTTCCCTGCTGCGTCCATGGGAAGGGGACCCAGGGCTGGTAGGAGGCACTGGAGGGTAGGAGACCCCATGCAGGTGTGGACGAGGGTCCCAAGGCACCTAGACTGAAATTCATGCTCTCCTGTGTTGGTTTGGATGTGGTCACCCTCCTACCTCCACTGCAGCAAAGTCCAAGAGGGCGGGCCCCTTGTCTGTCCTGTGTGTCCGTGTGTCCTAGGGTCTGGGGCAGTGCCTGGCATGCACCGCTGATGAGTGCCACCATGCCGGGCACTGCCCTTGACTTGTTTAAAAGAATAAAGCATTGGGGAGCTTGGGTGGCTCAGTTGGTGAAGGATCTGACTCTTGATTTCGGCTCCGGTCATGATCTCAGGGGAGATCGAGCCCCGCATCGGGCTCTGTGCTCAGTGGGGGGTCTGCTTGAGATTCTCTCCCTCTCTGCCCCCTCCCTGCGCTCACTCACTCACTCTCTCTTTCAAATAAATATATAAATAAGTAAGATGTTTTCTTCTTGATATTTTTATATGTCTTTTTATCAAGATATAATTTATATGGCTTACAGATCTCCCGTCTGCAGGAGGCAGTTCAGTGGTCTTCAACGTTTTTGTATAGTTGCTCAACAGTGGTCATCACTGTCACTTCCAGAACGTTTTCATTGTCCACCCCCCTTCCAAATCTCAAGCCTATTTGTCTTCATCCCCGTTTCCTGCATACACAGCCCAGCCCTGGCAGCCTCTCATCCCCTTTCTGCCTCTGTGGGTTTGTGCAGTCTGGACCTCTCAGAGATATGAAATCCTGCGGTGTGTGGTCTTCCGTTCACTCAGCACACTGTTTCCAGGGTTCCTCTGTGATCTGTGTTCTAACACATGTCAGCACCCCGTTCCTGTTTCACGGCCCAATACTACTCTGTCGTGCGGATCCATCCCATTTTATTCATCCTGCGGCAGTTGATGGACGTATCAGTTATTTCCCCTTTTTGGCTTTTTCAAATCAGGGTACGAGTTTTCACGTGGGCATGTGTGTTCATCGATCTTGGCTGTTTGCCCAGAAGTGGGAGCGCTAGGTCACGTGGTGACCTGAAGTTTCACCTTCTGAGGACCTGCCAGACTGTTTTGCACAGTGGGTGGACCACTCTGCATTCTGGGGTTCTGCTCTGCACACCTCCTCACCAGTCCGTGCTGTCATGTGTCTTGAGTGTAGTAATGCTGGGGGCGTGAGGCGGCCTCTTCCTGTTCATCTATTTGTATTTCTTCCATGATGAATGATCTGATCACCTTCTCTGCTTGTTGCCCATTTGTACACCGTGCTTGGTGAAATGTCTTTTCAGACCTTTTGCTCATTTTTTTAAATTTATTTTTATTTTTTAATTTTTTTATTTTTAAAGATTTTATTTATTCATTCGACAGAGAGAGAGACAGACAGCGAGAGAGGGAACACAAGCAGGGGGAGTGGGAGAGGAAGAAGCAGGCTCCTAGCCGAGGAGCCTGATGTGGGGCTTGATCCCATAATGCTGGGATCACGCCCTGAGCCCAAGGCAGACGCTTAACCGCTGTGCCACCCAGGCGCCCCTCATTTTTAAACTGTTTTTTGGGGGCTCCTTTTATTATTTAGTCATAATAATTCTTTAGGTACAGATTTCTTATCTGATATACAATTTGATGATAATTTGTCGCATTCTCTGGGTTGTCTTTTTCATTTTGTTGATAATGTTCTTGAAAGTATGAAAATTTTACATTTTGATGGAGACCATCTGTTTATTTATTTCATTTCTTATTTTTTTAGTGTCACATCTGAGAAGGATTTTCCTAACCTGAGGTCCTGACGATTTATGCCTGCGTTTTCTTCTAAGAGTTTTATGCTATTAACTCTTATACTTAGGTGTATGATCCATTTTGCCTTTTTAAAAAAGATTTTCCTTATTTATTTGAGAGAGAGACAGAGAGAAAGAGAGAGAGAGAGAGAGAGAGAGAGAGAACATGAGCAGTGTGAGGGGCAGAGGGAGAAGCAGACTCCATGCTGAGCAGGGAGCCCGACATGGGGCTCAATCCCAGGACCCTGAGATCATGACCTGAGCTGAAGGCAGGCACTTAACTGACTGAACCACCCAGGCCCCCCTGTAATATCCATTTTGAATTAATTTTTATATATGGCGTGAGGAAGGGATCCGGCTTCATTCTTTTGCCTGTGGGCGTCCAGTTGCCCCAGCACCATTTGTTGAAAACACGGTACTTTCCAATTCAATTGGCTGGGCATTCTGGTTGAAAATCAGTTGGCTGTAACAACTTGGCATCATTTCTGGACTTTCAGGTCTCTTACTTTTATCTATGGGCATTCTTATGCCACTGCCACACTGTGTTGCTTACTGTTGCTTTGTAGTAAGTTTTAAAATTAGGAAGGGTGAGTCCTCCACCCGAGTTTTTTGTTTTCTCAGCATTGCTTTGGCTATTCTGGGTGCTTTTAATTTTTATATGAATTTTAGGATCAGCTTATCAACTTCTGCAAAGAAGCCAGTTGGGATATGGTAGGGATTGTGTTGAGTCTGTAGCTCATTTTGGTAAGTATTGCCATTTTAACAACATGAAGTCTTCTGATTCATGAGCATGAGATGATTTTCCATTTATTAGGTCTTTTTATTTCTTTCAGAGATGTTTTCTAGTTTTCAGATGATAAATTTTCCACTTTTTTTGGTTAGATTTATGCCTAAAACTTTAATCCTTTTTAGTAATATTGTAAATGAAATAATTTTCTTTCTTTCTTTTTTTTTTTGATTATTTATTTATTTATTTATTGGACAGAGAGACAGCCAGTGAGAGAGGGAACACAGCAGGGGGAGTGTGAGAGGAAGAAGCAGGCTCCTAGCGGAGGAGCCTGATGTGGGGCTCGATCCCAGAACGCTGGGATCACGCCCTGAGCCGAAGGCAGACGTTTAACGACTGCGCCACCCAGGCGCCCCATGAAATTATTTTCTTAATTTCATTTTCAAATAGTTCATTATTAGTGTGTAGAGATACAATTCATTTTTTGTGTATTGATCGTATATTCTATAATCTTGCTGATCATGTTCGTTAGTTCTTATAATTTTTTTAGTGGATTCTTTAGGATTTTCTACGTACAAGATTACATCATCTACAAATAGCAGAAATTTTATTTCTTTCTCTCCAACCTGGATACTTTTATTTCATTGTCATGCTAAATTGCCCTGCCTGGAACCTCCAGCACAGTGTTGAGTAGAAGTGGTGAGAAAGGACATCAGTGTCTTGCTCCTGGTCTGAGGGGGAAGCATCTAGTCTTTCAACGTTACTTGTGATGTCAGCTGTGGGTGTCTTGTAGATCCTGATTATCAGGTCGGGGAAAGTCACTTGTGTTGTTAGTTTGTTGAGTGCTTTTATCATGAAGCAATGCAGGATTTTGTCAAGTGCTTTTTCTACCTCTATTGAGATGCTCAGCTCCCTTTTGCCCTGTGTTCTATTAATATGGGGCGTCGCATTAATTGATTTTTGGATGTCATACCAACTTTGCCTTCTTGGGATCAATCCCACTTAGTCATGGTTTATAATCCTTTTCATATGCTGCTGGATTTAGTTTGCTAGTATTTTGTTCAGCGCTTTGCATATACATGCATAAGAGATATTGATCTGTAGCATTCTTGTGATGGTGTCATGGTAATATTGGCCTCATAAAATGAGTTGGAAAGTGTTCTCTTCTACTTTTTGTGACGAACTGGTGTTTAATGCTTCCTTAAAGTTTTGGTGGAATTCACCAGTGAAGCCATCGGGGCCTGGTGCTTTGTGTGTGTGTGTGTGTGTGTGTGTGTGTGTGTGTGTGGTTTTAATTCAGTCTTTACTTGTTATAGTGTGTTTCTTCCTGAGTCATGTTTGTTACTTTGTGTCTCCCTGAAGTCTGTCCATTTGTGTGTGCAGTTGTTCACAGTGTTGCCTTATACTCCTTTTTATTTCTAGGAGGTTGTTAGAAATGTTCTTTCTTTCATTTTTGAGTTTGATAATTTGAGAGTTTTCTCTTTTTATTTTTCTTGATCAGTCTAGCTAAAAATTTGCCAGTTTTATCCAGCTTTTCAAAGAACCCGACTGTGGTTTCGATTTTCTCTTCTCTTTTACTTTCATTTAACCCTTTTATTCCTTCCTGCCTCTGGCCACTTTAGTTTGTTGTTCCTTTTCCAGTTTCATCAGGTGGGAGGGTAAGTTATTGATTTGAGATCTTTGCTCTTTTGATTATAGACATTTGCAGCGGAAAATCTTCTAAGGACTGTTTTCGCTCTGTCTTATGAGTTTTGCTATATTTTGTTTTCTTATTCACACATTTCAAATATTTTCTAGTTTCTTTTCTTTTCTTTTCTTTTCTTTTCTTTTCTTTCCTTTCCTTTTCTCTTTTCTTTTCTTTTCTTTTCTTTTCTTTTCTTTTCTTTTCTTTTCTTTCTCCTTCTTAGTATTTTCCAGTTTCCGTGTGATGTAGTCTCTGACCCATTGGCTGTTTAGATGTGTGTTGTTCAATTTTCAAATATTTGTAAATTCCTAAATGTTTTCTTCTCTTACTGACTTGTAATTTCATTCTGTTGTGGTTGGAGAACATTCTTTTTGTGATTTCAATCCTTTTTACATTATGGAGGGTTTTTTAATGGCTTAACACGTGGTCCATCCTGGAGAATGTTCCGTGTACACTTGAGAATAATGTGTATTCTGCTGTCGTGGGGTGATGCGTCCTGCAGGTGTCTCTTTGTTTGCTCTAGACTCTTAGGATCCGACAGTAAATCAGAGACACAAATATTACTGCCCTGGAGGACCAGCATTTGAGCCAAGGGAAATACAACTGAGTAAGGGAGATAATACAGGATCCTCTGTGCCATCCAGGAGAGAAGGAGCGCTTGCTTTGGGGGCTGGAGGGAGGAGTGGTTGCACTTTTCAGTAGGGTGGTCAGGGCGGGCCTCCCGGAGAAGGTGACCCCTGAGCAAAGACTTGAGGGACATGAAGGAAGAGGCACATAATAAGTGAAGAATTTAATGCAAATTGATGTGAAAACACTATTTTGCACTTAACACTCTAAGTTGTGGTAAAATATTCATAACATAAAATTTACCAGCTTAACCATTTTTTTAAGGTGTGCCACAGTGGTTTTAAGCACATTTATGTTGTTGTACACAGCTCCCTCCCCATCTGTCTCCAGAACTTTCCATCTTCCCAAACTGAAACTGTCCCATTAAACACTAACTCCCTTCCCCCAGCCCTGGCGCCCACCATCGTGCTGTCTGTCTCTGTGAGTTTGACTCCTCTAAGGACCTTGTGGAAGTGGAATCCTGCAGGTTGTCCTTTTGTGTCTGGCTTATTTTGCTCAGCATCTTGTCCTCCAGGTCTGTCTGTGTTGTGGCAGGTGTCAGAATGTCCTTCCTTTTCAAAGCTGAGTAACACTCCATTGTGTGGACGGACCACGTCTTGTTTATCTGTTACACTGTGGTGGACACACGCACCTTTTGGCTGTTGTGAATAATGCTGCTGTGAACATGGGTGTGCAAATTCCTATTCAAGTGCCTGCTTTCACAAAGCACGTTTTACGCAGGGAAATACAGATCAAAAACCACAAGGGGACACCACCTCACACCGGTCAGAATGGCTGAAATGAACAAGTTGGAAAATGACAGGTGTTGGCGAGGATGTGGAGAAAGGGGCACCTTCCTCTTACACTGTGGTGGGAACGCAAGCTGGGGCGGCCACTGTGGAACAGTATGGAGGGTCCTCAGAAAGTTGAAAATAGAGCTACCCTATGACCCAGCAATTGTACTACTAGGTATTTACCCCGAAGGATACAAATGTAGTGATCCAAAGGGGTCCCTGCACCCCAGTGTTTATAGCAGCAATGTCCACAATAGCCGAGCCCAGATGTCCATGGACAGATGAATGGACAGAGAAGATGTGGTATATATATGATGGAATATTACTCAGCCATCAAAAAAAATGAAATCTTGCCATTTAGCAACAATGTGGATGGAACTAGAGGGTATTACGCTAAGTGAAATAAGTCAATCAGAGAAAGATAATTATCATATGATTTCACTGATACGTGGAATTTAAGAAACAAAACAAAGGATCACAGGGGAAGGGAGGGAAAAATAAAACAAGCTGAAATCAGAGAGGAAGACAGACCATAAGAGACTCTTAACTCTAGGAAACAAACGGAGGGTTGCTGGAGGGAAGGGGGTGGAGGATGGGGTAACTGGGGATGGGCATCAAGGAGAGCCCGTGACGTAATGAGCGCTGGGTGTTATACGCAACTGATGAATCACTGAGCTCTGCCTCTGAAACTACTAATACACTATGTGTTAGTTAATTGAATTTAAATTAAAGCATTTTTAAAAAGCACATTTTAAAGCAGTGACCAATTCAGGACCCACCCTGATCTTGGGGTTCCAAAGCTGAGACTGTCCTGCCTGCTTACTTGCCTCGCCCAGCAGAAAGAGGCCCACCTTTCTTCTCAGGTCTGGGGACAGAGCTGGGGTGACCCCGTATGTGGGAGAAATTGTGGCGTATGGTTCTTCTCTTGGCCAGTGTTCCCGTTCCCAGGAGGACAGGCGCTTCTTCCTGGGAACCTGGTGCGTCTCGCCGTTGTGGGTTCAGCCCAGGCTTAGGGCGGGACTGAGGACGGTGCTGGGTCACAGGGAGAGGGGGACCGAATGTCTCCTGCACAATGAAGCTCATTAATTGATCGGGTGCTTTCTGAATGATCGCCTCGTGACCCGAAACGTGGGCTGGTTGAGCAACGTGCTGTTTACCCATCTGGTGAGCCGCCAACGTTGGGGCGTGTTTGCTGGTCCAGCGGGACCTGGGGCGGCCCTTGTGGGGCGGGGGCAGGCGGGCAAGGGCAGGGCCTGCTCCCTGGAAGCTTTGTCTTGGTGCCATTGTGATCAACAGCTACTTAGAAAAGTCCTGTCTCCTCACGAAGCTCCAGGTTGTACATTTTCGCTGCCGTGTAGTAGTCCATGGAATGCCGAACCTGGTGACGTCGAGGCTCTTCTCTGTTTCTCGTTCAGCCTGTGCCGCAGGGAACATCCTTGTCAGGGCAGCTCTTCTCAGGGGCTGCGGCCTGGGGGACAGGGATCCCGCTCTCACAGATGTCCCCCGGATTGCTCTCCATGGGGGCTGTGCCAGGCTGCAGCCCCACCCTCGTGGTGCGAGGGCCGCCCCGTCCTCACGGAGCTTGCTGCCGTCTGTTGGGCCAGACCCGCTGCGCAGGACCGGACATTCCGTTCCTTTGCATTGGCCTGGATCCACGGAGTATCTCCCAGCTCGTGGCCACTCAGCTTTCCGGCCCTGACTTCCCCGAATTCCATTTTCTTTACGTTGGGTCATTTCTCTGTTTTTTGCGGATTTTGGACGTTCTCTGTGTATTCTGGATACACCGTCCATCTGGTTTGGCTTGTGTTTTCACTTTGCTTGCGGCCTGTCGCCTGCGGCACAGAGAGGCCTTTCACTGCGTGTGGTCAGTCCTCCTCTCTTCCGTGTGCATCCTCTCCTCCAGGTCATCCCACCTCCCGTGACATCTTCTCCCATCGCCAGGTTTTGCTTCTTATTTGTTTTTCTTGTTTTGATCCCATGTGTCTCTCTGTCCACAGAGTGACCTGCCCCAGCCCCTGATGGCGTGGCCGCCCGCTCTTGGCACAGGCACGGCTCCCACGCTTGTCTGGGGACCGGCTTCGGGCTCACCTGTCTCCTGTGGGCGTCTTGACCCCGGCTCTAAGTTGCACACTGTGTGTTCACAGTTGCTTTCGGAGCAGCTTGGCTGTGTTATCTCCTTTAGAACTCGCAGCCACGGTGCAATTACTCATTTTGTGCCAGGATTGGTCGGCCACGCTTGGCACGAGGTCCTGGGCCACGTGCGGCAGAGCGGACCTGACTCGGGCCCGCCGGAGTTGGTACTCGGTCCGTGCGGGGCGGTGCCGAGCGCTGCCGGAGCTTCAGTGTCTGGGACACACGCATCCCCTGAGGAGGGGACCCAGGCTAGCACCTGGCAGCCCCGTCTCTAACGTGCCACGGAGTATGGCAGCCGCCAGCCTCGTGTGGCCACTGAGCACTTGCAACGTGGCTAGTGCCACACATTGAAATGATAATATTTTGCATGTATTGGATTAAACAAAATATGTTACGAATATTGATTTCAACGGTTTCTTTTTCTTTGATTTTAGAAACGTGGCCACACTTTAAAATGACATTTGGTGCTCGAGTTTCGTGGCTGTTGGACAGCAGTGGTTTGTCGCATTCCTTAATGGGGGTGAAGTCGGCTTCCTTGTTTCTTGTCCCCTGCCCCCCAGGCCCTCCCACCTTGTCCCCTCCACCCCCCCCTTATTCTCAGATAGAGCTCCCTTTCCTGCAGACGAGTTTCCTGTGTTTCAGCAGCCAAGAGTCTTCATTGAAGGTGGGGGGGGGGGGCGAGCACTTCCATCCCTGCAGCCTCTACCCCAGGGCGGGGCTCAGTGCGCCTCCCAGCCCCGAGAGGGCAGGGGGATAGGAGGCTGGGAAATGCTGGGCCTCAGGAGGGCCAAGAGCCTGGCCGGGGTCCTAGTGGTTCTCATGCTGGACCCCAGGCCCCTGGGGCCAAGCCGCTTGTCCCTGCCCCGGCCCAGGCTCTCCACTTAGACCAAGCCGAGTGAAAGTTTCCGGGCTTACGCTCCCAAAGAATTAGGCGCTTACCTGTAGTCCGGGAACAGTAGTAGTATTTAACACTCATTGCTGGCCCTAGACGTTCAGACAGCTTTCTGCCCCCTGGGGTGTCCTCGCTGCCCTGAGGCCATCGGGGTGTGTGACCGCCTGAAATCTGCAGGGCTCCCCAGGCCGGCTGCACGGTCAGTGGCCCGGGGAGGGCGTCGTGCTTTCCCCGGAGAAAACAAGTGCCTCCGAGCTAACAGACCATCTGGCCACATTTTAAGGCAAAAATGATTTCTTTACAAAGCTTACTTACTTACATCATAATAAATGAGATCTTGTGAAGTATCTTCTATGAACAGTCCTGCCACATAGAGTAAACTATGGCTTTGTAGTGGCCTGACCAATCATCTTATTTTATTGTTTGTTGTGCGTTACATCCCCAGGACTTTTTTATCGTACATGTGGACGTTTGTACCTCTGGACCCCCTCCCCCCACTTTGCCCACCGCCCACCCCCTGCTCCTGGCAACTGACAGTCTGCCGTCTGTGTCTTTGACTTAAGTTTGGGTTTTTTATTTAGATTCCAAATGTGAGTGAGATCATACGGTATTTGTCTTTCTCTGTCTGGCGTACTTCTCTTAGTAGCCCTCCCTCCTGGCCCTGGGGCCACCGGAGCTCCGTCACCTGTGTGCAGGGAGCGGTGACAGGTGGCGGTGTGTCCTCCACAGGGAGGGTCCCGTGGGGGTTCCCAGAGGGCAGACGTCCCATCCCACGTCCATCCCCCCAGAACTCCGGGTGGTGGGCTGAGGTTGGCGGACTGTGCTATTCCGTGTGGGCCTTCTCCGCCCTCACGTGCATTTTCCGGACGTGGATGTGCTTTTCTTCAGTCTGGCTTTTAACCGGCCATCTTTTGCTGAAGCGGGAGAAGGGGTGCCTGGGAGGAGAGGGAATATTCATTAAGTTAGTAATTCGATAGGGGGTCCTTTCTAGGAAGCCTGCAGTATGGTGGTTAGGGCCTCTGCCGTGGACTAACCGGGGTGAAAACCACTTTGCCGCATGCTGCCCATGCATCAATGGTGACCTTGGTCTTGCTCGATCCTTAACTGCTGTGACCCCCAGTTTCATGATCTGGAGAATGAGATAGCAACACCCACCGAGTCAGTAACGATTAAATCAAGGGCCGTGTCAGGTAACTAACCTTCGCTGCATAACCAACCCCTGTAAGCCTTGGGGTAAAACTGTGTTTCAGGACCTGATGGTAAATATTTGACACTTGCGTGCCATTCAGTCTCTCTATAGCTTTCCTGTTACAGCGAAAAAGCAGTCAAAGGCAATATGTAAATGAATGTTCACAACTGTGCTCCAATAAAACTTTATTTACAAAAACAAGCTGTGGGCCGGATTTGGCCCACAGGCAGTCATTTGGCGGCCCCTGATTTATTTATCTCACGAGTCTGCAAGTTGATCGTTTGAGCAGGGCACAGCTGGACTGTTCTTGGGACCTGCTGAGTCCACCTATGGTCACGTGGTGGGCAGGCCTCACTTCGTGTCTGGGGGTTGACTGGCTGTTGATCTGTCTCATCACCCATCCCCGAGCCCGGCTCCGTCTCCTGTCGGTCGCGGGGTTCCCAGGGCAGCGGGAGAGAGCAAGCTGCCGAGTCCTCCTCCTGTGTCACATTTCTGTTGTCCTTTGCTCTTGCTGATTTGGCCAGAGCGAGCAGAAGGACCAAGTCCAGGGTCCGTGGGGGAGGACTTTGCCTGATGGAGGGGTCAGGGAGGAGGAGCAGATTACCGAGAGGGAACCCCCGTGCGGGTTTGTTAGCCTGCCTGTGGTGTCCCTGCCAGCTGCTCCATTGTTCTTGCCCTCGGATCGCAGAAGGCTCGCGCACAGCCTGCAGAGCTGCCAGGTTGGGTTTCGGGCTTGGACTGGTCACGGTGTGGTCACGATTAATATTTTAACTTCGCTCTTGAATATACACGGTAACCGTGAGTAAGCCGACGTGACCTGCCCTGTTGTCTGCTGACTGAGCTGGGGGCACAGGACATTCAAGAGCATTTTGTGGACGTGGTGGAGCCCCGCCATGCATGCATGACACCCGGCCCACGGCCACCTTCCTGCCCCATCCTGCTTCTCAACAAGCGGCTTCCCTCGGAGGGAGGGGGGAGGCAGGGCAGGAAGAGGCGGAGAGGGCATTCAGGGGCCCTCGCTCAGGTCCTGGCTGTGACCCCAGGCCTCAGTTTCCTTATCAGAGGAGCAGGCAATCAGATAAAGTCACATTTCTGCCAGTTGGGCTTCTGCCATGGTGTAGACCACAGGTGTCCGTCCACACCCTGGCTGCTCCCCGCAGGTGGTGTGAAGTCACCTTTGGGAGGCCAGCTGGGACGGAGGCTGAAGGTGAGAGATTGTCTCCTCTGTCCCCACCCTGGAAGGGTTGGCCCTCTGCCCTGGTTCCAGTTTCCCCTAGCCCCGGACTTCAGGAAGTGGGTTCTGAACCTTTATGAGCTGTTGAAATCAGAGGCTCTTTTTTATGGTAGAGGCGACTGTCATATGATCAATTACCCGTTGCACGGGGATCCGTTCGGGGGCAGCGACTGCGCTCACGGGCTTGTCCGGCCCCCGGCTCTGTGTTTCACGGAGAGCCCACGCCCGTCCGCTGTCCCGGCCCCTGGCAGTGCGGTCGGCTTTCTGCCTGTGTGGCCATGCCTGTTCTGGGTTTGTGACGTGGCTCGTGTGTCTCGCTTCTCGGTGGCAGCAGGTTGGCGAGCATCACCTGCCACAGCGTGCCTTTGGGCCCCCTTCCCTTTTAGGGCCACGTCCTATCGCATTGCGCGGATGGCCCACATCTTGCTGTCCGTTCATCTGTGGACGGACCTTGTGGCTGCGTGGACGCGCCGCCATGAGCCTGCAGCCACAGGCTTTTGTTTGCACACCTGCTCTCATGTGGGGACCCTCCGATTCCCCAGTCTGGAAGGAGCTGCCGTGTGCAGCTCTTCCAGCGGCTTTTTGAGACAAAGGAGGGCATTGACATTTCCCTGTTTTGTGGGGGTCCCGTGTGGGGCCCTGGGCTCACTCATTTAATCCCACCGTTCCCAGGCTGGCATCGTCACGTGTCGCCATTCCAGAATTGGCAGGAGCACGGGCAGCCGGTGGGCTGTGCAATCAGGCAGACCGACTCCAGAAACCGTGACCTTACTGTGCCTTCCAGAAGAGGCCCCCAGGGCTGGGCCAGGCTGGGTCTGTCCAGGGCGCACGGCTGGTGTCGGCTTCCTGGAGTCTGGGCTGCCCCCCTTGGCCTGGGACATGGGGCCACTCTGTACCCGGGATGTTTCCTGAGGGCTGCAGCGCTCCTTCGGAACGCTGCACAATTACGATTTCAATCTCCCTGGAAATGATGAGCCCTTCTAAAAATAGACGCAGACGGCAGAAGGCTAACATTTTTAAATAGTTCAATAATTTACTTACTCTCTGTGGGGCACAGGGAGGATCACTCGAACATGGATGCTTTTAAAATTTCCTAGAACACGGTCAGAGCTTTCGTGTTTCCAGCAACGTATGGGGACATATTTCGTAGACCACACGATCCCCGCTGTAAGCGTACGATGCAGTGTTCTTTTCAGTGTATTCACAGGATTGTGCAGCCAACACCATGGTCAATTTTGGAACATTCTCGTCCCCCCAGAACAAACCCCGTGCCCATGCCACTGCCCCCCACTGGCATCCCCCTCCGCCCCCTGGCCCTTGCAACACGGGGTCATCTCTGACGTGCTGCTTTCCGCCAGGCATCTTGTGCTCACGCAGGCTGCGACACGTGCCCGAGCCTCCCGCCGTCTCGTGGTGGAACGGTGTGCCGGAGCGTGCCTGGACCACACTTTGCGTATCTGTTCATTAGTCGGTGGACATTTGTGCTGCTTTTTGCTTATTATAAATAGCACTGCTGTGAACACGGGTGTGGACGTGTGGTTTCTGTCGGGTTTAGGCACAGCCCGGGAGTGGAATTTCGTGTCCTCGGTCACATGGGTAACTCTCTTTAAGTGCTTTTTGTTGTTTTCCACATGTACTTGGAAAAATAATAAATCTTTTCCATTTTAAATAATTGCAGTTGTGAGAGGGAGTTAATCCCCCATAACCCCCTGTACCTTTTACCCAGTTTATCCCCAGCAGCAAAATCCTGCAAAACCCCACTGTCTTCTTACGACCAGGGTGCTGGCAACGATGCAGCGGAGACATGGGTATTTCCGTCAGCACCGGGAGCATCCCTTGGATGGTGCTTCCTTAGACGCAGACCTCCCCCTGCCCCCAGCTCCCCGCCCGGGCAACCACCGATCTGCTCTCCATCTCTGCCATTTTGTCATTGCGACAGTTGTGCAAAGTGGAATCCCACAGCACACAGCCTTTCGGTATTGGCTTTCCTCCCTGGGCGTGGCTGCAGAGGTTGCTGTGTGGGTCCACGCCCGTCACTTGCTGCGTGGTGTTCCGTGGCACGTACGCATCGGCGTGTGTGACCGCTCCACCTTTGAGGGGCATCTGGGTTGTTGGCGGTTTCCGGCTGTTGTGCATGAAGCTGCCGCAAACGTCAGTGTATAGGTTTTTGGGTGAACACACACATTCATATCTCTAGGATAAATGCCCTGAGTGCAAACCCTGGGTCGTCTGATCGTTGCATGGTTAGATTTTTAAGAAACCGCCCCATTTTTCCCGAAAGTTTGCATCGTTTCACATCCCCACCAGCAACATGCGAGCAGTCCTCTCTCCAGCGTTTGGTGTTAGTTTAGCTGTGTGGACAGGTGCGTAGTGATGCCTCGCTGCTTTGACGGACGTTCCGTTAGCGGTGACGGTGTTGAGCGCCTTTCCCTTGGCGATCCGCGTCGGGCTGTCGTCCCTCCTGAAGTGTCCCCTTGCGTCTTCTGTTCATGCTTTAACTGAACTGTTAAGTTTTGGGAGTTCTTCCCATTATAGCCTCTAGTCCTTTGTTAGCTACGTGGCTGGTGAGCATCTTCTCCCAGTCTGTGATCTGTATCTTCATCCTCGTACCAGGTCTTTCATGGACAAATGCTGGTCCACTTTATCCATTGTTTTCTGTGTGTGGCTGCTGCTTCTGACATCCAGTCTGAGAATTGGTTGTCTTGTTCTAGACCCTGAAGATTTTCCTCCTATGAGAAAATGTCGTTTTTCTGAAAGTTTGATAGTTTCACATTTTACATTTACATCTCCGATCCATTTTGAGTACATTTTGCTTGCTTTGGATTTATTTTCCTCTCCTTTTGCTCACTTCCTGAGATAGAAACTTAGACTTCGATTTCAGATTATTCCTTTTATTTGACATATGCATTTAGTGCTATAAATATTTGCCTTATCAGTGCTTTAGCTGTGTCCCACAGAGTTCGGTATGCTTTACTTTTTTGTTTTTGTTCAGTTCATGTATTTACAAAATTTTCCTTTGAAACTTTTTCTTTAATGCATGAATTATTTAGAAGCGTGCTTTTATAGTTTTAAAGTATTTGGAGCTTTCTGTCACCTTTCAGTTATGGATTTCTAATTTGAATCGGTCGTGGTCAGAGAACACGTTATGTATGGTTTCACTTTTAAAAGTGTAGAGGTGGTTTTGTGGCCCTGGCATGGTCTGTTTTGCTCTATGTTCCATGAGCACTCAGGAAAGCGTGTGTATTCCGCTGTGATTGACTGGAAGGTTCTACGAATATCACTTAGAATCTGCTGGTTGAGCTCTCCCACATCCTTGCTGACTGTTCTGTCTCGTTATCTATCAGTTGTTGAGATGGGGGTGTTGAAGGGGCAACTATAATTGCGGATTTGTCTCTTTTTCCTTTCGCTTCTATCCATTTTTTGCTTTACGCATTTTCCTCCTCTTTTGTTTGGTGCATATACATTGAAGGTTGCTATTCTTCTCGGTGGATTGACCTTTTGTCGCTATATAATGTTCTCCTCTGTGGTAGTTTTCTTTGTTCTGAAGTCTCCTTTATCTAACGTCAGGATAGCCATGCCTATCTCCCTGTGGTTATTATTTGCATATCTTTTTTCATCCTGACTATGTAACTATTTGAAGTCAGTTTTTGTGGACCTAATATAATTGGGTCTTTTACAATTTCTTTAGTCCAGTTGGCCAATCTCTGTCATTTAACTGGTATTTTGACCATTTAGCTGTAATGTAATTATTGATGTGTTAGGGCTTATGTCTGCCTTTTGTTTGTTTGTTTTATGTTTGTTTTCTCTGTTTTTCATATCCATTATCTTTTTTCTGCCTTTTTGCGAGTCATTTGAATATTTTTAGAATTCCACTTGGATTTACCTGTAATTGTTTTTGAGCTTTCCATAGCTTTCTAAGTGATGCTCTAGGCATTGTATTCTGTAAGTATAACTTTACCACCATCTACTGTGATACCAGTTTGAGTGAAATATATAAACCTTACTTCCTTTTATGTCTCTTTACCAGCCCCCACTTGCAGCATAACTGTCTTAGTTATTTTCTCTACATACATTTAGAACCAAGTCTGATTGCATTGTCATTTTTGCTTCAACTGTTAACCTTAATTTAGGAAATTTGGGAGGAGAAGGAAAGCCCATTGTACTTATTCATATTTTTGCTTACTGTGTTCTTTTTTCCTTCCCAGTGTTCTAAGATTCCTTCTTTTATTGTTTCCTTTCTGTTTAAAGAGTTTCTTTAGCCATTCTTTTAGGATAGGTCTACTGATCGCAAATTCTCTTGGTTTCCTTTCATACAAGAATATCTTGATTTTCTGTATTCTTACAGGATATATTTTTATTTATTTATTTGTTGGAGATAAATAAATAAAGATTTTATTTATTTATTTTGTCAGAGAGAGAGAAGCAGGCAGAGGGAGATGCAGGCTCCCTGCTGAGCAGGGAGCCCGATGTGGGATTCAATCCCAGGACCCTGGGATCATGACCTGAGCCAAAGGCAGATACCTAACCGACTGAGCCACCCGGCCATCCCTCTTACAGGATGTTTTTGCTGGATATAGAATTCTAGACTGATAGTTATTTTCTTTCATTACTCCAAATATATTGCGTGTGGCCTTGACGGTTCCTGATGGGAAATACACTATTACTCCAGTTATTTCCCCATTACACATAAGGTATCATTTTTCTCTGTCTGCTTTCAAGATTTTTCTTTGTTATTAGTTTTCAGAAGTTTAATTATGGTGCATCTTGGTGTGAATTTCCTTGGGTTTATTCTATTTAGGATTTGTTAAACTTTCTCGAATCTGTAGGTTTATGTCTTTTGCCAAATTTAGGATATTTTCAACTGTTATGTTCTTGAGTACTTTTTCAGACCGCCCCATCTCTTTTTCTGGGACTTCAGTGAAGTTATAGGTGCAGTCGTCCCTGAGGCTCTGGTTACTTTTAATTTTTAGTCTCTTTTCTCTCTTGTGCAGTTTAGGTAATATCTGTTGGCCCGTCTTCCAGTTCATGGGTTACTTCTGTCCCCTCCCTGCTGTTGAGTCCGTCCACTGAACTGCTTGTTTGAGTTACTGCGTTTTTCACTTCTAACATTTCTACTTGGTTCTTGTTTGTCTCCACTTCTTTGCTGAGATTTGATGTCGTTGTTGTTGGTTTTTTTAACGAAACTTTGTTTTTCATCTGTTTCCAGCATGTCTGTAATGGCTTATTGAAGCTTTCTTATCGTGACTGCCTTAAACTCTTTGTCAGGTAATTCTAACGTTTCTGTCATCTCAGTGTCCGCAGCCATTGGTTGTCCTTGTCCCACTTGAGATCTTCCTGGTTCTTGGGATGATGAATGATTTTCAGTGGAAATGTGTACATGCGTATGATGTTTTGCGACCGTGAAGCCTCTGCTTCAGCTGGTGTTCTCTGCCATGGCTCTTGCAGGGGTGGAGGGGTGCTCCCCTGTCACTGCCAGGTGGGCAGAGAAGTCTAGTTCCCCAGTTGGCCTCTGTCGATACTCAGGTGGGGAAACTCCTTGTTGTTGCCGGTGGGGTTGGGGGCTCCTGCTTGCTACATGGTACCCACCAGCACCGTGGTGGGGTGGCCTCATTTCTGTTGGCGATGGAGAAGGTCCTGATGCTCCATTAGCTCTTTCCTGACACCAGTCCAGTGGGGTGAGGGAGGGGTGCCTTGTTACTGCCCCATGGTGGGTGTGGAAACCCAGGCTCCCCGCACTGCCTACACCAATACAGTGGAATGCGAGGAGCATTTGTTACCACCCAGTGGGGAGGAAAGTCCCAGCTCCTTTTTCCGGCTTATTTAACACCACCCCAGTAGGGGTTTGGGGTGCCTGTTACAGCCACGCAGTTTGGAAGTGTGGGCTCCCCCTCTGCCTTTGCTGCCGTGGGTCTGGGTGGGTGTGTTTTTCTTGGGTGTCTATTGCGTGCTCATTGTCCAACACATTGTCTCACTAGGCTGCCACTCTTCTGGTCCCTTGGCGAGAGAGAACAGTCATCCATGGTGGCTTTCTGTCTGCTTCTCCTGGTGTGTGGGTTTCTGGCTCTCCAGCTCCAAGTCTGGGATGGATGAGGCAAACCCCACCCCAGAGACCGGACCCCTCGTGCCATTCCTCGGGGCCCCCAGTCCCTTTCCAGGCTTCCTCCTTCTCTCCCCCTTTCAGAGACTCGTGTTTGTTTTCTGTACAACATCCTGGTGTTTTAATTGCTCTTTGTGGGAGGAATTGGGAAAAGTACGCCTACACCATCTTTCTGGAAGCATAAGTGCAAGCCCTGGTTTTTGGCTCAGAGATATCCAGATCCACTTGGAGTTTTAACATTCTGCCTCTTGATAGCTTCTGTCTGACCGTGTTCTGGTCCTCTTGTCTCTCCCAGCTTTCGAAGTCCCTCCAGTCTCTGTGCCTTGGCCCACCGGAATACTGACAGCGCCTGTTCCAAGACGTTTTTCTGCAGGACCCCGTCTGCCAACAGCTCTGGTGAGTTCAAGCATTTCCTCCTTGTCCTTTTCACCTGTAAGCTGGTCACCCCTGTCATGCTATGGTCTGCCTCTCATCCCTTTTGCACTGTGGCCAGAGGATTGTCAGTTCCTTGAGATTGGGCCCCTGGTTTTGTGTTAGGATGGGGAGAGGGTGGATGGAGTTGTCCTCAAGGCTGGGGAAACAAAGCTGCCCCCTGGTCACTGGCTGATGTGACCTTGAGGGGACTTAACAGGGCCATGGCTAGAGGCCCCAGCCCTGCCTTTTCCTCTCTGCTTCTAGCTGCCCTGCCCACGCTGGACCCAGCCAGTGTGGCTGAGGGTCAGTGGTGGATGAGGGGACTGCTCTGAGTGTCCCTGCCCCATTTTTGCATGGCCCCAGGGGAGACACCCGTTTGTGCCTGGGGGCAGGGAACGATGGAAGGAAGCCCAGGCTTTGTGTTTCTGCAGATTAAGGCATGCCCTGAGCTCATTGTCTAGTGCCCCGCACCTGTTTTATTACCGAGCACCTACTGTGCGCTCTGTTGGCATTGGTTCACATGTAACCTGTAGTTAAAAACGGGCATCCGTTGGGGTACCTGGGTGGCTCAGTCGTTAAGTGTCTGCCTTCGGCTCAGGGCGTGATTTCAGCATTCTGGGATCGAGCCCCACATCGGGCTCCCTGCTCCACTGGGGGCCTGCTTCCTCCTCTCCCACTCCCCCTGCTTGTGTTCCCTCTCTCGCTGGCTGTCTCTCTCTCTGTCAAATAAATAAATCTTTAAAAAGAAAAAACGAAAAAACAGACAGACAACCCGGGCATTGCTGAGTGCTGCCCACATGTGGATCTTACCTTGACCGTCTGCATAAGGAAAGCAAGGTCATTGCTGTTCTCGGGAGGATTGGGCACCCAGCAGGCACATACCTCTCTTGCAGCCATGTGGGCACGGAGTGGCTAAATCCAGCCTGGGCTGAGCACACGCGGGGTCCTCTTGCCTGGCCCTGCTGCTGGCACCGTCAGAGACGGTATGGGAGGTCCAGACCCCTTTGGACAGTGTTTCTCAAACTTACTTTTTTAATTGTCTGTCCGAGAAGATATTCTAGACATTTGTTCCTAATTGTCCACCCCAGTGGAATGTTACTGCGAGATGCTATGGGTCCGTCTGTGAGCCTGTTCTATGTCTGTACCTTTTACTTACAAACACTAAGATCTGTTTCACCCTCCGAGACCCCGGTGGGAATGTGTGTCCTGGGGAAATAAACACGGCAGGGAAGAGCCAAGTGACAGAGCCCCTACCCTGTCCCTGTGCTGGTCACTCTCGGCTTTGGGGGGCGCCACTCCCAGTCCTGCGTGAAATCCAGTGTGACCTCATTCCCCTGTTCAGGCCCTTCCATGCTGTTCCTCCATGTGCTCTGAGCTGCGTCCCGCCCCTCCCCTGGGCAAAGAGGGGCGTTCTCCTGGCCGGGAGATGGTGGGGGGCTCCGTGGAGGAACCTGCCGGCCCCAGCTGCCCCAGCTGAATGGGCAGAGCTGGGATTCCCCTTCCTCTGTCTCCAGCCGATGCCTGATGCTGTCCCCTTGTCAGGAACCACCTGGCTTCGAACCCTGGCCTGCACACAGTACCCGCTCATTCACTGTGCTTGCCTTTGCGGGCGTCTGCTTCAGGCCAGCTGGGCCACGTTGGCTCAGGACCAGGAGGAACATCGCTGAGCTCCAGCTCGCACCAACGCCTTCTTACTTCTGGGTTTCTTTATGTGAAAAGGACACTTGGCCAGTTGCTTGGAGCTCTGGCCTGTCACCGTCCTGGGGTCTGTGGTGATGGGCTGCCCTGTGGACATTTCTCTGCAAGCACTTTGTCAGGGCTGGGCCCTGAGTCTGTTCTGAGGGAACGTCTGTTGGCGCCCCGATCGTGGGGAGCACTGGATTGCAGAGTCCCCACTCGTGTGATGGTGGTTGTTGCCGCACAAGGGAGGGAAGAAGGAAAGAGCCGGTCTGGGCCCCTCCGGAAGGCTAGGGGTGAATCCATAGTGGTAGCTGGCCATCTCTAGGATACGGGGTGGCCGTTCACAGAGAGACTAGCCCAAAAAGAACATCCCAGGGCTCTCGGCCAGAGGCAGGATGGATGGAGGTCCTTGTGCTGTGGATGGAGAGGGCTTTCCCTCACTGGCACGTTGGGCTCCTGTGGGCCGGGCAGTGCTGTGTCCCGGGCTGGTGGCAGAGCGGTCAGGCTGAGGCTCCTCGGGGCTGCTTTTCCTCCCTTTCAGCTGCGCGTCCTGGGTCCTCGAGCGCCCCAGTGCTGCCTAGGGACCCTGCTCCTCAGTGATTTCCCGATGTCCTAAGGGCCTCCACTCCTCCCGTGGGGCCCCCGTGTGGGCCCCTCGTGTCCCCCACGCCCTGGCCGCAGCATCGTCTGCGTGGAGACGTTTATCACGTCATAAAGCTGCGTGGATTCTGGGCTTCGGGCTTTTGACAGCGCACTCAGGAGGCCCGGACATGACCCTTGAGCGGTGCTCCAGTTAGTAGCCAGGATGGCGTGTAATTAGCGGCAGAAGGTTCCACTTCACAGTGACAGTTAATTTACTTCCTCCTGCGAATTAAAGGTGCTGGCCTGCGAATTCAAGGATCTGGCTTGCCTGAGTGTTCTTTGTTATTGCCTCAAATGACCCTTGCCGCTGGAGGGTGCACTCAGACGCCCTCGGGGTTAACCAGATGGCGGGGAGGGCTGCAGGTCCCCCCCGGTGATCGTCCTGGCGGTGGGGCGAGGCAGCAGACGGGCATTGCGAGCACGCGGCTCGGGCCAGAACTCTGTCTTCTGCCGCGATGCTCAGGCGTTCGCTCCAGAACCAGGGCCGGGCGTGCGGTTGTGTCAGGGCTCGGCACAGCCTGGCTCACACGCCGAATCCTGCCCATCGTCTGCTTTTGTCAATACGTTGTTTTATGGTGGTAAATTACACATGATACAAAGTGTACCGCTTAGCCGCGTTTAAGTGCACAGCTCGGGGCATTAAGCAGATTGACACTCTTGTGTGGCCGTCCCCACCATCCGTCTCCAGAACTTTCCATCTTCCCAAACAGAGACTCTGTCCGCAGGAGACAGAGTACCAACCCCCCTCCCCCAACTGGCCCTGGCGCCCATCATCCACTCTCTGTCCCCCTGAGACACCGACCCCCGTCCTTCCCCCGGCCCCGGTGTCCGCTGTCCACTCTCTGTCCCCCTGAGACACCGACCCCCGTCCTTCCCCCGGCCCCGGTGTCCGCTGTCCACTCACTGTCCCCCTGAGACACCGACCCCCGTCCTTCCCCCGGCCCCGGTGTCCGCTGTCCACTCACTGTTCCCCTGAGACACCGACCCCCGTCCTTCCCCCGGCCCCGGTGTCCGCTGTCCACTCACTATTCCCCTGAGACACCGACCCCCGTCCTTCCCCCGGCCCCGGTGTCCGCTGTCCACTCACTGTCCCCCTGAGACACCGACCCCCGTCCTTCCCCCGGCCCCGGTGTCCGCTGTCCACTCACTGTCCCCCTGAGACACCGACCCCCGTTCTTCCCCCGGCCCCGGTGTCCGCTGTCCACTCACTGTTCCCCTGAGACACTGACCCCCGTCCTTCCCCCGGCCCCGGTGTCCGCTGTCCACTCACTGTTCCCCTGAGACACTGACCCCCGTCCTTCCCCCGGCCCCGGTGTCCGCTGTCCACTCACTGTTCCCCTGAGACACCGAACCCCGTCCTTCCCCCGGCCCCGGTGTCCGCTGTCCACTCACTGTTCCCCTGAGACACCGACCCCCGTCCTTCCCCCGGCCCCGGTGTCCGCTGTCCACTCACTGTCCCCCTGAGACACCGACTTCCGTCCTTCCCCCGGCCCCGGTGTCTGCTGTCCACTCACTGTTCCCCTGAGACACCGACCCCCGTCCTTCCCCCGGCCCCGGTGTCCGCTGTCCACTCACTGTCCCCTTGAGACACCGACTTCCGTCCTTCCCCCGGCCCCGGTGCCTGCCGTCCACTTTCTGTCCCTGTGAATCTGGAGACCCTAGGGACCTCATGTGGGTGAATCCTGCAGGATTTGTCCCTTTGCGTCTGGCCTATTTCACTCAGCATCACGTCCCCCAGGTCCATCCACACTGTGGCCGGTGTCAGCGTGTCCCTCCCTCCGTGTTCAGGCTGAGTGACAGTCTGGTGCGTGGATGGACCACGTCTTGTCTGTCCGCTCGTCTGTCTGTCTGTGGATGCTTGGGTCGCTTTCTTCCAACTTCAGCTGTCGTGAGGAGTGCTGCTGGGGGAATGGATGTGCAAATACCTGTTCGAGTCCCTGCTCTCCCTTCTTCTGGAGATGCGCCCGGATGTGGGCTGGCTGGGTCACGTGGTTACCCTGCTTTCCCTTAGAGGAGCCGCCAGCTGCTTTCTGGGGCAGCTGCCCCACTTTACCTTCCCAGGAGCCATGCAGAAGGGTCCCCGTTTCTCCACACCCTCCCCAGCGCGTTGTTTTGTCTTTTTGCTCCTAGTCACCCTGGTGGGCTTGAGGTGGTGTCTCACTGTGGTTTTGATTTGCGTTTCCCTGACGACAGGGGATGCTGCGCGTCCCTTCGTGGGCTTGTTTTCCATCCCTGTATCTTTGGAGAAATATCCATCCAAGTCTTTTGCCCATTTTCCAATGGGGTTGCTTGATTTTGGTTATTACGTTATAGGAGGTATTTATATGCTATGGCTGTTAATCCCTTGCCAGACGTGTGATTTGCAAATCGTTTCCCCCAGTCTACAGGTTGCCTTTTGTAAATAAAGTTTTATTGTCACGCAGCCACGTCCGCCCCTTTGCATGCCGTCTCAGGCTGCTTTCTCGCTCCAGCAGCATCCTGGATGTGACGGACTGTGTGGTCTGCAGAGCTGAAGACATATCCTCGCTGGCTGTTTACAGAAACGCTTGCCAGCCCTGTTCTACGTGACCTGGGCATGCTGAGTGCTGAGAACCAGCAGTGTGTCTGTGACGGGAGGCTGTGACTCGCTCCGTCTCCACAAATCCCAGGGGCACGGGCCCTCAGTATGGTGGCATCTGGTGGCCTCTTGGTCTGAAGCCCACAGAGTCTTGGTTAAGTTATGTGGCTTGCTTTTGACTGTAGAGGGTGCTGACCCTGGACGGGGGGCTCCTTCCTGCTGGGGTGCCAGGCAGCAGGCATTCGGGCCCACGTCCACTGATGCTGAAAGAGCCAGGCTCGTGACTCAGGGCTGGGTCGACGGTCAAGCAGACCCAGTTCCGGGCATTCCTCCCAGTTAGTTACGTCCAGTGCTCTGTTTGTAACTTATCTCTGCTCCCGGGGTCATTGGCTCTTCACATGACGCTTGGTCATCAAGAGTTCTGGAGCTCAGGGAGCTCAGGGGCCGCGGTGCCCTCTCCTGGGCAGAGCCCCACTTCCTGACTGGGGGGCAGATAAACACGCCGGACCCTGCGGCCACCCACCCATCTCTGGGCACCACGGAGTCAGTCTACAAAATTTAAGAAATAGCTTTATTGAGATGTAATTCACCCGCCCTACAGCTCCCCTGTTTAAAGGGAGTACCATTCAGCTCTTTTTCGTGTATTTACAGAGCTCTGCTGTCCTCAGCACAATCAACTTAAATCCTGTTCAGCACCCTTCCCGCACCCTTCCCCCACCCTAGAAAAACCCGTGAGCCCGTTAGTGGTCACCTCCCCAGGAGCCCACCCTCTGTCCGTGCGGACTTGTCTCTTCCGGACACTTCACCTGCAGGGACTTGCGTGCCGTGTCGCCGTCTGTGTCTTCAGGATCGTCCGCGTTGGAGCAGGTGTCAGGGTGTCGGTCCTGTTTCTCGGCGATGGGCGGACCTCATGCCACGTGTCTGTTCATCAGGGGTGGACATTTGCGCTATTCCCCCTAAAATGTCCGTGATGAGCGAGGCTGCCGCGAGCATCCCCGTCCGAGTTCCACGCGGACGTATGTTTCCATGTGTTCTGAGTACGTAGCCAGGAAGGATGGCTTTGCCTCGTCTCGAGGCAGCTCTGGGTTTAACCTTTCAGGAGCCGCCAGACTGTTCTCCCAACTGGGAGAACCGTTTCCCCTTTCAGTCGGCCTCGTGCGAGGGTTCCTGTTCTCCGCGTCCCTGCCAGCGCCCGTGACCGTCGGTCTGTGATCCTGGCCGTCCTGCTGGGCGCACAGTGGTGTCGTCTCCTCGGTCCATTTTGATCCTCAGCCGTGTGCCCCGTGTGGCGTTGGCCTGGGCGGGGCAGTCTCCCCCCGGGTCCGTCAGCACCCCCACCCCGGAGGTGCCAAAACATGAGACAATACAGAAAATGAAAAATAAGATGCAGATGATTTGTTTATTTGAAGAGCTGTTTTCGTGGGAGCTGCTGGCTGCCGGGCACCAGAAGGAGAAGATCGCGCCTGCTCGAGACCTGCAGGGGGGCTGCTCAGGTGCCCCCGCGGGCCCTTCCCCCATTGCTGCCCCGTCGTGGGGATGCCCCAGGTGGCCCACGTGATGATGAAATAGTCCGTGGCACGAGCCGGCACTTCCCTTTGCTTGGGTACACAGATATCTCTGCTTAACGATGGGCGCCCTCCTTGGTCCCCAGATCCCGCCCTGGGGATTAACCTGAGGGAAGAGTGACGTGTATTTGCAAACCTAAGGATGTTCAGCTTGGCACAATTTATGATCGCGAAAAATGGGAATAAACTATGATTTCCAGCAAAGAGGACTACGGGATAAGGGAATCTTGGTGTCATAATGGGACAAAACTGAAATGTAATTGGAAGTGACCAGTTGTGCAGACCGTCCAGCAGCTCGGTGGCACGTGGTGACCAGCAAGGGCACGGAGCAAAAGCCATAGTGGGGGGGGGTCCACCCGAGGGAGCAGGAGGGAGGGGGCCGGGCAGCCTCTGATGAGTGAGTGAGAGCAGGGGAGGCCCCTTCACTGCTCCTCCTGTCCTCCCTCCCCTCCCTCTCTCCTTCCTTCCTTCCCTCCTTCCCCTCTCTCTCCCTTCTCCTTCCCTCCCTCCGCTCCCATCCTCCCTCCCTCCTTCCTTCCTCCCTCTCTCTCTCCTTCCCTCCCTCTCTCCTTCTCTCCCTCCTCCCACAACCAGGTCTTCCTTAGCTGGCTTTTGCAGGGGACCCCTGAAGCCGTGGTGCCAGGCAGAGCAGAGATGGGGCATGGCCCAGAGGTGAGATGCAGAGACCAGGCTCCTTCCCGAGGTGGGCCTGTGTTCCTGTCCCCAGCAGGTGAGGGGAGCCCCAGGGGCACCCCTCCAGGGCAGAACTCTGAGGCCTGGCTTTTATCCTTTTCTTTCTGCTACTGTTATTATGAGGACTTCCAGAGATTTGGAGCTGGGGGTCCTTGGGCTTGGAGCGGGGCTGTGGGGGATTCTGACAGGGAGGCCAGCCTCGTGCCCCCCGGGGACATCGGGGAGGAGTTGTCTATGCATCTGTGAGGTTGTGGGACCCCGTGTGCCTGCGGCAGCTCCGTCTACAGGGCGGGGTGATGCTGTGCTACCAGAGGGCTCTCCACCCCCCCGCCCCGCATCTGAGCCCCCAGAGGGAGGGGGGCCAGCTTGCAGTGGGCGGGGAGTCGGACTCTGCTGGGGGCAGAGACGAGGTGTCTGCTGTGTCTTATGCTTTCTGTGCAGTGAACGAAAGCATGCCTGCTTCTCCCCTCTCCATCCCAGAGCCTCAGCCCGGGTCTGGCATGTGGGCATTAGATAAAGGGGGGCAGGTGACGGCCCCCTCCCCAGGGGCAGTGCAGGCCCAGGTGATGAAGGTGATGGAGCCCCAGATTCGTGTCCCCTCTGAGCTTGTGTAAAGGAGGTGACCCTCAGTTACTGTAGCCCCCCCAGAGCCCAGGAACCACCAGGAGAAGCCAGAGGCCACCGTGTGGGGACGTTGAAAGTGCCCCCCAATCCTATAAAGTCCCAACCCTGGGGACCTGGGCACGTCACCTTCGAGAGCAAAGTTGCTGCAGGTCTGTTTAAGTCAAGGCTGCGTGAGATCACCCTGGCTTGTCCAGTTGAGCCCTGAGACCATCACAGGAGGGATGCAGAGGGAGAATTGGACACAGAAGAGGAGGGCCTCAGGTGCCCGAGGCAGAGACTGAGGGTTGTGGCCACAAGCCCAGGGACACCTGGTCCCCGGGAGCTGCAAGAGATGGGAGGGTCCCCCTCTAGAGCTTCCAAAGGGAGTGGGCTGAGGACAGAGGGCCCAGCGTGTGCAAGCTGGTTCCTGCGAGGCCCCACCCGGGCCGCACCTATGGGCAATGCGCGTCTCCATCATCTCGGCACATCTGGGGACGTGCTGGTTCCTGTGTGCATGTGGGGGCTGGACACTCCCACGGAAATGCCCCAGAGCATTCCATGCATTCAAAGACTCTCCATGGACGTGTGAGGCACCCCGGCTGCCCTTTAAGAGCTCTGTGCCGGCCTCCTCCGGAGCCCCTCTGCTCCCTCCTCCTGCCTTGTGTGTTTCTGGTGGGGCAGCTTCTCTCCTCTTGTCTGCTCTGGCCGCCCAGAATCTTCATGTGTGACTCGGTGGGCACAACATAGCCCCCCGTCCTAACACCACTATGGGTAGTTCTCATGGGGAAAGAAACATCTGCAGCCCCCGTTGGGGTGGAGAGCAGGGGAGCAGGGGAGCAGGGGGCCCGGGCTGGGTGTCTGAGTTGGGAGGTGGCACTCTTCTCCGGTGGACTAGACTCTTCCCGGAAACAGCTGAAGCCCCATGAGGACTGGGTTTAGGAGGTCCGGGATGGAGCTGGCGTTCGCCGTGCTTGTCCTGCGAATCTTCCTGCACATCCCAGCCAAGGACTGACACCTTCAGCCTCTCAGCAGTGCCGGCCCCTCGTGCCCAGTCCGCGTGTCTGCTGCGTCCCCCGTGGCCCCTGCGGAGAGCACCCGGGCTGAGAGTGTGCTCCTCCCCAAGGATGAAGACGACGACGGGAGGAAGAGCCAGATCAGATTCTCCAGAAAGGCCTGCTTTGTCCTAGGAAATGGGCTGTGTCATTTCACTTTGACCGCAGAGCCTGACCCAAGGACCAAGAACTCTTGGGCATCTTGCAGATTCTAAGACTGTGTCCACAAGGAATCCAGTTCAGTAGGAATCTGTCTTAGCCTGCTTCCCAGATGATCGTGCTACAGGCCCCACTGGTAAAACTCTGCTCTAACCCTTAGGGGTCTTCAAGACCAATCTCTGGGGCAAGAGAGTGTTATTACAGTTACTTGTGGTCCTTACCCCTGAGCTTCCTGGTAGCCAGGGTGGAAAGGGAAAGCTGGGATAACAAAGGTCATTTGCCTGATAGTATTTCATCTGGAGAGCAGATTTTTCTCAGCACTCCAGTCTAAGGAATGTGTTTCACGTGACGTGGTGTTTTCAGTTGGGTTTCTGCAAAACAAAAACAAAATAGTTTTCAAATATGTCCCAGCAGGTAGGTCTCTGGGACGGGAGAGCCAGGGAGTCCCAGGGAGGCCACCTGGCCTGTGACATCTTGGTGCTGTTCCTGTGGGCGGGGGTAGGAAGCTTCGAGGGCTGCAGTGACCTCAAGGAGTGAGGGGCAGCCTGCCAGCCGGCTCCGAGCTTCAGAGGTCCCAGGATCCCAGGTGCAGGGGAGGAAAGGGCAGCAGCCACATGTCCCATCTCTGTTCGCCGAGATCTTTTACCTGCAGCCCCGGGGCTGTGAGCGAGTTCTCCGTAGCAGGGAGGCCCCGGTGTAGGTGTGGAATGTGGTGTCTCCGGAAGCTCGTGCCAAGTGGGGGGCAGTAACTGGGTACAGTGAGTTACGAGCCAGTCTTCTCTGCGTGTGGCTGGATTTGCGGAGCTCAGGGACACAGCCTGCCCGTGAGAAGGAAGTCAGGTGAGGCCAGGTGTGAATAAGGTTATATTCATGTAAATACTAATGTATACGTGTCTCTTTCCAACGAGAAGAACCACATGGCCAAACCAGGGACTCCCCCCCCTCCCCGGGGGTGACACTGGGCCTTAACCACAGGTTACCAAGGGCGCATTTACAGAACAGCCCTCAGACTGAGGCTCCCCATGGAAAGGGCCCGTGGAAGTTAGCCAGGCTGGCCGTTTTTCACATGTGGGGGCACAGACTTCTTTGAGAATCTGATGAGTCTTTGTGAGAATGTGCGTCTTAACAGTCTTTGGCCGGTTCCTGCCACTCCCCGGTTCCCCCTAAGGAGCCCACACCACGGGTCTAATGCTGGGCAGGGTGCCCCCCAGTGTGTCCTCCCCAAGCAGCTGGAGGCAGGGGCCGTGTTGGGGGACCCCACGTAAGAACCTCGCACCCAGAGCATTTGCTGTCGGAGGGCATAGGGACACCGCCAGCAGAGAGGGTCTCGTGCCGGGCCACGGCCAGGTGAGCTGGTGCTGGGCTGGAATCCCAGCTGTCCTGCCACAAGGGAGCTGCTGCAAGGAGGCCAGGATTCCAGGAATTTCTGCCCAAGGTTTAGGAACTGCATCTGTGTGTGTGCACGTGTGTGTGCACGCGTGTGGGGGTATGTGCTCGCCCGCCAAATGCCGTGGTCCTGTGAACACGCTCCCCACGAAGGGGGGCTCCGTGACCCAGTGAAGGCTGAGCAGGTGTCATGTGACACGGGGAGACTGACCCACGCTACGCCTGGCTGGGTCTCCGAGCCAGAGCACCCACTCCGGGGTCATTGCAAAGCAAATCAGCGTCTGAGTCAGCCGCGCACAGCTTGGGGCGTCTGTGCTGTTGCGGTTTTCTGGGGGCGGGAAGTGAGCTGTGTGTCCTGATTGGCCTGGCTGGGGGCTCCCCCTGCACTGCCGTGTGCTTGTGGATTAGAAGAGCCCCGTGGCAGCCCCCCAACCCCGTGCCCCATGCACTTTACCCACACCTTGCGGAGACCGCCCTCGTGCCCTGGGGATGGGCTTGGCCTCCAGCGTCCAGGCTCCCCCGCCCCCTGCGGCCACCGGTTCCTAACCAGCTTACCCCCGTCCTGGCTGACATGACTCGGCCCCTGACGGCGAGCTGGACGTGAAGCTCGGTGGACGTGGTGTGAGTGCCGGCCGTGTGCTGTGTTGACTTTCTCCCCGACACTGGGGGCGAGCGGCCTACCTGTTAGGGCTGCTGCTGACGGTACATCTCACTTCTTAAGATATCTTGCCCTGGGGAAATGGAGTGTGTGGCATCCCAACTGCGTTATGAGATTTCTTTTTCTCAATCTCCCTGGCCCGTGATACGCCAGAACGCAGTAGACCCTTGTCTGAACCCTAAGGGGTGTGTGCGTGCGTGTGCGAGTGTGCACGGGCGAGTGTGCACCCTCGGGCTCCAGCTGTTCCGTGCTGTTGTGCGTTTATGTCTGGGGTTCATGCCGGTGTCTAACTGGCCTCCCACCAGATGCCCTTGGGCCCCTCCGCTGCGCCAGCCTCACTGTCCCGGGAGCTCCTTCACGGTGGGCTGTGTCCTGCCCGGCTGGGCGTCCGAAGCACCTGCCCAGGACTCCACGGGGTGGGGGAGGGGCGCTTGTGTGCACACCCGCTCAGGCAGCTGGACGTGCCCTGGAATTTGGGGCAGCCCCGGAGGAGTAGGGTTCATGGGGTGGGGATTCCACTCCTGTCCTTGGACTGGAGCCTCGTCCAGGCCATCTCCATGTCCTCTCTGCTCTCACCTCTGCTGGGGCTCCCTCCTTCCCTGACGGCTGCCCCTGCCTGGGCACGTCCCACCGCCCAGCGGCACCTGCTTCGAGCCCTTGCCCCTCCAGGTGCCTTCCCGGCCGCATTTGCTTTTGGTGCCCCTCTTGGGTTAAAATACAGCGATATTGGGACAGTTAGAACGACAGGGCAGCTTTCTTTAGTTGGATTTTAGACTTTTTAAGGCCTTCAGAAGTTTTTATTGGGAGCCTTTAGACTGTCAAACCCAGCATGTCCCTAGGGCTCCAATCTCTGTCTCTGTCTCGGATTTGTTAATGGAATTAATTGAAATTCAGGTAAGGGCAACTTATAAAAGCCCACAGGAACAGATACAGAGGAATTCTTTACTCATTGTCCAGAGATGAGCAGTGTCTGCCCTGTGCCCCCTCCCAGGGCCTGCCTCCCAGAAAGGCCGGCTCAGGGCTGGCTTCCAGGGAAATGCCAGCTTGAGGATTAGTCGGAGCTGTTCGGATTTGGGGGCCGAGGACAAGCAGACAGGGCTGGGGAGGAATCAGGCTCACGGGGTCCGGGGCAGCTGGTCCTGGCTGCTGGGATGGTCCTTTTCTGCCATTTTCTATCTGGTGGAATCCTCATTGTCCTGTCCCTCCCTCCCTCCCTCCCTCCCTCCCTTTCTTCTTCTCCTTCCTTCCTTCCTTCCTTCCTTCCTTCCTTCCTTCCTTCCTTCCCCCTCCTCCTCTTCCTTCCTCCCTCCCTCCCTCCCTCCTCCTTCCTCCCTCCCTCCCTCCTCCTTCCTCCCTCCCTCCCTCCCTCCCTCCTACCTTCCCTCCCTCACTCCCTCGTTCATCCCAATGATGTGTACAAACTTACCCGTATGCCTTGGTAGCACCTGGTCTTTGGAAAGCACGGGGAGGGGAGCTGTGTGATGTCGTGCACATGGAGGTCATGCAGTTTGCCTGTAGGTCAGAGGCATGGGCAGGGATGGGAGGCTTGGCTGCGGGGCGTTCTGTAGGGCTGGTCTTGCTCCCTGCCTGGGAGGGGTCTTGGGTGGGTGGGTTGTTAGCAGATCTGAGCTCCGACGACTCACAGGTGTTTGCTGTGTCATTGTCGTCACCAGCAGACAGTTGGATTTCCCTTTGTGGACTCGCCCCCACATGCCCACGGCCACGTTTCCCTCATTAGCTGGAGTCACCGGTGTGGGACGAAGGATCACTTGTGCACCCGCGTGGTATCAGTGGAAACGGGAGTCCTATTTCCTCTGTCCTCACCCACAGACCCGGCCACTGAATGTGGAGTCCTGAAGGGTAAGCCCAGGGGATGGTCCTCTCCGGATTTAGTTTCTTACTCTGGAACGCACACACCGCCTCCTCCCTGAGGGTCTGGAACCAGCTCGGCTTCCCTGGGGGCCCAGGTTCCCCTCATGACCTGCCCAGTCCTGGAGCCGTGGGTCCAGGAGGCCCTGGCCACGTCCGGGTCCCCACGGAGACCCTGATCGAACCACCCCGTGGGATGGGAAGGAACCCCATCGGAGCCCCTGCGATGACGAGTAGTACCAGCCCTGAAATTTCCATGGAGCAAGTGTTGGAAAGTATAAGGATTCCATCGGAGGAGGCAGGGAGGACTGACTGCATCTCGAGGGAGGGTCCAGACGCATGAGCGCTGTGCGGGGGCCTGGGTGGGGTCTGTGGGGGCGTGCCCCCCATTGTTACTTAAACACGGGGCACGCTCCTTGTTGGCCTTTTTTCTGTAGTAACTTGCTGTCACCACCCCACGCCCCCACCGACCCACTAGACGGAGGTCCCTGAAACGGAGGGGGATCTGAGCCTCCCTGGTCTGTGATTCCTCCACTGCCAGCCTGCGAGGGCCAGGAGGCCTCGGCAAGAGCTGGGGTGATTTGGATGGGGATGAAGCGTTTGGTCTGGGACCACGGAGACCAGTCACTACACAATGTCTGATGCGGCCGTGGGTGATGAGGAGCAAAGTGATTAGTAACTCACTGAGCCCATCCTCAGCAAGCAGGGTGTTCCCTGAGCCCTTCAGGTGGGGTGGGGGGTGGGTGATGTCACATCCCAGGGACCCCGTGCCAGGCCTACCTGATTCCAGCGGCCGCCCCCACCCTGTGCAGCTGACCGGGGTCACTTAGGTCTGGGAGTCCTGCAGGTGGGGGGGGGGGGTGATGTCGCATCCCAGGGACCCCGTGCCAGGCCCACCTGATCCGGCGGCCGCCCCCACCCTGTGCGGCTGACTGGGGGATCTGGGGGGTCCTGCAGGTGGGGGGGGGGCGGGTGATGTCGCATCCCAGGGACCCCGTGCCAGGCCCACCTGATCCAGCGGCTGCCCCCACCCTGTGCGGCTGACTGGGGGATCTGGGGGGTCCTGCAGGTGGGGGGGGGTGATGTCACATCCCAGGGACCCCGTGCCAGGCCCACCTGATTCCATCGGCCGCCCCCACCCTCTGCGGCTGACTGGGGTTACTTAGATCTGGGGGGTCCTGCAGGTGGGGGGGGGGCGGGTGATGTCACATCCCAGGGACCCCGTGCCAGGCCCACCTGATTCCAGCGGCCACCCCCACCCTGTGCAGCTGACTGGGGTCACTTAGATCTGGGGGTTTTCATGTGTTTTCTATATAAAACTTTATTTTGTTACCCCGTGGAAAATTTGGAAAATAGAAACCGGGGCCGAAGTCCCCCGGCCCCAGTGCAGGCTGTCCCACAGGCGTCCGGCTCCCTGGCCCCTGGCTGCGGCTCTGACACCTGGGTCAGCACCACATTCATTTTTTGCCTTCTGCACTCTGTGTGTGAACCTGAGACGGTGGCCGTTATATGCAGTGGGCCGCGTGGCGGTCTAGGTGGGGCCGGGAGCCCTGCGTGGAGAGTAGAGCCTTGGGGGTTCCGTGGACACCTGTGCAGGGCCACCTGGCTGGAGGCTCCTGGAGGGGCTGCCTGAGATGGGGAGCATACTGAGCATGGAGTTGGGGGCCCTGGGTTCTCGCTCTTCCTCTGCCTGGCTGTGGGCCTGGAACACCCTCACGTCTCTGGCCTCGGTCTACCCACCACTAGAATGGGGTCGGTAAGCCCCGCCCATCGTGCATGTGTGCTGCTGTTAAGGTGTGTGGGCTTGAGCCCCTGGGGGGACCGGCTGTGCTCTCTGGGGTTCCTTCCACATTCTGAGCTGTTGTTGCCTTACCTGTCTGGAGCCCTGGGGGTGGGGGGTGGAGAGAGACAAGGGGTGCGGCCGGGAACCAGCAGCCTCCAGGGTGGGGCGGCGTTCCCAGCATAGAGGCTGTAGCCGGGCTCGCACCAGTGGAATGATGCATCTCCCAGGCCTCGTGCAAACACCTTAAATGCAGGGAGTCATTTGTGCCCCTTGGACCCTTGCGGCTGGGTCACCATTCATGCACTCAGCACTCTGTGGTTAAGCACCTACTGTGTACCCAGTGGGCCACAGGGGCACAGTCCTTGCCCCTCCCATAGCAGCGTGGTCAGACAATAAGATATACCAGTGCTTGTGCAAATAATCCTAATTGTGGTCAGTGTCCTGTGGATCAGGGGTCCTCCTCCCTTCAGAGAAGCTCCCCAAAATGTGGCGTTGGCAGAAGGCACTTGGTAGCTTCTAGAAGGTTCCTTGGTTCAGGGTGACTGGAAGGAGTTTCAGGTTGCAGCCCCAGCGCACCCCAAATTCATTTCTACCCATCAGGCAATGACTTTTTCCTGCAGACTAGGGGTGGAGGGGCTCTGCCCCTGGAGTCCGTCTATGGGGTGCGATGGCACCCACATGGCAGCCACGAACCACTCAACACCCAGATGTCCCAAGCTGTTTCCTGTCTGTAGAACGGGGATGGTCGCTGGACTTCCAGCAAAGCTGGCATCACAAGGTGTACATGCTTGGAACTCCGTGGGGACACTCTCCTTCCATGGTGTTTCCTTCTGTGTGGTGTCTCGGGGTGCCGAGGTTTCGTGGGCGTCCTGGGGCTGGTGTGGGGAAGGAGGGTGTGGGGAGGAGGAACGCCCGCGGGTCCACAGGCTGTTCTCCGAGAGATCTGGGAACCGACTGAGTCTTGGAAGAGGCGTTTAAGGACCATTCATTTTCTTAAGCGGCCACTGTTAGCTTTCTGTGGGGTGGCTCTGGGCACAGATCTTCGTCTTGTCCACTGATGTGTCCTCGGTGCCTGTAAGGGGCCCGGCCACGTCGCAGGTGCCCAGTAAATATTTGTTAAATGAGGAGCGATCAAAACATGGAGCACAGATTCTCCTGTATCGTAATCACTAAAACAAAGATCTAAAAAACCAAACAGAGTAGTTGAGCCACGACGCCGCTCTGTGGTCTGGCTGAGGGTGGGTGCATCTGAGGTGACAGCGGTTGAGGGACAGCCGCCGTCCAACCACACCGACCCTGGCGGCCGAGAATGAAAGCATGTCCACGGATGTACGTCCAGGAGAACTGAAAACGTGTATGCGAACGCTCGCGGCAGCGTTATTCACAACAGCCCCGAGGTGGAAATAACCCAGATGTGCACCAGGAGATGATCGGGGCACCTGGGTGGCTCGGTCGGTCGCGTGTCCAACTCTTGATTTCAGCTCAGGTCATGATCTCAGCGTCCTGAGATCGAGCCCCGCGTCAGGCTCTGTGCTCAACGGGGAGTCTGTTTGGGATTCTGTCTCCTCCTCCTCTGCCCCTTCCCGCTCCCCAAATAAATAAATAAATCTTTAGAAAAAAAGATGAGTGATGGACAGATGTGGTCCATCCAATCAAAGGAGTATCGTCCACACGTTAGAAGAAATGCAGCGCTGTGGCCCGCTGCATCGCGGACGGATCAGAAACGTACGCTGGTGAGGGAAGCCGGACGCAGGAGGTCGCGTGTTACATGAAATGAAATGCACACGTCACGGGAGTGCACGGGATAGGCGGGCCCCTAGAGACAGACAGCAGCCAGTGGCCGCCGTGGGCAGGAGTGGCTGGGGGAGGCAGGGCTCTGGGAGGAGGCCAAAATGGGCAGTGACGGGTACAGGCCTGGGGTTTCCCTGTGAGGTGACAGGAGTGGTCTGGAATTAGGGGGTGCTGTTGCTGCACAAGACAGCTCATAACCACTGAGCTGTAAGTTAACCCCACAAAAAACCACATGCCACTGCACACCTATGAGAATGGCGAAAATCAGGCCACTGATGAGAAAGGCTGGGCAGCAGCAGGAACTCTCGCTCCCCGTGGGCGGGAATGCAGGACGGGGCAGCCAGCCACTCTGCAAGACGGGGACAGTTTCTTAGGCACGATCCCGCAGTCACGCTCCGTGGTATTTGCCCACAGGAGCTGAGAACCTGTGTCCACGTGAAAAGCGACACACGGGTGTTTACGGAGCTCTCTGCATAGTTGCCAAAGCTCAGAGGCTGCCGAGATGTCCTTCAGCGGGTGGATGGGTACACGAGCTGTGGGACATCCGGACCATGGGGTAGAGCTCGGCGCTAACACAGAAGGAGCTATGAAGCCGTGAGAAGTCACGGAGGAAACGATGCGTCCTACTCCGTGAGAGAAGCCAATCTGGAAAGGCCACACGCTGTGTGATTCCAACTCTGACGTTCTGGGAGAGGCAGGCAGTGGTTGTCAGGGGTTGGAGGGGGGAGGGATGAACAGGGCAGGGACCCCACTCCGCGTGACACTGTGGTGGTGGACACGCATCATCACGCATTTGAGCCCACAGGACACACACCGCTGAGTGACCCCTGATGTCCACTGTGGACTCCGGGTGACGATGACGTGTCACGTAGGTTCATCAGATGTCAACGAGTGTACTCTTCTGGGGGGGGTGCTGATAGTGGGGAGGCCATGCACGTGGGGGGCGGGGGGTTGTCGGCAATCCCGGTGTCTTCCCCTCGATGTTGCTGTGCGTCCAGAACTGCTCAGAAAAAATAGTCTTAGAGCAGTGCACAGAAGGCCAAGCCGTGCCTGCCTTCAGGAAGAATAACGTGTTTCGAAGTGAAATGCGGGTCTCTCTGCCACCGGCTTTCCTGCCTGGCGCTCCTCTGTCTTCTCGTGTCCTTACTGTCTGTGACGCTGTCCTCAACCCCACCAGTCCAGGCGGCCCGCGGCCACGGGGGCAGGGCACAGCCATCTCTGCCAGCCGCAGGTGACATCCGTCTTTCCTTCCAGGGCCCCCGGTGACCGACTTGCTTCATAGATGCGGGGGGCTGGCAGCAGGGACGGAGCTGATGGTCACATCTGTCCTCTCGCCTGAGGCTCCTGCTGCCTTCTGCAGGCTGCCGCTTGGAGACTGAATTTTCTAGAAAAGGCCTTGAGAGCCAGGTCACCTTATGCTGCCTGTGTCTTCCCTGTCCATGAAGTGCCTCCCTTGGGGCATGGCTGAGGAAGGACATGGCCGTGACCCGCTGTCCCCTGGTGGGGGGACACGCATAGGCCCACTGCTGTCTGTCCTTGTGGTCCCGTTGCATCCGGGGTCTGAGCTCCAGGCTCTGCCCGTGTGCGGGGAGCTGCTTTTGCTCAATGACACCGGTCGCTGCCGAGTCGTGATTTCTGACACATGGGTTGTTTCATCGGTTCTTACATTTCTTGGAATCTGACTTCTGTTGTGGTGTTTGCGTTTTAACTGGAAACACAGGGCGCGGACATCGTCTGATTTAACCGTACTGACGCCGCAAGGGGAGAACCAAAGCTCTGCATGACAGGTGTAGGGGCTGAGGTTCAGAGAGGTCTAGGGACCTTCTCAAAGTCACACAGCGAGTGGCAGTGCCCCAAGGGTCAGTGACACAACTCCTTCCACCAGCTCTGGTCACTGGTATGTCTTTGGGCCCCGAGGGCCCCACTCACATCACGGGCTCTGGGCCCCAGTGCTGGTGACGCCTGAGCCCTGTGTCGGTCACGGTGGGTGGCAGGTGGCCGAGGCAGGAATTGCTGAGACTCGAGGAAGTGGGCGTGCACGCCATCCTCGGTGCCGGGTGGAGTGTCACAGAACACGCTGGGCCCAGCAGGGCAAGCCTGCTAGGGGGGCTGGGGCCTCGGACCCCACGGCGACCACCGCGGAGTCAGCTCTGCCTCGAAGCACCCGGTCTCTGCTGACTCTGCCCACCTGTGGGCATGAGCCTTCTGCCAGGACATGGCTGGACCCGAGAGTGTGGTCCGGGCTCGCCGACGCTGGGGGCGGAAGGGAGTCTGGTGCGGGCCAGGGGCGCTTTCCCCTGGGAGCTCAGACGATCACCGGAGCGGGGAGGTTCCCCGCAGGCCTTAGGAAGGGCCCGTGGCTCTCTTCCTTCTCAGAAGCTCCGCCGGAGTGCTCGGTCGGCGTCCGGCTGGCAGAACAGGAGTTTTACCTGAGGGCTGCAGGCTCCGCTCCCCCAGGGGAGATCCCCACTGGGGTTACAGACCTGCTGGGAAGGGCGCCCTACTGTCTGTCTGCTCTGCTTGGATCACCCACAGGATTCATCACACGGAAAGGCCAAGATGCGAACTCACATCCCCGTTTTGGAAGGTTTGCGGGGAGGCCAGCAAGAGGTGGCTGGCCTGTTCTAGTAGCTGTAACGACGTCTTTCGCGGTCATTTCCCTGTGTTCGCACACGGACTCCTCTCCGCTGGAATTCACAGCAGCCGCCCGACTCCCATGTTCCGTGGCCGGGACTCTGTTTTAAACGTCCTTTCCTTGGGCTGAGTGTGGGCGCGAGACGCTGCTCACGGGTTCCCTTCCAGTTGATCCAGTTACTTACGAGGCGCCTATGAGGCTGCCCTTAGAGGATGGGCACCAGGCCTCTGGCGGGCGGGGTCCTGGACTCGGGGGCTCCTCACGCACTTTGGGTGACACCAACGCACGAGCCTCCGTTCAGTTCTGCCTCCCAGGAGGACGCAAGCTCTCCAGCAGCGAGTTCAGTTGGCGTTGCTCACCGTGTCCCCCAAGCGCCTAGGAGAGAGGGAGGCCTGCCGCGGATGCACTCCGGCAAGTATGCGCAGGATGGACACACGGACCCTTCTGAGCAGCAGGTGGGAGAGTCCTGGTTTGGCGGCCTGGGGGACTTCTCGGGGTCTTGGAGATCGTCCTTCTCAACAGAAGGAGCCAGAGGCGGGGTAGACGGGCGTACTGAGCTGGGACTTACGGACCTTCTTCTCTCTTTACGGCTGCATTGTCTTTTTTTTTTTTTTTTTTTTTTAATATTTATTTAGAGCATGCACAAGCAGGGGGAAGGGCAGAGGGAGAGAGAGAATCCCAAGCAGACTCCATGCTGAGCACGGGGCTCGATCTCATGACCCTGAGATCATGACCTGAGCCAGAATCAAGAGTCCGACGCTTGACCGACCGCGACACTCAGGCGCCCCCACGGCTGTCTTGTCTAGAGGGCCGACGCTGATGCCTCACCCATCCCCGACTGGAGGTTCCCACCCGGAGAAGAGAGTATCTGGTTACTTAGGACATTTAGAATTGATGTTTCATTTATTAGAGGTGCACGCCCAAGAACTCAACGTTCCTAAGGCTCGAGAATTTAATTTACAACCGTTTCTCTATTTATGAACCTCGTTGGCTTCACAGTCCCTGAAGAGCGAGCCTTTGAGAACAGTGGGATCTCACAAACTCAAATTCCCTTAAATTCTCACCCAAAATCCCGTGTCAGGTATGTGAGTAATTCTAATCCATCTCATTGTGCTGAACACAGGGGCAATTGTAAGTTCTCTGAAACGTTGTCGAAATGTGTTCAACGTTCTTAACACGATGTCACGCCTCCTGTGGAAAACCTTCTTACTCCGTTGTGTTGTGTTGCGCATTTTGGTGGAAAACACGACGCATTTGTCAGGTGCGCCTCGGTACCGAGCATAGACAGGTGTGGTGTGTAACGCAAAACCTCCTTTCTGGATTTCACGAACAGAACAGGTGAGGGCCCCTGGCTCCTTCCTTCCCGTCTCTCCTTGGGCTTAAGCCTTCTTGGGGCCACAGAACGTGGACCGGCGAAGGACGCAGACCAGCCCTGTGGGCAGGATCCGGTTCTCCCGGGTTCCCGCCTGCGTGTGGTGCTTCGCAGAGGCCTGGGTCCCGCTCGCCTCGCAGGAGCCTGGATTATCCTGCCCGCTTGGAACCTGCCCTCAGAGTTTGCGAGGGAGTTCGCAGCTCAGTTCCTCCGTTGTGTGGTTCCATTTGCATTTATTCGGTTCTCCTGAGACTCTGATGTTGCCCCCGGGTTGGCTCCGAAGATACTTGAGGGCCGTGGTGTCAGACCCGCCACGCTCGTGAGGGTGACTTCTTGAGGCCTCGTTGGCCCTGGAATCCTGCGTCGGGCCTCGAAGTCACCTGTGTCCCATCTCCGTCTGGCTTGCTTCTGCTTTTCCTCTTTAAACAAAAGTTTAAACGCATACAGTGATTTAAGAAGGGTCGCAGGTGAGTAACCTCGAGGTATGAGGTGTGGGGGGTTAAGGCAGCTTGTGCACAGCTGAAGGTAGAAGGTGGGGGCCGAAGTGTGGGGGGTGCTGCCCGCCCCCTACACCCCTGCCGGCCCCCCTGCCCCCCCCCAGGCACCAAGGCCACGTGGACTCGACAGGTGCCGGCACTTCGTCATACCCGAGGCTCGGCCACATGTGGACCCACCTCCTCAGACTCGGTCTTGATGACCCCCTGGAAGAAAGCCTTTCCCTCGAGCCGTCTGGACACTTGCCCGCTGCCGTTCACCCGGCCGTGCGCTTGGGGTTGGTAAGGTCCGGGGTTCTCTCTGTGCCATGCTGTCCCCGGAACTCGGGACCAGGGGCACTCTTGGCCCGGTGCTCCTGCTGACGGTGCTGTCGTGGGCCGTGTCGTGTCCCCCAGGATTCATGCGTTGGCGTCCCTCGTGCCTCAGAACGTGACCATATTGGGAGCTGGGGCCTTTACAGAGGTGATTCAGGTAACCTGAGGTCATTGGGTGGGCCCCGATCCAGCGTGACTGGGGTCCTTGTTAAAGGGGAAGCTTGGGGACACACACGCCCACGGGAAGAAGGCCATGTGACCATGACGGTGGTCATGTACAAGGCAAGGAGAGAGGCCGGAGCAGGTCTACCAGGAACCTGCCGGGTCAGGGCATCCCTCTGGGACTTCCAGCTTCCAAAGTTGGGAGCTGATAAGCATCTGTGGTCACCTGTTTGTGGCAGCAGCTCTCGCAAAGGAATAAGGTGCCATGGGGCCAGAATAGGCCGAGGTCTGCAGGCAGAGAGCTCCGAGTGGGAGGTGGTGCTGACAGGCATCCAGCCGGACTCCCGCCCTGGCTGCTACGCCGGGGTTGGGGACAGGTGGCCAGGATCGGGGACAGGTGACCGGCAGTTCCAAGGCCGTGTTCTGTGCGATCCCAGCACCGCCTCCGTGTGCAGTCAGGAGGGGCTGGGACGTCTTGCTCGACGTCCAGCTCTGGCATATCCAATAGTTCTCCCAACGGTAGGTGACCCGGGAAGTGGGTATGGCTGTCTGGCCAAAAAAATGAAGTCCCCTTTGACTTGGAATTGCTGTAGGGCTGTGGGGAGGTGGGCACAGAACCCGTGGGCAGGGACCCCCGCAGGGAAGCCCTCCCGGCCGGCCTCTGTGGGGGCCTCTGCCAGCCCAGTGCCTTGGGAGGGCGGCGGGTCTGATTCGGCAGAGGGTCTGGCTTTGGCCCGGCCGTGGCTAGGGTGCTCTGTCTGGGAGCCCGGAAGGCATTGGCGAGAGGAAGGATTTTATTCTCCTTTTCCCCAGTATTAATACCCCAGACAACCCGGAGCGGTTCTGCAGACTTCGCTGAGGTAGTAAGGAAGAGTGAGCTTTTGTTCGGACCGGATGTTTACATTTGATAGGGAACGTTCCCCCAGTAAAGCTGTGATGTTTTCTTTTTTCTTTTTTCTTTTTTTTTTTTTAAGATTTATTTATTTATTTATTAGAGACAGCCAGCGAGAGAGGGAACACAAGCAGGGGGAGTGGGAGAGGGAGAAGCAGGCTCCCAGTGGAGGAGCCCGATGTGGGACCCGATCCTGGAACGGCAGGATCACGCCATGAGCCGAAGGCAGACGCGTAACGACTGCGCCACTCAGGCGCCCCAAGCTGTGATGTTTTATAAAAGGCACTTCACTATTTCCGTGGGCGCCCTGCGTATGACTTAATTGAGCAGGCTTGACTGCGTTCTCTGGGTCGCCCGTTTTCCTGTCCCCTTTGTGAGCTGATAGCCTCCTGATGGCTTGATAAAAACTCTAGGAAAAAGAAAGCCTTAATGAATATAGATTTCCTTGCAATTTGCATTTGTAAGTGAATATTCTAGTAATGACGGAAAGCAGAAAGTATAAAATTGGATTGATTAAGTAATTTTCCTGATATTTCCGTCGAGGGTGGGACACACTGTGTTCTTAACCCATGCCTTGCGGTTCTCACCTGTGAAGGTATCTTCGTGAAGGTTCGGGTTCTGGTCCTGGGACTAGCCGTGGGGAAGCTTGGGAGGTCGCAGTGTCGTCTTGTTCCAATCAGGGAGACTGGATTCCTGCCACGATCGGGTGCAGCATCATGGCTGTGACTTAGGGCGCGAACGGCTGTTCCGCAGACATGTTGGCACGGGCTCATCGATGCAGCCCCATCTTTTACAAGGGGCGCTGTCAGCACGGGCCTGGCATGAAACACCAGGGAAGAGCATTGTTGCAGGCTGACCTGTGTCCCCCTCATGTGTATGGTGAAACCTGAGCCCCCAAACCCCAGAATGTGGCTGTATCTGGAGATGGGGCTTGGAAGAAGTGATTCAGTTAAAATGGGGTCACCGAGGTGGGCCCTGAGACACAACTGGGGTCCTTACAGGAAGAGGACGTCAGGACACAGACACGCACGGAGGGATGACCCCGTGAGGATACGGGGGGAGCATGGCTGTCCACACACGAGGAGAGAGGCCTCAGGGGGACCCCGCCTGCCCGCGCCTGCATCTCGGGCCTCGGCTTCCGGGACCGGGGGACGGGGCACGTCTGCTGTGTGAGCTTCTCCGTGTGTGGTGTTCGTTACAGCGGCTGGAGCTAACTGATACACCCCTCAAACTCAGAAAGCCAACACAGAACTCACCATCCTCCCTCGGAATGTTTCCCCTGCCCTCATCGTCCGCGCTTGGTCTTGTAACCATCGACCCCTGACCGGTCCCCACATTTCAGCTTGTAGGCAGCAGTGACCCGTTGTCGCTTTGTCTGGGAAGTGGCACAGATGTCCGTGTGGGGTTCCTGGCCCCTAGGACCTCAGGAGCACAGCACCTTCCCTCCCTCCCTCAGCAAGTATTGACCGCATGTCTCCAGGACCCTGTCGTTGACTAAAAGCAAGGAGAACATAGCCTTCGGAAGCCGCCACCCACGCCTTCCTGGGAGTTGATGAAGCACATCTCTCCGGCTCGGACCAGCGCGTGGGCTGGAGGACCGGCAGGGGGGCAGCGGGGCACAGCGCCTCCAGGAGGCTGGGGCGGTGGTAGCTGGGCTTTTCATCGTGTGTGGACGGCCTTGCTGGGGGGGTGGGGAGCACGCCTGCCGCATCTGGTGCTGGTGGGCCCCCATCTTGCTCTCCTGCGGCATTTCTGGAAACGTGCTCTGTGCCAGGCCGGAGAGAGAAAGCTGCCCCTGCGGGCGCCGCTCTGCCCCATCCCACTGGAGGTGGTCCAACTGCTCAGCTGTCCTGTCACTGCAGCCGGGTGGCCAGCCCCTCCCCAGGCTCTGGGCTTTGAGATCTGTGTGCTGGGGGAGCCCGGGCTTTAGCTTTGAGGCTCTGGCCTCGTGTGTGTCCCCAGAGAAGCTGCAGGCCCAGCAGTCGAGGCTTTGGAAGGGAGGTCTGGATTCAGAGTCCGCCTCTGAGACCCGCCAGCTGTGTGGCATTGGGCTCCTAACGCACCCTCTCTGGGTGTCGGTGGGCTCATGTGTGAAGATGAGGTGATACTCTCTGAGGTACACGGGGTTCAGCTCTTCTGTATACACTGCTCGATTACCTGGGACGCACCAGGCGCTGGGCTAATGCCGCTAAGTCTGGAATGGGATACGGTCATGGGGCCAAGGGAAGCAGATGGTACCAGGGAAACCTCGCAAGGCCAAGGAGCACTCAGGACGTGGCTTGGGACCAAGGACGTGCAGCGGGGTGGTAGAGAAAATGAGCGGTTGATGGTATCAGGCCAGAACATTGGACGCATCCGTCCTGCATCAGGAGAGTCTTGTCTGTTCTCCTCTTCCCACTGGGGTCACTGGGTGCTGGGTGCCCTCCCACCTCAAGAGTAGGAAAGGTCAGGCTCCGGGGAGACCTCAGGGACCCTGGCGCCAGGCAGGGCCCTGGGTCACTGAGGTGGGGCGGCTGGATGGATGGTGGGTGGAAGGACGGGCCCCACGGGGCGCGCTCACGCTCTGCACCTGTTCTGTCTTGACTTTTTGGTACGGTTCGTTTCATTGTCTCTACGGCTCTACCTGGTTGCCAGGGCGATTCTTCTGCTCTGTTATTTCTGTCTGTCAGTGATTCACGTACCCGCGCCTTCCCAGACATCAGCTGTACATACCCGCTGTGTTTTCCGGTTGCCCTTGCAGGGAAGCCCCCCTCCCCAGAGGGAGGGAATTCTGTTTCTGGAAGGGCCCATGCAGGGCCTGGTTGGAAATCCTCATCCGGCAGAGGGGCGGCCTGTTCTGGCAGGTGGAGAGCTGCGTGGGCTTTTCTAGGCCTTCCTGCTGGTTCAGGCTCCGGGAGGGAGTGCCAGGGCCCGGGTGTGGGGTGAGGGCTGCTTTCCTCCAGCTCTGGAGACACACCGAGGAGTCCCTCCGCCTGGTGTCGGTGGTCCCTGTGGCAGCTGCCAGGGGGTGCTGGGCCGGCGTCAGAGCCGAGGGTGCATTGGGGGGAGGCGTGCTCAGTGCCCAGCATGGCTCAGCAACCAGGGGAGATAGAGCTGCCCTGTCTCTTGGAGTGAACGCCAGTCTAGCCAAGAAGCAGACCTAGAATGTCAGCTACGGCTGCTTAGGGAATGATACCGGGAGTCAGGGACGGGACACAACAGCCCTTCGCTTGCTTGTGGGTCTGTGGGTCGGGCTTTCAGGCAGGGATCAGCCGGCGTTACTCACTGCGCTCTGGAGGTCCCTCTGTCCAGGATGCGCTCAGGGTCGGTGGACTCTGCACGTGGGAGCCACCTTGCAGAGGGTGGAGTGTTGCGAGCAGGGAGGACGGAAGCCAACGCTCTGAACGCTCAGCTGCACGAGTTTCGTGGCTTGTTTCTGCCACTGGACCGACCCAGGTTCAAGGAGATGGGAAGTAAGGCTCCCCTCTCGATGGGAGTAGTTTGCAGAGAGTGTGTCCACCCTGAATCTGCGGCAGAATCCCGACCCTAACGTTTGCTTAATACAAACTGTCAGTGGGAGGCCGCAGTGGGCTGTGATGTAACCTCGTGGGCTCTGAAGTCAGCCAGTGGGTTCGAATCCTGCCACCATCAGCCAGTGCCCGTGTGATCTTGGGAAGCAGTTAAATCTTGCTGTGCCTTTCCTTCCACGCAAGATCTGTAAGCTGTCCCCATTGGATCGTTGTCTGGATTAAATCCGATAATGCATGTGCAGCATATAGTCCTCTATTAGTGTTCACGATGACTGGCGTCGCTACTTTGACAGGAAGCCACGCAGCTACTGATGACGGGGAGCAAAGGAGCCTGACCTGACCTGGCTGTTGGTGCACCCCCGACTTATGCTGTGATAGGGGGCGAGCCTGCTGGAGACAGTCGAGGCCCCGACTTACAGTGTGATGGGGGGCGAGGCTGCCGGAGGTGATCGAGGCCCCGACTTACGCTGTGATGGGGGGCGAGGCTGCCGGAGGCGGTCGAGGCCCCGACTTACGCTGCGATGGGGTTGAGGCTGCTGGAGGTGGTCGAGGCTGTGCAAGTGCGTGGTGGGGAGGCGGCTGGGTGCAGGCGGGCAGGATGGCGCACGCACGGTGCGGGCAGCGGGCCGGTTTGGAGAGCGATCAAGGGGTGAAGTGGCTGGGTCTCAGGGATGGCTAGGATACGGGGGGTTTGAACCGCAGTTTCACGATGCTGGCAGAAGACACAAAACCTCCAGGTCAGAGATGAAGCTCAGCGTGTCGCTCACCGTAGCAGCGGGGGCAGAACGTCCGCGTTTGGTCCTGGTTCCCTGAGCCCAGATTCTGCCACGGTGATGCAGACCGGGCCGCTGGTACCGCACACGGTGGGCCGCGTTATGGGAGGGAAGCCCTGGACCTGGGGAAACCAAGGCTGCTACTCTGCACACTCAGTGTGCCGGTCTGGCTCCCGTCTCTTCTCTCCGGGATTGGAGTGGGCCCCCCAAGACATGTGGAGCCCCAACCCCCAGTACTGTGAATGTGACCTTACTTGGAGGTAAGGTCTTTGCACATGGTCAAGATGAGGTCATTAGGGTGGCCCTGACCCAGTGTGACCAGTGTCCTTACGGAAAGAGAAAATGTGGACACAGACACAGAGGGAAGACGATGTGAAGACAGCTGCCAAAGGAAGCCGGCAGAAAGGCCCGGACTGGGGTTCTCCGAGAGCTCCCAGAGGGAGCCTGCCGATGGCCTGACTTTGGACTTCTGGCCCCAGGGCTGCGAGAGAGCGGACACCCCATGCCGTCGCCACCTGCTCTGCAGTGCTGTGTCCAGCAGCCCCGGGAACTGGGACGTCCCTGGGGCAGAGACGGTCCGTGCCTCTCCTCACCAGATGCTAGGAATGCAGGACAGCCCAGCAGCCGTGGGGAGCCTGCGATCGGACCAGACTGGGCGGGAAGGTTTCCTTTTCCTGAAAGAAGGTGGTCCCACGGGAGGAAAAGGCCTCAGGCTTCCAGAAGGCTGCAGAACCAGCCTCAGGACCTGGAAATTGCAGGAAGAAGGATTTTGTTTTTCCTCCACGAAGACAAAACCCTTTTTACCTTCACAGGCACCCCCTGTAAGGGGGAGGGAATGGGAGCTAGGGCCCCTGGGGGGGGTTGCTGCAGGGGGGTCTCCGATCCTACTGGCAGGTTGAACACAGCCATGGTGCTGACGTGGCTGCAGATGGGAATCCTCGGGGTTGATTTCCTTCTATGATTCCAGTCCCCCCACCCCCTACCGCAGAGATCCTGACTCAGCAGATCCCTCTCCGGTTCGGGATCTGAACCTTTGAAAACCCCCCGGGAGGGGTTGACAGGGTCCAGATCTGAGAACCAGCGGTATGTACGCAACCTCACAGCTCTGGTTTCTGTTTTGCACCGATTCCATTAATTCAGAAGGCATCGGAAGTTGCCCTGGATGTGGAACATTCCAGCACGTCCCCTCTAGCAGATACCTCGGGCAGCCTTTTTGCTGGATTTTGTCCGACAGCCTCTGGTGCTTTCAGCCCGGGCCACTCTTGCCCAGGGGTGGGCTGACCTGCAGGGCTGCCCCTGGGGTCTCACTGCCACTGTCCACGGCCGGACATCCTGCCCCCGTGGTTGTCGCCTGCTAGCGGACAGCTTTTTTGCCCGTGAGTGTGGACCGCGCTTCGGCGAGAACCAGCACCAGGTTTTTACAGTGACATTTGGAACCCTTGCCAGCTTGCAGGGAGAAGTGCTGTTGCACAGTCAAGGTGCTGTTCCTCGGCTGCATCTAAGTCCCCACCCTCCCCATTTTCTGTCCGTGTGGACGTGGAAGTGGCTTTGTAGTGCAAAATACAGTAGGTAGCCGACATGCCCGGGGCCCCCCCAGAGGGCAGGGGTGCTCTGGAATGTGCCCCCCCCCCCGGTGTCACCACGTCTCTGCCATCGTTCCAGGTGCTGGCTGCCCAGGGTGTCAGTCGGCAGGTTGTGGTTCTGGCGTTTTCTAGAGGCTTACGTTCCCGGGCTGATGCTGAGTCGATCCACGTTGGTGTGTGGGCTGGTGTGGTGTGGTTTGTGGCGTGGATTGACAGGCTTTCTCAAACATGCCATCTGTAGGTGTTCTCTAGATGCCTGGATCTATTTTAACAAGGAACTGAGCATCGGGGTTTGTTTGGTTTTTTTTGCTTAGTTTTTGCAACTTGGACTTGAGCTGCGGACTTCTTGTGTGCAGCACTGTCAGGTGGGTTTAGGTAGGGAGCTTGGCGTTTTCTCGCATTTCGTCTGCTCCTGCCCTGCTAGGAAAAGCTCTTCTAACTGCCCAGGCCATAAATTAGCAACGCTCGGCACCTCCTCCGTGTTTCTGTGTGGGAACGGTTCCTGTGTCCTCTTTCCTTCCATCCCGTACCTATCGATCAAGCACACCAGCAGGGGGCGTCCCTTGAGATAAGGAGAAGCACGTTTTCTGTGCCTGTGGCTTTCTCTGATACGTAAGGGGTGTTGGTGGGGAGGGGGACACACCCGCTCACAGGTTCGTCTGGAAAAGGGATACCCAGGGCTGTTTGCTTCTGGCCCACTTTTTTTCTGCAAGTGCAAACTGGAAATCATAACATTTGTCCCCAGGAAGGTCAGCAGAACGCCTTGTCGTGCCCGTGGTGCAGGCTGTCCACTTGGATGCTGGTCATCAGCTCTGGGGACGTCCTGTGCCGCTGGCTTCCTGATTGGCTTGCGGAGGCTCACACGAACTTGAACTTTGGGGGCCCGCGTGGGAAGGCGGTCTCTCTCTTCACTGACACCTTTATTTTCCTCCACGGTGTGTTGCTGTGTTCAGCATTCCACGTCCTTCGTCAGATTTCCCCTAGGCTTATTGTGGTTTTTGTTGATATTCTAAACGGTATCGCTTTAGATGCCGGTTTCCAGTGGTTCACTGCAGCTCTGTAGAAACACAGGATTGTGCCGTATTCGTCTTGCGTCCTTTAGTGCCGCTAAAAATCACTTCGGGTTCTAGGAGCTTGTGCGAGGATTCCAGAGAATGTCCTACACGGACGGACCGTCACGTCGTCTGCAGATGGAGACGATTTATTTCCTCCTTCCAATCAGGCCGTTTTGTTTTTGCTGTCTTATTGAACAGAACCTGTGAGAACAACGGTCCCTGTCTTGTCCCCGTTCTTGGGGGAACATTTTCAGGCTTCCACTGTAAGCGTGATGTTGGCTGTGTGGTCTTCAGAGATGTCCTTTCTCAGGCTGAGAAAGTTTCTCTCTGGTCCTTGTCTGCGGAGCGTGTGTGTCACGGATCAATGTTGCGTTTTGTTAAAAGCTTTTTTTTTTTTTTTTGGCAGCTATTGACATGGTCGTATGGTTTTTCTTTTTAGTTTGTTAATATGGTGAACTACAATGATTTGCAAATCTTAAATCTCCCTTGCGTTCCTGGTACAAATCACCCTTGGTCATGAAATATATGCTGTTGGATTTCGTTTGCTAAAATTTTGTTTAGAACTTTTGTGTCTGTGTTCACGAAAGATACTGACATGTTGTTGTTTTGTTTTTTGTTTTTTTTAGTAACAGGGTGACATTGGCCTCATAGAATGAATTGAGAATTTTCCTTCTCTTCAATTTTCTGGTAAAATAGTATAACTACTCATTTGATTCATATTAATGTGCTATGCCTTGTCCCATCATTTTGCTTGTCAGCTATTGTTTTTAAACCCTCCTCCTTTTTTTTTTTTTAAGTTTATTTATTTTTTAGTCCTCTCCCAGTGTGGGGCTTGAACCCATGACCCGGAGAGCAAGAGCTGCATGCTCCACTGATGGGGCCAGCTGAGCGCCCCTCAGCTATTTTTATTTTTAACGTGCCTTTCTTTTTCTCTTTCTTTCTTTCCTTCTTTCTTTCTTTCTTTCTTTCTTTCTTTCTTTCTTTCTTTCTTTCTTAAGATTTTATTTATTTATTTGAGAGAGAGCAAGAGAGGGAGAGAGCACGAGCAGGGTGGGGGCAGAGGCAGAGGGAGAAGCAGACTCCCCACTGAGCAGGGAGCCCGACTTGGGGCTCGATCCGAGGACCCTGGGATCATGACCCGAGCTGAAAGTAGACACATCACTGACTGAGCCACCCAGGCACCCCTTAATGTGCATTTCTTAAGAAAGCTCAGAGTGGGCTCCTATTTAATGTGAAAATGGTAATGGCTTGGTTTCGATCTGTCACCTTGCTGCGGGTTTTCTGCTCATCTCATCTGGTCTCTGTTCACCTTTTTTCTGCCTTTGTTTAGACATAGAATTTTGTGATTCATTTTCTTTCCTTGGTTGGCTTGATAGCTGTAACTCTGTGTTTTGTTATTTCGACGGTTGCTTAAGGGCTTCTAGTAAAGACTTTGATCTGATTCCAGCCCGTCTCTGAGTGCTGTCACACCACTGCCGTCTGAGAACCTTCCAGTCACATCCTTCCAGCATCTGGCTCGGTTCTGTGCTACGATCACGTGTTTTTCTTTCTTGTATTTTATAAAGCCTACACTACATTTTTTAAAAAGTCAGTTGTCATTTAAAGAGGTTTAAATAAGAAAAAGCATATGGGACACCCGAGTGGCTCAGTCGGTTAAGTGTCTGACTTGATTTTTGGCTCAGGTCATGATCTCAGCATCATAAGATCGAGCCCCACATCAGGCTCTGCTCTGGGCATGGAGCCTGCTTAAGATTCTTTCTCTTCCTCTCCTTCTGCCCCTCCCCCAATCCATAAATCTATAAATCAGTGAATAAATAGGAGAAGGCATATATTTACCTGTGCGATTATCACTTCCAAGTGTCTTCCTTCTCTTATGTCATTTCATATTTTTATCTGGTTATCGTTTCCTTCCGCCTGACATCTCTCCTTTAACATTTCCTATAGGAAAGCCTCGCATACCTGGTCATGTGGTCTTGCCGCTTTTACACGTGTGGCAAGTATTCATCTTTGAAAGATGTCTTCACCGGTCATAAAATTCTAGTTCTGCCTTTTTACCTTTTAGAGCGTGCGGGATGTTCTTCCATCGCCCACTCACTCGCATTGTTTCCAATAAGAAATCTGCCGTTATTCTTAAGTTTGAGTTTCAGATGGAAAAGCTCTTTAAGTTTTTAACCCTTTGCTTTTTTTAAAAGACTATTTATTTAAGAGAGGGAGAGAGAACACAGCGGGGAGGTGGGGCAGAGGGAGAGGGAGAAGCTGACTCCCTGCTGAGTGGGGAGCCGGACACGGGGCTCAATCCCGGGACTCCAGGATCATGACCAGAGCTGAAGGCAGATGCTCAACCAGCTGAGCCACCCAGGTGCCCCCCTTTGTCTGCCTTTAAAATTTTTCTCTTTGGGGCGCCTGGGTGGCTCAGTTGGTGAGGCATCTGCCTTCTGCTGAGGTCATGATCCCAGGGTCCTCGGATCAAGCCCCCGCATTGGGCTCCTTGCTCAGTGGGGAGCCTGCTTCTCCCTCTCTCTCTCTGTCTGCTGCTCCACCTGCTTGTGCATGCTCTCTCAAATAAATACAATCTTTAAAAAACGATTTTTCTCCTTGTCTTTAGTTATGACTTATTGCGACACGGTTTGGTGTAGTTTTCTTATGATTCTTGTGTGTGGGTTTCATTGAGCTTGAGTCTGTGGGTTTATAGTTTCCATGAAATTTGTGTTGTGTTTGGCTAAAATTTTTGGCTATAGTTTCAAACAATTTTTCTGTACCCCCCCTCCCGCCTTTGACAGGGACTCCAATTACATATACATGGCACTGCTTGAAGCTGTTTTGGAGCTTACGGATAATCTGTGCTTCTATTTTGACTTGTTGTTGTTTTCTCTGTGTTTCATTTTACTGTATCTTCAATTCACAGATCTTTTTATTTGATGTTTAATTTGCTACTCCTCTTATCTGGTGCATTTTTCATTTTAGATATGGGAGTTTATTTAGTTTTTGTCTTTCGTGAACATAAAGAATATAACGTTAACATAACTTTTAATGCCTTGCCTGCTAATTCTAACATCTGCGTCAGTTTTGGGTTAGTTTTGATTGGTTCATTATATTCCTCATCATGGGCCATATTTTCCTGCTTCTTTGCGTGCCCAGTAATTTTGTTTGATTAACTTAGTAACTTTTTTATTGCTAAACATTGTGAATTGTGAATTTTTATCTTGAATCTTATTGCTAAACATTGTGAATTGTGAATTTTTATCTTGAGTCTGTATACTTTTGAATATGCATAAATATTCCAGACCTTTGTTGCGGGATTCAGTTAAGTTCTGTACAAACAGTGTGGTCCTTTTGTGTCCTACCTTCAGTGTGTGCTCGGTGGGGTCGTGGCAGCATTTAGTCTTGGCCTGACTGTTTCCCACTCTTGAGGCCAGCTCCTCCCGAGCTGAGAGGTTTTCCAGGTTGGCTGGTGGGAGCAGCAGATTCCAGGACCTGTGTGGTTGATGGGTATTGTTGCCTCTCACCCTTCGGATGCCTCCTTCCCTGGCCCCTGGCAGGTTTATCCCATGCATACATCCATCCCATGTTTCAGAATATGCAGAGGGACCCTCTGCATATCTCCCATGGCCTTTGTGTCCAGTCTTCCCTCCCCGCTCCCTGCCCTGCACATAGCTGCCACGGTCTCCCCACATTTCTAGCCCCGCTGCTCCACCAGGAACTCCCCAGCTTCACCCAGTGGCCCTTTCTCTTGCGAGGGCCTAGAAGTGCCATGAAGGCAGTAAGCTGGGAGCAATCATAGGGCTCACCTCGTTTATTTCCTGTCTCTCATGTGTGGCTGTCCTGCATTTTGAAATATATTTTTTCACATATTTTTAGCCTATTCTGGTGGCTCCAGGCAGGAGGCTGCATCCAGCACTGTTACTCTGTCTCCCTGGGCGTGAAGGTCTCTCTCTCGTCTTCTGCCCTAGTGCATCGTCTCCTCCTCTCTCTACCTGCTCTGAGTCTGTCCCTCCCCTGCTCCTACCGCTCTCTCTTCCCCTCCCTCTGTGTTCTCTCTACATCCCCTCTCCCTGCCTCACTGTCTCCATGCTGCCATTAGCAGCCATGGCTTCCTGTTCATGACTCGTGGTTCAGGTATATTAGTTTGCAGTTTCTGGAGAGAACCGTCTTGCCCCAGTCTGTTGACATGGTCCCCCCACCACCTCCACCCTGCTATGGTCCAGTAACCTGTGCCTGTGTGTTTGTTATTTTTCGAGTGTGGACTCAGACGAGGCAGTGCATGCAACGGGTTTTGTCCCAGCTGTCCTGTAGTGACATGAAAAATAAACACTACGCAAATTTAACAAAGGTGGAAGATGTCGCTGAAGAAGCAGCACTCTGCACGTGTGTGTTTTTAGCTTCAGGAGCGGTGATCTGGGAAGGCGTTTCTAACGCACGTCTGTGCGGTAGGAGCAGGGAGGAGAAGAGGGGTAATAGGCAGGGGGATCTGCGAGTGACAGGTGGGGGCATTCACTGTCCACTGCCCCAGGGGCTCCAGCACTGAACCCCAATTCTGTGTGATTCCCCTTAAAGCCTGTATCCTTCCGTTGCCTCTTCTGGTCTTTGCCACCTTGTTAGCTAGACGCTGGTAAAGGCCTTTTGTAAAACGTCAGTGGTGATTACCTCTCCGATGATTGTTTCCTTATTCTGAAGAGATACCAGGACCAGACTGTAGGTGCTCATAATGCCCACAGAGAAATAAGTTAAGAACAGTATCGAAGGCGCTACTCCTGTGAGTATAAATTCGTGGTGTATTAGCTGGCTGTGGCTGCCACATGCTGGTGGCTTGAAGCAACACAGATTTAGTCTCTCATCGTTCTGAAGGCTGAACGTCCAAAGCGGGAGCGTCTGCAGGGCCGTGCTCCCTTGGAAGCCTCCAGGGGAAGGTCCTTCCTGCCTGTCTCAGCTCGTGGCGGCAGCTGGCAGCCCCTGACCTTCCTTGGCTGGCGGGCACTTCCCTCCAGCCTCTGTGTCTGGCATCACCTGGCCTTGCCCCTGGGCATTGCCTGCATTTGCACAAGGCTTTCTTGAGAGGACAGGTCACTGCTCAGGGGCCACCCGATTCACTGTGACCTCATCTTAGCTAATCACATTGGTGAAGCCCCTGTTTCCAAGTGAGGTCCCATTCTGAGGTTCTGGGTGAATGTGAATCTTGGAGGACCCCACCCAGCACATTGGGGCATTTGGGTATGTTGTAGCGTGAATAACACACGAACACATGTGTGTTTCTATTTCAAGAAGTGTAAACTCTTTGGGCGGCAGTTAACCTGGTTTTTGTGGAACCCTTAGCTAGTGGGTGTGCAGGAGCGTGTCTCTGGGGGCAGCGTGGTGTCCTGGGGCCAGGGGCCAGGAAGGGCATCTCCCAGGGAGTCTGCAGCAGCGTCTCCCACCAGGAGCTTGGCACAGCAGCTTTAAACTCCCCAGAGGGGCAAGGTGTTTCCTCCAGACCCTCTCTTAGGAAAATCAAAGTCGTGGGTGCAGAGGACACCCGGATTCCCACAGCCGTGACAATAATAGGAATTAAAGAAAACCCGTCCTAAGTTTAAACACTGTCATTACAGGTGACAGCAGGACTGGGATAGCTGCAGCCCCACCCACAGGGGAGCAGGTGTCCTGAGCCAGTGACGTGGCCCGTGGAGGGAGGCCCACCCCGCCTGGAGTGTCTGATGCTGGGGCAGGGCCCCAAAAGTTGGCGAGAGCCCCGTGCGGGATTGGAAATGGTGAAAGCATTTTTATACCAGACACATGCTAGTTTTCAGATCTCTGTGACATTCGCTTTCTCCCTGGAATCTCAGAGCTCTGTAATTTTATCTGATGCGCCCAGCTCCCAGACTCAGTAATTGGACTTGGCTCCTGGTAACCCATCGTCTAGAAGGTGTGTCCGCGCTGTGCAAGGCCCCACAGACAGCGCTGCCCGAGCTGGAGCCGCCTGGGGTAGCCATCCTCACCGCCAGCCCTCAGTGGGCACTCGGCCGATACCTCCGTGGTGGTAGGTCACCACGCACCCGGCAGGAGGACCTAGGTCATGCCGCCTTCTCCGGGCAATCCCAGTACACCTGCTGGCCAGAGCTCACTGCAGGGAGCCCAACTAGGGGCTGGGGCTGGGACGTGCTCCTGACTATCCGGGGCGCCCTATCCATCTGGACCACCGAACCGCATTTGGATTTTACATTTCATTTCAGATCCTGAGTGTAACCAGTCCGTGAGAGCCGGAGACTAGGAGCTAGCTGAACTTTTCCCTGGTGGGTCAGGGTCCAAGGGAGAAAACGCAGGAAGCTTGCCTGAGGAAGGAGTTGAACAATAATATGTTTGTTCACTGAGTGGGGGCAGAGGGAGTGTGTGGGAACTCTACTGGCAGCTCGGCTTCCTGTGAACCTATGACTGCTGTAAAAATTAAGGGCAATGCATTAAAAACATAGATATAAAAATATATACATCAATGCAAATAGTTTACACTCTACCTGGTGTCCTCCTTCAGTCTCCCTGTTGAAGAGGGTGGTGTGCTTGGCGCCCAGACCGGGGTGAATTGACCCAAGTTCCCCTTCCCTGGGCTGCACCCTTCTTTCCACTTCAAAGTTCCCCATTTCATGGGGCGGGTTGTCTTGGAGGTTTCCTGGGAGGGGCTCCAAGGGCAGGTCTGCTGTCCGCCCCCGCTGGTGTGGGGCCTGCCCTGTCCTTCCGTCCAAACGTCAGGAAGGACTGCAGGCCTTGTCCCCTACCGGCTGCCCATTATCTCTAAGTCAGAAGTGATAATGACCCACATTCTTGTGAAAGCATCGGCCCTTCCAGAAGCATCCGCTGTGCTCAGGACCCTGCTAGATGCCCCTCGGCCTCCCCTGTCCTCCTTTTAGAGTTTGGAGTAGACTTGATTCATCGGGGGCTTGTGTTGGAAAGACCATCACAGACAAACCTTCAATCATCGTCACTGGATTTTTAAAGTTTTTTTAATTAAAAACATTATCACCCTGGGGCTTCTGGGTGGCTCAGTCGTTAAGCGTCTGCCTTCGGCTCAGGGCGTGATCCCAGCGTTCTGGGATCAAGCCCCACATCAGGCTCCTCCGCTGGGAGCCTGATTCTTCCTTCCCACTCCCCCTGCTTGTGTTCTCTCTCTCGCCGGTTGTCTCTCTCTCTGTCAAATAAATAAATAAAATCTTTTAAAAACAAAAAACAACCGCCCCCCCAAAAAACCATTATCACCCTATAGAAAGGTAGAAAAACATAATAACAACTATATGTCCACGATCAGAATGAAACATTTTATTATTTTGTCATATTTTCACATTTGGCTTCCCCTTTTCTCTACTTAAATACAATCTCTCTGAGGACGCTCGGCCTGGCTGCCCGCCCCCTTCTGTCCCCATCCACCGGTGCGAGCTGCCGTTCTGCACCTGGATCCATGAGTCACTACGGCCACAGTCATCCGGGTTACTGCTCTGTGTTCGAGAAACTCTGCATCAGTGTCTGGTCTGCTCCTTGGCGAGCGTGTGTGGGATTCGTTCTCAGAGCAGTAGCTGGGCCGCGGCGGCTGAGGACGGGGTTCACGGGCAGGGGGCAGGTGCAGCTCCGGCTCTGAGTTGAGAGGCAGGAGGGTCTATGCAGCTGGGGTGCTGGGCCTGCCCTGGGCTGGAGCCCCAGGCTTGACGGAAGGACCCTGGGGAGCCAGGGGGAGGGTCCTGACTCCTGACCAGGCTGGAGGGGTGGTGCTGACAGGGGGCAGGAGATAGAAGACAGACCTCGTTTATCCAGAGACGCAGCGGGCACGGATGTGGGGATTTTATTCAGGACGGTGCTGAGATGCTAGGATGACCCGGGGAGGCAGCCATTCTCTTCTCCTGCCCTTCTCTGTCCCCCCGCCCCCCACTTGCTGCAGCCCATGCCCATTGCGCAGACCGTGTGGTGACAGCGCCGGCTCCTCCGGGTCCGGTGGAGTTTCAGTGTCCGTGTGCGGTGTCCGTGCGGCCCTGGGGCTCTCGCTGCCTTGAGGATGAGCGAATTGTAGGCATTTGAGTGCATGACGTGAGCGCGTGGTCAGCAAGTCCTGCGGCCGGGGTGTCACAGACGTTGGGTGCAGTTTGAGGTTCCATGTGAGCAAAACCCCTTTTATGCCCCCCCGCTGTGTGTGTGTGTGTGTGTGTGTGTGCGCGTGTGCGTGCGCGCGTATTAAACCAGAGCCAGCGGGACCTCTGCATTTTTATCTGCGAACTTCACGGGCCTGCAGCTCTCACGTGGTAAAGTCCTCTCCAGCCGGGAAGTGCTTTGTTTTGTTTTGTTTTTTCAGCGCGTCTTAGGTCCCAGGTCAGCGTTGGTGTGTTCGTCGTGGTGGTGGAAGGGGTGAGCGGGAAAACTACCTACCCCCCATCCGACATGTTGGGGGCTCAGGAGCCAGGTTAAGATGTTACATTTCCTTGGATCAATTTCGTGTTTTCCCAGAACGCAATAGTGGTAAAACACAGAGCCTTTGTGAAAATGGCCTTTACTGGCATGGCTTCTGCTTTTCCTTGTTCGTAGGCACCCGGGGGGTGGGCAGGTGAGAGAAACACGTTCTGGGGGTCACTGCACCTTACCGACCTGTGTTTTATAGCCCCTTCCCCCCCGAGGCTGGTGATGCCAAAATGTTCGCAGGGGCTGCAGGTAACCTTCCCTCCTCCAACCTGGCACTGACTTGTCTGAGGGAGGCTGGGTTTTGTGGCACGGCTGTCTTCGGAGCCTGCCTGCCCCTCTCACCGTGGGGTGAAGAGCCCATTTGGCCCCTCCGTCCCCCCCCCCCCAACAAAATGCAGGACACCTGGTCTTGTTTGAATTTCAGATGAACAATGAATAGTTTGTTTAGTGTAAGTATGTCCTGTGCAATATTTGGGACATACACTAAAACGTGTTCGTGGTTTATCTGAAATGCAGATGTGGCTGGTGCCCTCTCTCTTACCTGGCTCTGGTGACCCTGGGCCTGGCAGTCCTGCCTGGGAGTTAATAATTAAATGTTTTCCCGGGGCTTTGCTTTTTCCATGGGTCTGCTGATCTCATTGCTCAAGCCCCTTATTAAGGTCAGGACCTTCTGCTAAGGTCTCTGCCTCCAGTGCCCGGCCATCCTGCAAAGGACCAGCGTGCAGGTGTCCTCCTTTTGCTCCTTGGACCCGTGCAGTGGGGCCTTCCGCACCCGCACATCAGTGGCAGAAGCGTCCCTTTGTGACCATCACCCCTGGGCCGATGCGCGGGGCTGTGGTGGGGTCCAGTGGCGCGGGCCACATGGGGGGGTGTGCGTGGGTTGCACGAGCGGCTAGGACACAGGAGCCCTTGCTCTGTGGGTTCTCAGGTCTGTTTCTGGAGTTGAGTGTGATTTTGGTCAGGCATACACATCCTCAAATCCCGTCCCGCCCCCTTTAATTCTCTGGAACTGAAACGCCCCTGGGGCTGTGCACCCTTCACAGTTCAGACCTGCTTGTCCGCGACGGGTCACCAGTCCCGGGGGTCCAGCTGCAGACATGTTGTGTGGCTAGTGAAGTCACTGTTAAGGACAACGAATTCCCGACGATTGTCCTCTCCAAGCATCTGTCTGGAGTCTGCCTGCCGTGAAACTACCTGCAGACCCGGGAACAGGGCGGGCGTTCCTGCACACCGGCTGTGGCTGAGTTCGCCCTGCTGTCTGGCCGTCTCAGGGGCCTGTGCTTTGGCCCCTCTGCCACTTCTCCCTGTCCACTGAGCGCCCACAGTGCCCCTGCTGCTGGGGGTTGGGTGGCGGTGAATAAACAGAGCCTCCCGTGCGCTCGGGCCCCGAAATACCGCCTGAGCAAGATGTCCCTGGGAAGTGGATCACATCGAGGCCGTGGAGGGCTTTCGAGAAAAAGAGCCGGGGCGGGCGTAGGTGGGGAGCAATGAGTTTCTTAGATTTCAGGGAGCGGGGGTGGAATGCACGGAGGAACTGGCCTGTGTGTGCCCTCCAGGGAATAACTTGGGGGCTCGGAGCATCCTGTTTGCCCTTGAATTGTCCCAGACATGCAAGGCCATGATGTGGCGGGGTGGCGGGCGCTGCGCCTGCACTGTGCCACGTTCCGCTGGGGGCTGTCCCCGAGGCCTGTGCTGCTCCAGCCGTGAGCTTTCTGGGACCACCGCGCATCCTTCGTGGGAAGAGCTGGTGGACCTGGTGTGCCTGGAGTCACCTCATTAGCCTCCACCTGTGCCCGGCTTCCCCTGAGCCTGGTGGTGTCTCTCCTCATTAGACAGGGATCCCCTCCTGTGAGCGTGAGGCCTCCTTCGCTGTGTCCCCAGTCCCTGCTGGGTTTGCAAGAGGCACAGGCAGGCAGCGAGGAGGGAAGCGCGGTTCTTTACTGGAGCAGAAGGTGCTCTGGGCTAACGTACCCCGTCAGGGCAGGAAGAAGCCACTGGAGGTCCCGCGGGATGGACCTGTGTCCATGCTGACAGCTGAGGCGGTGAGCGCCGCGCCTCTCCCATGGTCTCTCCCGCCCTGGAGAAGGCAGGTTTGCGTCTCTGCGCCCCTGCGCCCCAACCTGGGCTTCTGCCGAGCTCTTGCACGGACTGCCCGGGCTCCGCTACAGGTGCTTCTCCTTACAGCCCCCTGGGGAGCTTCCAGGGACAGCGTCCCAGACCAGTTCACTCAGAAGTTCGGCACTCTTGTTTTCTTACAGCTTCCCCAAGTAACTTCTGTGGCCAGGGTGAGCAACCCCTGTTCTAGGGGATGCGCTTCACGGGGACGTGGACGTAGTTGCAAATAATTACATGGATGCAATTCGATAACATGTTTGTACGTGAATGCTTATATGATTTATTATAACATGCTGTAATTAGAGGCTATGTGGAAATAATTGTACATTGTTATGTTATTTCCACATGAGAGTTGTTACTGTATTATATGCTGCAAAGTCTGTGCATACCGTATACCGTGTCATTTCCAGATGCGTACTTTTGCAAGGGTAGATGGTCAGGGCAGGAAGCAGCACGTTGCTAGCGGTTGCAGCCAGGCGGGTGGGGACCCTGCTGGGGTGGAGCCAGGAGCACCCGGATCCTGTCCCCAGCCACCGCTGTCTTGTCCTCACCAGAATTTGCGCTCCTTGGGGAAGGCATGAAGCCGAGCTCACAGATGCGTCTGACGGTGAATACAGAAAAGACCCATCGGCTCTGAAACTGTAATTCGGAATCACATGGGGGTTAACTTTGGAAATTTTAATCGAAAAAAAATAAAATCTCCCTGGGTGATGTGGATGATCTGCTGTTTGAGACGTTGGACGGGTCCGGTGACCCCTCGCGGGGGGTCTAGGAGACAGAGGCCGGCATGAATGAACGGATGGAACTGTTGTCAGGCTCTCATGCTCACGGTGGGAGGACCAGGAAGGTGACCGATGCCAACGAGGAGAGCCTGAGGGGGACCTGGAGAGGGCATGCGGCGGGGAGATGGTGTGCTGGAGCTCGCCCCTGCCCCTGGGTGTCATTGGGCCGTCCCAGCATTGCCAGAGTCTCCCGATGGTCACCATGAACCAGAAATCTGGGTTTGCGTATGGAATCTTCAGGTTAGATGTTTAAAACCCTGTGCAGGCCAAACAGAACTGTCTGTGGGCCCCACGATCTGGGCCTCTCCCCCAAGGACGGTGCAGACCCTCTCGGCAGCAAGGGAGGCTCTGACCCTGGTCCTGGTCTTGCCCTTCCCCTGGGGAGGCTGTGTATTTCTGGAGCAGCTCCTAGGCTTTGTTAGGCTTTGTGTGCACCTGGGTGTTTGGTAACCTCAGGAAGGTCTGGGGTGGAGATGGACATGCTCCCAGTGGCTGCCGGCATCCCAGAACTGGCCCCATGGGCAGAGCGGTACAACGCTTCCAGCTCCTGCGGGCGTTTGCTCTCATTAAAGGAACTCTGGAAATAAATACTGGGTGTCCGTTTTCCCACGATGAACACAGAATAGGCACTGGGTGAACTGGGACTTTTCTGAGCCACCCCGATCATGAAACACGAGAGCAGGGGACACTCACCCAAGCATCTGCTGGGCCTGGAACCTGGGGCACATGTGCAGGGAGCTCCTCCCTCCCGCCCCCTCCTGCAAATCCCTGGATATTCTGTTTTGGGTCCTGCCCTCTGTGGGAGGACGCCATGACTTCACCAGGCAGTCCTTCCGCGATCCGGGTGGCCTCCGTCCCTGAAACACCCCTGCCCACTTTCCACGTGCACAGGGCCTTGACCTCTGTTACAGAGTTCGAGTAGAAGTGAATTTGCTGCTTTGGGATGGCACGTCTTTAACCAGCTCCCCGGTATCCGGGCTCACACCAGCTCTCATCCTAACCTTTCCAGAACCCTGTCCACAGAGATGGGGGTGTCACTGGGCAGTGTGCTCCCAGAGTTATGTCCACATCCTTCTTTGTGCTCCCTATCAGCCATGGTCAGCGCCCTGATCTGGTCTTTTTTGGGGATCCTCTACTGGACTTGATGGTGGCGAAGCTGTACTCCCAGCTGCCACAGACTTTTGGGGACCCCTGAGTCTCCCCTAAGTCAGCCTGCTCACAACTTCAGGCTCTGCCAGACTCCTGGGCCCCGGGACTATCTCCCTTCTGAGCCTGGCCCTGCCCTTCTGTTCTATTTTTACACGTTACCCATCATTGCTCTGTGTTTGAAGCAGAGGGGTTATTAAAGCATGAACTTGGTACCATTCTGACCCGAAGCTTGCGTTTCTCCCTCTTTTGGTGCTCTGTCTTCAAAGAAAAACAGAAGGTAGCTTGTTTTCTTACCTCGGAAGGCCTCAAACTGCCCCCGTGGCCCTTTGGTGGATCCCTGTAAGCTGTGGTTGTGGCCACTGCTAGTTAGGGCTCCTTGAGCATGTGGGGTTCCCAGCTCAGGGCAGAGCCTGCAGGCCCCTGACCTGGCCCCGGCTGCCTCCTGGTCCGGGTTCCAGGGAGGCCCGTGCGTCACGCACGGTAGCTCTGCCAGCTGTTACGCCAGCAGGTGCAGGACCGTGAACCTGAGACGCCCGTCTCCGCCGAGCCCTGGGGTTTCTATATGCAGTTTTCACATCCCCCCATTGTGTTTCTTCTCCCCCTCCTTACAGACATACAGCAGCCATGCCGCGCAGCCCGACTTCCAGCGAAGACGAGATGGCCCAGAGCTTCTCCGACTACTCCGTGGGGTCAGAGTCGGACAGCTCTAAAGAAGAAACCATCTATGACACCATCCGGGCCACAGCGGAGAAGCCCAGCGTCGCCAGGACGGAGGAGGGCCAGGGCAACACGCTCGTGATCCGCATCCTCATCCAGGACCTACAGCAGACGGTAGGCCCCATTCGCTCATTGCTGGTCTGTGCCAAGCATGGCTTGAGCTCGAGGCTGCCTCTGGTCACCTTCTGCACGGCCTGTCCTGGTGGCGTCCTGCACGTCGTGCACCTGCCCCGCCCTTCCCTCCTTCCCGTCGGCTGTGCCTTTGTCCGCCTCGTAGCATGCTGCTGGCACCTCGGTCCCCTTACTGAGCTCCTATTATGTGCCGGGCAGAGGCCAGGCCTCAGGGGCACAGGGACCAGCCTCGCGGAGGACAGGTACACAGTGGACACGTTAGCAAGTGAGGCCTTCGGCGCCCAGGCAGGCCCTGCCTCTTGCCCTGCTGCTCTGTGCTCGAAGGAGCCCGTGTCCCGTCCTCTTGCCCATTTGCTAAGCTACGTGAGCTCTGTCTGGCCTGGCCTCGCCCGCGCTGCCCACCGCTGACTCCCAGTCGTCTCTCAAAACCTGGGCCCTCGGCTGTTTCCTGTGTTGGCCCCCAGTAGCCCTCGGGGCTTCTCGTTGCCCACGGCCCTGGCGTGTGTCCTGCTGTGTGCTTGCTTGGTGCCTCTGGGTGCTTGCTGGTGGTGCCGGCCGCCCCGTGTTTCCTGGAAAACTTCCCCTCTGCAGATGCCGTTGGCCTGTCGTGTCTGGGAGCTTTTCTCACACGCTGCTCCTTCCGGCTTGCGGGTTGGGCTCTCGTTTCAGGGGTAGCGGCCACACGTCCGAGGGCTTCTCCGTATCTGCCTTCGTCCCCGGCGCCTCTCCTCATAGTCCGCCACGATGTTCTCGAGCGTTCCTTTATGGTGTGTTCACGTGGGCCCCTTTTGCTCCGACCCTCGTAATTCCCGATGGATTGTGGTTGGGATTCTGGCTTTCCGTTTGATTTCATAGCCTGGCACTGACTCATCTTGAAAACGACTCTTTTGGTTTCTTTTTTCTTTTTCTTTTGTTTCTTAGGTTCTGTGGCTTTTTCTTTTCCTGTTGTAGACCTTCCTTCTCTTACCTGAGGCGCGTTCTCTGCGGACGAACGCGTGTCTGGTTTCCGCCTGCCTCCTCTCCTTCTCTCGCGCATCTCTGTTTCTGGGCTGTTTCTGCCCGCCGCGGGCAGCCGTCTGCAGCGTGCCGTCTCTGTTGCTCTGACCGTGTGTGGGCGAGCTGTCCTTGCCTCGCTCCCGTCCCGCTGCTGTCCCGCGGACACGGTCCCTCGGTGGGAAACCCCGGGTCCCGGAACAGCGCCAGCGCGCCCTTCGGTAACTTCCCGCACGCTTCCTGTGCGCCAGACGCCGGATTAAGCTCTTCGCGTGTGTTACTTCCCCGAGTTGGTGAAACAGCCGAGCTGGGCGGCACTTGTGAGCGGTCACTCTGGGCGTTGCATCACCCAGTGAGCACAACGTGTAACCAGCATCGGACGAGGAGATGGAACATCACCCACCCCCGAAGGCCCCACCGACACCCTCCTGGTCCCAGTGGGCCGGTGAGAAGCAGGTGGCCCGGGACACACGGCCCAGAGCCTCCAAACCCGCCAGAAGCAGGTGCTGGGTGTGCTCCCTTGCTGCCTGATTCGTTTCTGCGGTGCGTTGTCCCCGCGGCAGGTGGCCCGTGGGCAGCCTTGGAGAAGGCACATCCCGGGGTCGGTGCGTCCGAGATGGCTCCAACTCAACCCCCCCACTGTCCGCCGTGTGTTTTGGGGAATGGCACTAAAGGTCTCGAGCTTGGGCCCACCCGCAGGCGTGAAGGGAGCCAGTGCAGGCTGGGACCAGGGGACAGCAAGTGCGCATTGAGCGTCTGTTGCCTTCATCGGTCTCCTTGGTCAGAGCTGGCGCTGCCCACGCCGAGCGGGCACTCACCAGTGACAATGGAGAGAGAGGCCATTCTGCCGTCATGGCTGTTGAGATGCCCCACGGGGCGTGAGTAAGGGCGTGGGACGTTGGAGAAGTCACCACGACGCTGGGTCTGGCGGGTACAGGGTAGTGGGAGCTGGCCTGGAAGCCCGTGTCCCACCTCTGCCTGCCGTGACCTCTTCCTGGTGGGTGGCGTGGTGGGTTCTGTCCACTGTGCCAGAGGCTTCGGGAACCTGTCGAGAATTACTGATGGATAGACATCTGCTCTCCAGGCCCACAGCTACGAAGAAGGTCCACCAGGGGTTTGGTCTCTGCTCCTACGAGCATAATTGTTTCCGGAACCTTCTAAAGATCAACTCTCTTCACTTTGTGAAGATGAACAAAGCCCCTGGAGGCTGAGACCAGCACTCCCATGGGCACGAACGCCGGCAACAAAGCAGCCGTTGTTCCTGCGTGCGGGCCCCTGCCAGGTCGAGTCCTGGAGCCAGGGACGCGGGACAGACCCTGGAATTCCGCCCAGATGCACCGTGGGAGCCGCTGTGCCAGTTTGTCACCCCTGTGTCCGCCCGCCCAAGGGGAGGCAGTGTCTCAGGGAGCCAGGAGGCTGCCCCTCTCCCGTCCCTGGCGCGTCCCCCCCACCCAGGTGTGGTCTGGACCTGTCTCTTCTTTAAGTGACTTGTGTTCTGAGTCTCCCTCCTCCAGTGGGAGGAGGTTTTCCACCTCTTAGCGGGCGCGTCTGGCCGGCCTCCTCGTGGCCTCAGCAGAACAGAGTCCCTCACAGGGCCATGCAGGGCTCACCGTGGGGTCGAATGCAGTACCGGTCAGCACCCGGGGCCTTTAAGCGAGCAGCGTGTGTGAAAATCAGCACAAACTCCAGCTCCTCTGTTATTTGTAGTTTTGAGGGAAGTGGGAGCAGAGCTGGCCCTGAGCTCACGGCGGTCTGGTTTCTAACGCGCCCTGGGTGGCCCATCCCGGGGAGGGCGGGAGGAGCCTGTGACGGGCCCTCCTTGGGTGCACACAGCGCCCACCCCAGCACCCACCGCTGGCCCAGGGCTTGGCCCTGGTTCGGTCGGCGGTAGCTGCCAGGCCCTTGTCCATCGGGTTCACCACGACCCGTCCGGACGGGTCCACGAGGGACAGGGACCGGCCCCCTCCCGGCAGGTGCTTTGGGAGAATGAGTCTCTCCTCTTTTGCTTTCGGATGCTTCCGTTCATTACGTATCTTCAGCTTTGTTATTTCATTCAGGAAAAAGCATCTGAGCTGTGAGCCTGACCCTCAAAGACAATTTTTTGCCGTTCATCCGTCCCCCCCACCCCGCACACACACTCGAACTTCTCCCCCAAAGCAACTTCTCCCCCAAAGCAGCATCCCGCCGCGTCCCCGCAGTGCCTGCCACGTCCCCGTGGTGCCCGCTGTGTCCCCGCGGTGCCCGGCAGCCCTCCGCACGTATCAGCTGACGGGGACACTCCACCATCTATCACTTGCTTTCAAACGGACTGTCAGACATGCTTGGTTTCCAAGTGACTGTGGCCTTCCGCTTGTCATTGAGGATCAAACTAGAACACCCGCGGCAGAGAGGTCCCACCCACCCACCCCCAGGTTTTAATCCCTTCCTCACCTTTTGTCGCAGACATGTCGCTGTATTTGGTCTTATCTGAGGTCTTCTGTGACTTTGAGTGTTGGGACTTCTTCACTCGTCTTGGCAATCTCTGAGTCCCTCTCCTCGTTTGGTAGCTGTGAATCAAGCCTCTGGTGTTCCCTCTTGGCTGCTCGTTCTACAGAGACATCCATCATGAGAGAAGGTTCTGGAAGGTCTGGGCAGGAAGGAAAAACTCTATTCGAGCACGTTGGTGGGCACACATTCTTTACTCTTGGCCCCTCAGGAGGTGAGGGCTATGTGTCTTCTTGAAGGAGTTCGTGGGGGCCAGGCTTCTGGGAACAAGCCATCTCCCACCTCCCCTCCACGAAGGTTTGTCTTAGGACTGTCTTTCCAGATGGTCTGTGGGTCGGGTATCCCATTGCCTTGCTCTCTGCGACATCCTGGCCCTAGGGGGCTGAGCGGTGTGGGGGCTGAGCTGGGGGAGGAGGGGGCAGGCCGTGCCTGGCTCCCTGGCTCTGCTCTGCCAGGGGCTCGTTTCCCATCTAAACCAGAGTCCTTTTCCTGGAATCCCTCCTCTTCCCCTGGGACCCCTGCCTTCTACTCACCTCTCAGTGCAGAGCTCAGGAGTTCCAGGGCTCACTCCATCCTCTTCCCACACCCAGGGCCTCTGTGACCATGTCTGAGCGAGGGACGGCCGCAGCCACGGCCGCATCTCCAGCTCTGACCTCCCATCCAGGGGGCAGAGCTCACTCTCCCTTGACATCTGCTCAGTGAAAACTCACGTTGCCTGGAGGGGATGCCGGGACCCTCCCTTCCTCTCTCTGACCCCCACACCTGGTCCCACTGCTGTTCCCTCTCTCAGCTAGTGGTTAACTTTAAATTAGGCATAGTTTACAAGCCATGAAGTTCACTCACATTAAGGATACCTATTCAGTGATTCTGAGTGACTTTGCCGAGTCGTGCAGACGTCACCGCCATCTGGCTGTGGGATCTTCCATCGCCACCTGCCTGCTCCCTGCTCAGTGGGGAGCCTGCCCCAGGCGACTGCTTGCCATGTAAACACAGTCCCACCGCGTCCCATCAGCCTCCCCTAGGAGCTCTTACTGTTTAAGGATAAAGATCGGATAGGACATGGTGCACCTCCCCTGCCCCGCTGATCCCACCTGAGGTGTCCTCATGGCCCTTGCTTCCCCTGCGCCCCCTGCACAACCGAGATTCCGCAGGTGCGCGCTCGGTGACTGCGTGGCCAGCGTCTCTCTCCACCAGTGCTCCCGGTCTGGCTTGTGCATCCTTGGCCCCCGCGGCTGGTGTGTCTGAATGAGCAATGTCTGGTGAGAGAGGGAAAGATGTCGTCTGAACCCTTGCCTCCGGCGGGCGAGGGGGTGACATCTGAGCAGTTTGTGGGGCCCCCGAGGAGCGAAGGAAGTAGAAACAGGTGGGAGGCTCCTGCAAGAATCCAGGGTGGTGTGGATGGGGGCAGAGACCCACGGACAGGTTCCTGATGACCGTCGATGAGGTCGGAGCAGGTGCGGCTCTTGCACGAGACTGTGCCCTGGCTGTTCGAAGGCTCCTTCCCTGTGACTTGTGTCGGCATATTTTTTTTTTTAAGATTTTATTTATTTATTTGAGAGAGAGAAACAGAGAGGGAGAGAGAGCAAGAGCAGGGAGGAGAGGGAGAAGCAGGCTCCCCACTGAGCAGGGAGCCCCCCATGGGGCTCGATCCCAGGACCCTGGGATCATGACCTGAGCCGGAGGCAGATGCTTCACCGACTGAGCCCCCCAGGCGCCCCTGGCATCAGCGAGTTCTAACATGTGATGCCTGCATCTTGATAATTTCTCAGCACAGGGGAAAAGATTTCTTTTAAAAATTGAGATATAATTCCCTTTCCATGCAATTTGCCCATTAAAAGTGTACAGTTCAAAGGGTTTTGGTAAATTCCCAGATGAGTACGTCCATCACCGCAATCTTAGAACATTCTCACCACCCCAGAAGGAGACCCCTGCCCATCAGCAGTCAGCCCCCGTCCCCCTGCCCCCCAGCCCCTGGCAACCACCCACCTGCTTTCTGTCCCTATGGATTTGCCTTCTCGGGACTTTCCCTATGAGTGGAGTCATGCAGTGTGTGGACTGGGAGGCAGAGCCATGTTTTCTTCAGTTGACTGCCCCCCGCCCCCGAGACCAACACTTACCACACTGGTGCCTTGAACGTGATCATGCCACGGCCTCACACGTGATCCAGTAGCCCAGGCAACACAGACATGAAAAACTCTTGCATCAAAAAAGGTCTCCGTCTTTCAGGCAGCCATTTTGTTTCTGGATCTTCCTGTCTCAGAGCACACTCTTTCCTGCCTGCTGGTTTGCTACCAAAAGGAAATTCGTTTGGGATTTTAGACTTAATTAGAAAATTAGTTGTACATGACTCTGACTTGAGCACATTTTCTGCCCTGAAAGAAAAGTCAAGAGGACCCAGTGGGCTGAAGGAGGTGATGGTGATAATGTCCTTCCTTCAAGAGCTTTGAGTGCCTGCAGTGTGGCCCAGGGTTGACTCCAGTCCTGCCAAGGAGACCCCTAAGAAGCTGAGAAATGGCCTTACGTCTTGGTTTGATGCTGTTCATTTTTTCTTTAATGTAAGAAAATTAAAAATTTAGGACAAATCAAAGAATAATATCATAAATACCAGTGTATCTATTATGAATAATTGACAGTGATTAGCATTTTGTCACTTTCTTTTTTTAGAGAGAGAGAGAGAATGTGCATGGGGGAGAGAGACAGAGGAAGAGGGAGAGAGAGAATCTCAAGCAGGCTCCACGCCTAGTGTGGAGCCCAACGAGCGGCTCGATCTCACAACCCTGAGATCATGATCTGAGCTGAAATCAAGAGTCCATGCTAACCTGATGGGGCCCCCCAAGTGTCCCGCATCTTATCACTTCTTAATCCTAGGATTAAAACTTTCCTGCTAAAGTCAAAGTCTTGTGGTCCTCATGCCCAGTGCCCTCTCCTCAGAGGCAAACATAGTCATGAATTCAGTGTGAGTCTCTCTCGTCTCTTGCTGTTTGTTCGTATGCACTAGTGATCACTATACAGCATTGTGTTGTGTAAAAAAAACCATATACAGCTGGCATCATACTGGGAATGTCATTCATAACTTACTTTTAACATCTAGGAGTATATTTTTGAGACTTCTTTCTTTGACATTCACCAATTATCCATTTATCCTTCCATTCCTCCCACCCTCCATCTATCCACCAATCCATCATCCCTCCATCCCTTCCTCCATCCTTCCCTGCATCCATCCATATATCTGTCCATCCATCCCTCCATCCTTCCATCCATCCCTGCATCCATCATCAGTCCCTCCCTCAATAAACCCATCTGTCATCCCTCCATTCTTCCCTCCATCCTTCATCCATCCCTCCCTCCATCCACCCAGCCATTATCCCTCCATCCATCCCTCTATCCCTCATTCATCCCTGCACCCCTCCATCCATCCTTTCCATCCATCCCTCCACCCATCCTTTAATTTATCCCTCCATCCATCATCCGTCCCTCCATCCATTCAGCCATCCATCATCCCTCCATCCATCATCCGTCCCTCCATCCATTCAGCCATCCATCATCCCTCCATCCCTTTCTCCATCTGTCCTTCCCTCCACCCATCTATCCACCCGCGCATCCATCCATCCATCCACCCACCCAGCCATCTGTCTACCCATCCATCCATCCCTTCAGCCATCCCTTCATCTCCATCAATCCACCCATCCATCTCTCCGTCTCTCAGTCTCTCCCTTCCTCCCTCCCTCCGCCCATCCCTTCTGCATTACGGAAACAGACGGTCTGGATCTTTGAGCTCTACCCGGAGTGGCCCTGCTATGTCTTTGTGGTGCCCATTTGGATCCCTTTTTGGGGGGATGGAAGGCATGGACTCTGGTGCTAAGGCCAAAGAGAGCCCCTCTTGCCCGGCCCCTGACTTCCCTCTGCCTCCATTTTCTCTGTGATGTGGTGATGGTAATCATCCTCATTGTCCGTAAATGGAGTGGTTTATACTGCACAGTTTTAATCAGGAAACTAGCAGTTGTAAGTGGTTTAAAACACGGACGGCTCCAGGGGGGGCCTCGATCGTGTGGGTCATTATTCATCTCGCGTGGCAGCTGGCTGAAGGCCGAGAGGGGCTTTGCTTTCATTTGCATCATTAACAAAACAAAATCAAACCCCCTAAAAACCGCATTTAACCAGCATCAGTTTTGTGTGTTGTAGGGATTCCACGCTGCATCTCCTGTTGGGTATTAGGTTAATGTTTCACATAGGACAGCGGTCGGCCCGGCTTGCCGGGGTCTCCGTAGCCCCTGTGACAAATGTCTGCGTTGCTGTGCCCTTCTGCTTAAGCTTCGACTTAATACCTACTTAAATCTCTCTGAGAAAATAACATTTGGGGAAGTGGCTTTGGTCTGGAATTAGTACACATTCCGTGAAAAAGCTTTGTAAGTCTCACATTGTGTTGAGAACATTGCAGTTCAAAGGCCACGCCGATGAGCAGCGGATCTCTCCTCCTCCCCCGGTGTCCCAGGCTGATAAGAATTACCCAGAAGGTGGCAGTGCCAGGGCACAAACCATCCATATTTAATTTTCTGCGTTAAAGCCAAGGACGCGGCACTTCTCTTCCGGCACCTTCTGTGGTCCGATCTCTGTGACTCCTCCTGCCAGGTCTGACTCCTGCCCTCAGTTTTGACCTTTCTTTTCACACGCTTCGTCTCTGGATGGACGGGGGTCTTACCCCACAGTGTCCGTGCTGCATCCACCACGGCCTCCCCCTGCCCCCTGCCCGTCTCCCGGCCACTTCTCGGCCCCTGCGTGCTGACCCATGGCTCTGTGTTCGCTGCTGGGACCCAGGGATCTGCAGCCCCGCCTCTCACAGCTGTGTGTGTCTGGGAGCCCTTCTGAGCTTTCTTTGTGTCTCTTTGGGCTCAGGAGTGCTAATCCTAACCTCCAGGAGCACATGAGATGTGTTGGAGGTCAGGACCACGTGATCCCCCCCCCCCAGAATGTCCTTTCCTCCACTCTACTTCCGGAGCACCCCTTCCCCCCCCGACGATGGCTAGTGAAAGAGGAGAATGAACTTGCCTCCAGGGAGGGCTTGAGTCACTGACGGATTCCAGGCCAGTGCCTCTGTGTCCCGTCCCCTTGACAATGGCCAAGCACTGCCAGTTAGCCCCTTAGAAATGAGCCACAGCACGTGGTTTTCCCACCACTTCCACAGAGCAGCAGGTGGCGATGAGGCTCTTACTGTTTGGAGAATCTCACTGTGGTTGGAAAAACGAGTACACAGCCTCTTTATCCTTCATTCGTGTTGAACAATCCATAGCGCGCCTCCTGGACTTCAGCGTCCTCAGACCGGGCTGCCCTTCTCAGTCAAGGTCACCCAGCATTTCTTCTTCCCTAGAAATCCCTTATTTGGAGCTTCATGTGTTACCCGAGAGAATGTTTCCCTGTTTGCTGCCCCAGGTTCCAGCCTGGGAGGTCTCTGTCCACAGCGGAAGCATGGTTTTGTTTGGACGGTTGTGTTGGAACCCGCCCAGTCTCGGTTTGGGTTCTGTGGTGCCGGCTGTTTCTCGGACGTGTGCAAATCTGCACGCTGTGCACGAGCAGCTGTTCAAGGCCCAAACGTGCCTGAATTCACCTTAAAATGGCTCCTGGCACGTTGCGTTTAGCATGGCTCTTTTACAACGCATCATAAAAGCACTGATAAGGACATAAAGTGTGACCCAGAGGAAGTTTTGAATGTTGAAACGCACTTCTTTGCCATGAGCGATGTGCTCAGAAGCTTAGGTTTCTTTCCAAACCTTCCGAGTTCTTGCTGAATGCTGCTGGGCTGTTTATTCTCACTGGGGTCTGTGTCTCCAGCGCTGGCTCCTGGAGCTGGTCCAGGGCGATGCAGGGGGTGTGCCCTTGGCACCACTACCCCCAAATGCCTCGGCAGCTCTCCCTCTCTTTGTATTTTTAACTTTTTCTGGGTGGAAGTCAAGGGTGAGGTGGGTTGAAGTCCCGTCTGGGGAATGTGAGCCGACAGTGTGTGGGAGCGGGCGGACGGAGTGTGTCTGCGCGGTGCAGCCTGGCGTTGTTGATGGTTTGCCCCGGCCTCCTGACCACGCACTTGAACGATGCGTGTGTTATGCAGTATATTTACCGTTCTTTCTGCTCCGGACCCTCGTGGAGATCTCACGGAACGACCACTGCCGTCACCCCCATCGTACAGGACCCAGAACAGATCTGGAGCCAGTCTGCTCTCTTCCTCAGGATTCTGTTGTCCTGTTGTTGCAAGTCAAAAACAGTCTTGTCCAGGGGCGCCTGGGTGGCACAGCGGTTAAACGTCTGCCTTTGGCTCAGGGCGTGATCCCGGCGTTATGGGATCGAGCCCCACATCAGGCTCCTCCACTATGAGCCTGCTTCTTCCTCTCCCACTCCCCCTGCTTGTGTTCCCTCTCTCGCTGGCTGTCTCTATCTCTGTCGAATAAATAAATAAAATCTTTAAAAAAAAAAAAACAGTCTTGTCCAGCTTCTGCCTCCTCCTGCCCCCATAGGCCAACCACTCGGGCAGCGGTGGGCACACAGCCCCAGAGCGCAGAGTTTTTGCTCCTCTGTGGATCGTGTGTGTTAGTTGACAACACAGACGTGGCCCACCCAGAGCATGTGGTGCTTCGTGTGAGGCTGAGACTGGCCCTGGTCACAGTGTTATGGGCTGAGTGGTCCCTCCACCCCCATCTCTGTGTAGAAGTTCTAACCCCCAGCACCTCGGGTGGTGAGTATATTTGGAGGTGGGGTCTTTAAAGAGATGATGAAGGTAAAATGACTTTGGTCAGGTGGACCTCATCCAATAGGAATGGTATCTTTTTAAGATTTTTTATTTACTTTTGAGAGACAGAAAGAGAAAGCACGAGTGGGGGGAGGGGCAGAAAGAGAAGCAGACTCCTCCGCTGAGCAGAGAGCCTGGTGCGGGGCTCAATCCAAGGATCCTGGGATTATGCCTCGAGCCAAGGGCAGACGTTTAACCGACTGAGCCACCCAGGCGCCCCAGGAATGGTGTCTTAAAAGGAGATCAGGACACAGATGCACACAGAGGGGTGACCCCGTGAGGATACAGGGAAAGGACAGCCATCGACACACCAAGGAGAGAGGCCTCAGGAGGACCAAGCTCTGTCCGCACCTGCATCTCGGGCTTCCAGCCTCCAGCCTCCAGGACGGGGAGGCAACGAATGCCCGTGTTGTAAGCCCCCAGATGTGCTCTTTTGTTAAGACAGCCCTAGAAAACAGCTAGGCACAGTGTACGTGGCAGACCCACACTGGGCGTCTGCCTCCCCGTCCCCAAGGCCAGCGTTCTTTGGCTTGTATCCTGGGATTCTCGGTCGTTAACCTCACAGCTTGCAGAGAGGCTACAACTCACGTTGGCCAAGCAGGAGAGTGGGCTTCTCTCCTACTGGAAATCTCATTTTACATTGAGTTTGGCCGTGAGCTTTACCAGTGGAGGGTGGAGCTGCATACAGGTTAACCATCCAGCCGGCCAGAGCTGTGCCGCTTACGATTCTGCAAGCGTGGGGGCCGTCTGCCCTCTCCAGATCGTTGCTGTATGCTAACAAGATAGCGTGTTCACAGTGCCCTGGGCACTAAGCGAGCGCTCGGTCGTGGCAGCTCCCACCATCCTCCCTGTGGTCCCGACCAGACCCTACTCTATGTTGGCTTATGTGACCCGGGAGCTGTCCATTTCCGAAACGTGGCGTTCAGTGCAGTTCTAGCAATACTTACGGAGCTTCAGGCACGGCTGTGCCACAAATAGACACACACCCTTGTTCTCCTGTTGCAGCTCGTAGCGTGGAGTAGGGAGGAGCGCTAATCAGCTGGGGGTTGGGGTGGGGCCACGTGCCTGGGGTTGGGTGGACATCCTAGAAGAAGATGTGCAGGTTTCCCGGTGCTTGAATATGCCTCTCTCTAGGGGGTCAGGGCCTCTGGGGGCTGAGAAAACCTGAAAAGAGCTGGAGCTGGCCTGAAGGAACCTAGGAGCTTCCTGGACAGATCCTTAAACCGAGGCTGATGTCGGTCACAGAGGCCTGCTCTTGCTTTTGGATTTTGTAGTTCCCACCTCCTTCCCAACCCCCCATGAATGCACTGCTCCTCAAGGGAGAAGCCACTCTGATTGGGTCTTGGAGGTGTCGTTACATCCACTTGCAAGTTTTCCGTATCTTAAACCCACCCAGCTCAGCCCAGACACTCGGGGAGGTTTTTCAGGTGGATCTGGACCTCTCGGTGTTTGGGGTGTTGCACCAGGACATCAAAGAGTGATAGTTACTGAAATGTCATAAGGCAAAGTACACGCTGGTCTGTCCCTCCTATAGGAAAGAAAGCAGGATGGAGAGGCCATGACCCACAGGCCGGACAGGTGGGAGGAGAGGTCAGCCGACCCACAGGCCGGACAGGAGGGAGCAGGGGTCAGCCGACCCACAGGCCGGACAGGAGGGAGCAGGGGTCAGCCGACCCACAGGCCGGACAGGAGGGAGCAGGGGTCAGCCGACCCACAGGCCGGACAGGAGGGAGCAGGGGTCAGCTGGTTAGCTTGGACTGTGCTCCGTGGGTGCGCAGACTAGTTCCTTGGGTTCAGTTCGGGACACTCCGTGGTCAGCTCAACCTTGGGGGAGGCCAGAATGGGTGAATCCTGATCCCAGTTGGGAAAGGTGTGATTTCAGCTGGCAGGTGAGGAGGGGAAGGGACGGTTAGCTGGAGGCACAGGTGCACAGGGACACACACGGCCTGACGTGCCAGAGAAGTACTGAGAGTGGTTTGGCATTGCCTGAATGTATGTGTGTGTATGTTTCTGTGTGTGTGTATGCGTGTGTGTGTGTATGCGTGTGTGTGTGTGTGTGTGTGTGCGCGCGCGCGCACACACAGGTGCACAGGTGTATGGGGTCGGGGCAAGGGCAGAGGGGGGCATTGATAGGCAGGGCATGTCCCGACAAGGAGGTGGGGTCCAGATCAGTGATTCCTTCCCTGTGTCCCTTCGGTGGGAGTGCAGGCATTTGAGAGATTGGGTCACGAGGGGACACAGGTGATGGGACTGGAGTGAAGTTGTGTGGTTCTGAGAGACAGGCAGGTGAGCTCTGTGCAGGGGCTGCTGGAGTGACCCAGGTGAGAACGGATGGGGGCCTGCTGGGCAGTGGCAGGCGCAGGTGGGGACTCAAACATTCGAGGCTGTAGATGAACCCAGGCTGATCCAGAAGGTGAAGTCCGGAGAGGAGTCAGGAGCCCATCTCCCGGGATTCTGGAGTCAGAGGTGGTCCCACCGTTGAGATTTGGAAGGAGGGTGAGGATAAAAAGAGTGGGGGACTAGGGCAGAGGTGGAGGTGTGGGTGGGGGTCAGTTTGGGCCGGCTTGGCTTGTGAGATTGGTGACCGTGATTTGTCCCTTGGGGTCTAATTCCCCATGTGCTCACCTGCCCTGTGTGCTTAGGTCACGGCCAGCGTGTTCCTTTGTGTCAAGCGCCCTGTTAGAGTAACCGTCCCACGGTCGTCAGGCTGAGGAGCTGGTTGCAAGTGGTTTTCAGTCATGAATTCGTACTGGGTCGATATCTTTGTTGCATGTGCTTTGCTGCTCTTCGAGGGCCCCCGAAGCCCGGCCGTAGGGGGAAGAAGACCGTCGCTCTCGCCTGCTGTTCCAGAGACACAGCCATGGTATGTCGGTGGGGCCGTGTGCCGCGCATCTTCCCAACACCAGCGTGCCCGGCGCTTTGTCACTTTGTCCACTTTTCAAAGCTACCGACATGTCAGAGGCGAGATTTTACTTCTTTGAAAACAATTATTTAGAATCTCCCCAATATAGTCCTTTGTTATGGAGGTTAAACTGTTTCTGCCTTGTAACCGTCCATGTTCAGCATCGGGACAAAGTAACAGGTAACTGGAAACTCAGAACAAAGGCAGTGTCTCCCTGATCCTTAAGCAAGCTGACCCTAAGTTTCCGCCCAGTTTTCTCAGGGACTGTCAAGTATGTTGTGTTCTGAGGGTGGCCAGGTGTGTATGGAGAGGAAATAAAGCATCAGTTAAATCTCCAGGAGCCGGGCGGACTCGGCTTGCGTTCGCCCTGAACTTGCACCACTTTCCAGACATGTGGCTTTGGGGTAGTTACGTGAGACTCTGAGGCTCCGCTTCCCCTTCTGAGAATAATAATAATAATTGTTTTTATATTAATAGTCATAATCATATCTGTTAAATGTAAATGTATATTACATGCATTGTATTCATTACATATGAGATCACATATGATATGTAATTATATAATTGTATCTATAGCAATAATAATAATGATAATAGTCCTCACTTGTGGTTGTGGTGAAGGTAAATACAGTTTAGTATAGTTCCTGGCATATTAAGATTCAATAAATGTTAACCACAGCTGTATCACCATCACCACCATCACCACCATCATTACCATCACCATCATCACCATTATCATCACCATCACCACCACCATCATCATCACCATCATCACTGTCATCATCACCATTATCATGGTCACCACCATCATCACCATCACCACCATCATCACCATCGTCACCATCACCACCATCATTACCATCACCATCATCACCATTATCATCACCATCACCACCACCATCATCATCACCATCATCACTGTCATCATCACCATTATCATGATCACCACCATCATCACCATCACCACCATCATCACCATCGTCACCATCATCACCATCATTACTATCATCATCATCACTATCACCATCATCACCATCATCACCATCGTCACCATCATCATCACCATCACCATCATCACCATCATCACCATCACCACCATCATCACCATCGTCACCATCATCACCATCATCACTATCATCACCATCATTACCATCATCATCATCACTATCACCATCACCACCACCATCACCATCATCACGTGACATCATCATCATCACCACCATCATCACCATCATCACTATCACCATCACCACCACCATCACCATCGTCACCATCATCATCACCACCATCATCACCATCACCACCATCACCACCATCACCACCATCACCATTGCTATCATCATCACCATCATCACTATCACCATCACCACCATCATCACCATCACCATCATCATCATCACCATCACCATCATCATCACCATCATCACCATCACCATCACCATCATCGCCATCACCACCATCATCACCATCGTCACCATCATCATCATCATCACCATCTCCATCATCATCACCATCATCGCCATCACCACCAACATCATCACTACCATCACCATCATTGTCCTCTCCCACCAGGCTCTGAGCTCCTTAGGGGCAAGACCCCCATCTCAGTCATCTCATGTGCCCCCACCCATGCCTGCCCTGGTGCTGGTACAGGATCATTTATGCAGAAGACAGAAGCTGGAGGAGTAAAGGTGTTCCCTCAGGCAGCCCATTAATGGCAGTGGCTGGGCTCTGGGATTCCTGACATTCTGTGCAGTCCTCCCTGTACTATGTAAGTCCTCTCACAAATCGCCTACCTGAGAACACCTGTAAAAGCTTATGAAGAATACCCATCTCACAGGGCTGTATGGAGACAGAAGTATGGTACCAGCTGCTCTCACTACTGCATCAGGTGAGAGTGGGGTGCAGAAAGCTACCACCTGCCTGACTCGCCGCTTCTCCAGCTACGTCCCCTGCTGATCCTGTGCTGAGCCCATGACCTGAAATGCCATCCCAAACTCTCACGTGGCTTTTTGTTCATGGGCACGGTCCCGGGTGTGCGTGCCCTCCCAGGCGGCCTGACTTCCTCCTCCCTCGGGGCATCCTCGGGGGCTCACTGGGCATTTGTTTTCTGCCTTCCCATCCCATCACCACTTCAAACGTGGCTTAGAGCTGGTTTGCTCATTGTGGTTTTCTGGCTCCCGGCTGTCATTCACTGATTGGATCCCCGCATCAGGACTGTGCTTGCAGCGGGCTCTGCCCGAGGTGGGTGCTGGGTAAGGAAGGGGGTCGATGAGGGGTAGGTGAGCAAGGGGAGCAGGATTTGTCCGGTGCCTTCTGAACTGGCTGCAGCGTGGTTTTATTGGTGGCGGGTGTGAGCACGCGGGTAGCACCCATTGCACGTGGAAAGAAAGGGGTTGCTGGGGAGCAGGGTGCTCAGACCTCCGGGCTCTTCTCTGAGAGGATGGCGGGGGTGATGCACCTTTCCGTGTGTTAGTTCCTGGAGCCGCTGTAATTCGCTACCACAGATGGGGCCGAAACCGCAGGCATTGTCTTGTCTCCTGGTCCTGGAGGCTGGAGGCTGAGATCCGGGCGTGGGCAGTGCTGGGTCCTCCCTGAGGCTGGGAGGGAGCGTCGGGGCCAGGCCTCTGTCCTGGCTGCTGGCCGTCTGCTGGCGATCCGTGGCGCTCCTTGACGTGCAGACGGCATGCTTCCGTCTCTGCATTTGTCCTCACGTGGCACGTGCATATCGGTGTCCACGTTTCCCTTGTTCGTAAGGACACAGTCATAGTGGATTGGAGCCCACCCTACTCTGTTATGACCTCATCTTAACTTGATGAAATCTGCCAAGACCCTATTTCCAAATAAATCAGACGCACAGATAAAGGGGGTTAGGACGTCAGCGTGTTTTGCAGGACGCAGTCATCCCCCAGCGGCATGTATCATTTACGTTCGTCTGACCCCGACAACAGCCCCGCGAGTTAGGTCAGTGTAGGTGCCGTGATTTTCATCCTGGGAACGGGGACTGCTGGGCTGGTGGGTTTGCCCAGGATCACAAGGTTAGTGTGAGCAGTCGGGCTGCACGCGCAGGCCTTTCTGACCGCTGAGCAATTGCTCCTTCTGGAAGTTTCTGAATGGGGCCTTCTTGATGTTTCTTAGAGGAGGATGGTTCTTCATTGTGCAGGGCTGGCCCGCCTGGGGCACAGACTCCGCATCCCCGGCTCTGCCCAAAGTGGAGTGGGCACTCTGATCACCCGCGATCACCTGCGATCAGATGGGTCCCTTGGGAGCAGGTCCCAGCGCACGCTCCGCTCTGCCCTCCCTGCTGGTAGCCCCTTTGCTGCGGCCGCCGTGCGGAGGCCTCAGCCTTCCTAGGGTGCTAGTATCCGAGGGAACTTGAGTTGGGTGTCTGGGTGGTTAGAACCGGAGGCCCCTGGGGACTCCTGACACAGGAAGTGGCGAGTTATCCGCAGCCCCACCTGGTCACGTCGGACAGACCTAGTTTGTTGTCCCGAAGTTTCCAGGTACTCTTGCCCCTCAGCCAGGGCTGGGCAGGGGTGCGGGCAGTCATGAAGTGTCTCTGATGTGAGCAGCTGGCCCCCACCCAGCCTGGTAGCCCCAGGAGGAGCTCCGAGGTACCCGTGAATTCAGCCTTTGATACTAGCGATGGACAGATGGAGCGTTCCTGCCTCCCGGGTCAGGTTTCCTGGGCGGTGGCATTCCAGGCTGCCTGCTCAACGTTCCCCGTTGTTGAGAGCAGCGGGCTTGGCTCTCCCTGCTGGGAGGGGCTTCCCAGAGGCTCAGGCTCACGGAGGAGGCCGCTGCGTCCCGGGGCACGCAGAACCCCCAGGAGACAGTGGCCCTAGCCTCCTGTCCTTTCTGAAGGTTTTTGCGGGGATAAAGCAAGCCCTTCAGCTCCTGCTCACGGCTGTTCAATAAAACATCATTTTAATTCAAGAGAAAACGAGAAGTCTCTGTTAGAAGTGGACGTGGCCTGGTGTTTGTTTTTGTGGCTTACTGGTGGAATCTCACAGAAGGCACCCAGGAGCATGGCCGAGACGCGGCCTTTGGGTTCTTCGTGGCACTGTTCGGGTTTGAAGGTCTTCAGGATTGATTTGCAGGCGCTGTCTACACTACTGAAGTTTTAAAAAATGAGCTGTTGGGGCGCCGGGCGGCTCAGTGGGTTAAGCGTCTGCCTTCGGCTCAGGTCATGATACCAAGTCCCAGGATCGAGCCCCACATCGGGCTCCCTGCTCAGCCGGGAGTCTGCTTCTCCCTCTCCCTCTCCTCCCCCCTCCCTCCCCCGGCTCATGCTCTCTCGCTCACTCTCTCAAATAAATAAAATCTTAAAAAAAATTAGCCCTTGTGGCAACTGATCGGATTTTTAAATCACACTGTGTTCCGTCGTTGCCTTCCTCTCTGCTTTGGGGGCGGGGTCGGTGTCCCAAGGCTGTTGTGTGCAGTGTCTGCGTGGCACACAGACGCTTGCCGTGGACGTTCCCATCTGAGAGGTCACGAGCCGAGACCTCCATCCGTACCTGAGATGTCGATGTGCCGCCGATGTGAAAATTAAATCCTGCTATAATCTGCTTGAGCCGCGGTCCTCACAGAGTGCTTCCCTGACCACACTCGTGAGGAGTGCAGGTTGGGGGGCCCGACCCGGACCTGCTGCCCCAGACGCTCTTCTGGGGGGGGGTTTGGCACTGTTGCCACAAGCGCTGGGATTGGAGAAGCTCCACTCGGGGGCAGGAGCGGCCCAAGGCAGTAGGCCGTGTTGGTAACCAGAACACCACCACAGGTGCCGTGGGGATCCGAGGCAAGGCCACCGAAGCCCACGGTTCCGTCTGCGCCATTCTCCTTTTGTATTTACTCAGGGTCTGCTTCCAAGCGACGTCCTAGATCGCCGGGAGGTCCGCTGCTCAGAGGACCTGGACAGAAGCACCTTGACGTCTCTGGCTGCGTGCTGGGTGGGGTGGGCCGCACCACTGATCGGGGTCTTTCCTTCCCCGCAGAAGTGCATTCGGTTTAACCCGGATGCCACTGTCTGGGTTGCGAAGCAGCGGATCCTGTGCTCCTTGACCCAGAGCCTGAAGGATGTCCTGAACTACGGGCTGTTCCAGCCGGCCAGCAACGGGCGCGACGGGAAGTTCCTGGACGAGGAGCGGCTTCTGCGCGAGTACCCACAGCCCGTGGGCAAGGGCGTCCCCTCCCTGGAGGTACTGGCGGCTGCCTCGTGGCCTGGACACGCGGTGGGGGGCGGGGAGGACCTTCACGAAACTCCAGATTTGATTTGGATTAAAAGTGAGTTTGGGGTCTTGCGGTTGCCTGTAATTTGGGGGTTTCAGACAGCTGTGCAGTGTTTGGTCCATTTGTTTCCTTCCTGTAGTTTGGATGAATCTGTTGGAGAGAATTTGGAAAGTGCACACGAGGGGTCTGACTCAGGCTCCCGTCACCGGGACCTGTGGGTCTGGGGGTGCAGGGTGGGGTTGCTTCTGCCTCCCCGACTCAGTCTTCCTGCCCTGGGGTGTGGGGTGGCCAGGGGCTGTCCAGTTGTGATCTGAAGCATGACTTCCAACTTCTTGCCGGGAATGACCAGGGGGCTGGTGCTGCTGTAGCCGTGGGCCTGCCGTGTGACGGGTCCATGCGAAGTGTGCCGCCAGCCTCTGATGCTCTGACCCCCGACTGGCCGCATCCCCAGGTTTGCACACGGTCTTTACCTGTGATGAATGAGACAATGATGCAAGCAGCATTTTTCCTGTTGCTCAGCAGGACTGGGAGCGGGCAATGACACTCATCTCAGCCCCATCAGACAGGGAGACGCTGCGCGTGTGGGCGCATAGCTGGCCCTTCAGCAACCTACGTGTGTTCTGTGGTATTCACAGTGACGAGATCATTCTGAAGTCAGAGAGGTTGTGGACCAAGGCCAGATCTCATCCGTACATTTCTAAACCTGATAGTGACTTCGAGGCTGAGGTTATTGGGATCCCCATGTAGACAGAGCATGTGTCAGACCGGAGGGAGGGGTTTTGGTGGAGGAAAAGGTGGGGTGCCACTTGGCGTCCTGTGGTTCCCTGTTCTGACCTCAGTTTGCTCATCCGTAAAATGGGTATCCAGTGGAAAAATCCCTGTTGGGAACCTAAGTACCAGACACTTTCTAGGCATGTTCACTGCGCAGAAGACTGTCTGGGTTCTGGTCTGACGGGGCTGACACTCAAGTGGGAGGTGACAGACGGGGAACAGTGAATGAATGGTTCATTTGGGGACTGATAATTTCCATAATGACAGTGAAACCTGGCGAGAAGACCGGGACGTCCAGAGCCCACTCTTGATCCGAGAGGCTGTTGGAGAAGGCAACCCTGGCTGGTCCCCCGCTCACCCCCAAGAATGGAATGGGAGGGCATGGGATGCACAGGGCATGGGCAGGGCGCTGCTGCTGTTCCTAGAATGGCTGGTACGCGGTGTTCTCTCTCTCTTGTCCTATCTGGGGACTCGTGTCACGGGAGCCAAGCTGACAGGTTTGCAGGGGAGCGTCTCTGCTCCTGCGTGTGCATTGCCCCATGGCGGGCTCGGTCCAGTCCTGGGAGCTGTGCAGCCTGAGCCCGCCATACAGCCTCTCTGGGCCTCAGGTTCCCAGCTTTGAAATTGGGGGAACATGAGTCGGGCCTGCTCAGGGGTCCGTGAGGTTCCAGTGAGGGGCCCCATGCACAAGCTGGCAATCTCCTTGCCGTGAAAGAGTTGTAGGACCTCCACGTATCCATCTCCCTGTGCCTCTGTCTCACCAGGTGATCCTCGTGCCAAGTGAGATGGGCCTGGCGCTCCACACGTCAGTGTGGCTGTGAGCTCATCGCCTCCGAGAATTTCGGTGGAATATGGTTGGCTGCTTAGGAAACATGGAGGAAACAGCAGGAAAGGCTTTGCCTTCCAGAGCCTGCATTCCTCTTTGGCCATGAGCTGGAAAAATGCTGGTGACTCTGGAAACAGACATCCTCCTCTGGGCATTTCCCATCCTGCCAAGATGTGTTAGCAGCCTTAGTGTTGTTTTTATTTTTAAGATTTTGTTTATTTATTCATGAGAGGCAGAGAGAGAGAGAGAGGCAGAGGGAGAGGCAGAAGCAGGCTCTCTGCTGAGCAAGGAGCCCGATGTGGGGTTTGACCCCAGGATACTGAGGTCATGACCTGATCTGAAGGCAGACGCTTCACCGACCAGCCCCCCAGGCGTCCCCGCCCTAGTGTATCTTTATAACCACGAGTCCACGTGACTTGAATTCTGTTAGACTTGTCAGCTAGTGAGCCCCACCTCTCCTGGTGTCACTCCCAGTGGCTCTAGAAGTCTCAGAGGTCTGGTGGGGGAAGACTGGGGGGACGGGAGCTCGCTGCAGCCCAGGGCGCCGGGTGCACGGAACATACTGTCCTGCTTGAGTCTAGAACCGGGGGCAGAAATCTCAAAACGGGTCGGGGTCCTGCCTCCCAGTTCCATGCAGGGTGATGGACACCTGCAGCCTGTGGTCAGCACACGTTGTCCCGAAATGTGAGCCACCTGAGTCTCACGGAACCTCTTGATTTCACTACGGGCTTACATTGGCTCTTAAAAGAAAAAAAATCAAATTTTAGCCTGTGCAACAGGGGAATTTCATGTGTCGTGAACCTGCTGTTTTGTTTGCAGGGGGAGGAGAGGAGAGTAAAGTGGTGGCTTTGGAACCTGGATGTGGGATTAGACGGTGTCAGGATTAACTCCCCCGCTGCCCCACACCTTCACGTCCCCTGCCCTGTGCTCGTTCAGACTCGCAGGGAGGGCTGTGGAGGGCGGAATTGAGGGTTGTGTGGGGAGGGGTGCAGCCGCATCGGTCCAGAGCCGGTGTTCGCCGGGACGCTCCTGTGCCATCCTCGGGCCTCCCCACCGGCCGGTCGGGAGGCTGGTGTCAGATGGGAAGCGTTCGGCCGAAGCTGGCGGGACAGTGGTGGGGCTGGACTCGAGCAGACGCCTCGACTAGGAATCTTCACGAGTGCGGACTGCTTGTGCCCTCCCAGCATTCCGTCGGGCTCCAGCACATCCGACCTCAAAGGGGTGGGGGCCCGGGCAGGGCGCGAGGTGGACGTGCTGGGGTTCGAGGCAGACTGACGCATGCACGGTCCTCCCGGGCAGCGACCGCGTTGGGGTGAAATGTTCTGGCTCAGAGGGGGCGCTGTGTGTGAGGGAATGAACGTGGCGGAGAGTCCCGGGCGGGGCAGCAGTGGGGACGCTGGTTCCACCAGGCCGGCTTCATGGGGCTGGGTGTCCAAGACACGTCCGGATTTGTTGACGGGGCCACGCGCACAGCCGGAGGACCGCGATCGCAGCTCACGAGAGGCGTGCCGGCCATGGCTTCTCTGGGAGGGTACGACTCCTTTGTCCCCTTGGGTTGCTCTCGTTTCTTTCCGTGGCTTTTCAGCCACGTGGCTGTGGACCCTCGCAGCACGATTCCTGCAATGTCATGGGTTTGCGGTAGGAACACAGTTCGTTTACCTGACGCAGGAGGAGCTTGCTGGGAGGCCCCAGCCTCCCGCGGAGGACAAGGCCGTGTCTCCTTGGAGCACGCTGTGACCTATTCACGTGTCTTCTCTTTTCCTGTGTTTCTGTGCAGTTTCGATATAAGAAGCGTGTGTATAAGCCACCCGTTCTGGACGAGAAGCAGCTGGCCAAGCTGCACACGAAGGTAGGCGGGGATGGCGGCATTCGCACACCGGCCTCGTGTCTCCCACGTGGCGCTACCGTCTCTGCAGACCAGGGGAGCTCCTTGGGCAGCGGGCTCCTCCTCCTGGGAAGCACCCCCCACCCCGTACCTGCCACGTGCACGGCGTGCTGGGCGGGGCCGGGATGTGCAGGTGCTCTGGGCTGCCTCTCCTGCTGGCTCCTGGAGGCCCGCCCGGCTGCTGGGGGGCAGGGCTGCTCCGTGAAGCGGTGGGAGCTCAGGCAGGGGAACACGAGGTTCCCTCGAGGTGAGGCTCTGAGGCAGGGTGGGTTCGGACACGTGTGTCGTGGGGATGGTGTACGCCTTGCCCGGGTGTGTGTGTCCTTCGTGGACGTGGCCCACGTGGGCCTGACTAAACCACGTGAATGAACACGCCCTCCCGGGTGCCTCCCAGAAGGGAGTCTGCCAGAGCTGCAGAACATGGCCATCCTCTCCCATGTGACGAAAGCATGCTGGGTGACGACTTGCACGTGGACAGTGTCAGAGGGGTCGCTGCTCTGTGCACGACCCCACCTGGGAGTTTCTGGGAGGAGGGGAAGCCATTCTCTCTGAGCCACTGCTGCCGACAGAGAGACACACTGAACACGGAGCCAGTTAAAGAGCTGTTCATGGAAACCACGCAGAGGTGAGACCGGCACATGGCCGGCAGGGGCGTGAAGGACAGGGTTGAGGTCAAGAGCCGTGGCGTGCGGTCCACGAGCGCTTGCTTCCTGGCTGGGCTTGCGGCGGGAGCTCCTGCCCCCTGTGGGGGTCGCTGTGCGTGTCCACGGGGTGCTGAGGCTGGATCGTGGTCATGCCCACCTTAGTGCCGAGGAGGATGCGTGGTATCTGAGGATGCTCGAGGATGTGGCACACAGGAAGGGCAACGTTGGGATCTGCGTGGACACTGCCCCTGGCCCGCCCCGGTGCTGCCCGGGCGAGCTTACCTGGTGCTGTGAACTCAAAGCGGGTGTTTGCAACGATCGGGCTCCCCTGGCTTTTGTTCTTTCCCCATTTGTATTACAACAGGTGCATGGATTTTTACTGTGTTCAGTGGTTATGCACCATTACTTCGTCATGTCTTCCCATTGTCCAGATGTGGCCGGTGGCGGCCCTTCAGCCTGGCCCTTCTGCCTCTGCCCACTGGCGCGTCCCGACTGTCCTCTGAGCACTGACAACTTTGTGGCACAACTAATGCTCTGAGTCCTCATGCACATCCCTGCCCAGCCCTGGAATCTGCCTGGATGGTGGCGTTTCGATCCCAGGGTCTGGAAGTTTCTAGTTTTTTTGAAGACCTTCTAAAGTGTAGATAAAAATGTGCTTTTTGGATTAAAAAAAAAACCAGTTGCTGGATAGCAGTGGAAGCGTTAAGTAAACACAAATGTATCTTGTGTCTTTGGACATTTGTTAATTTTGGCCCTGGAATGTATGTAGAGTGTGCAGGTGGAGATCCGGCCTGTGTCAGGGGGGCTGGAGGGCCCCGGAGCCCCTGCGGCTGCCCCCGTGTCGTGGGAGCTGTGTGGAGGGGGTGCAGAATCAGGCCAGCAACGAGTTTGCTTCTTCGGATCCAGGCAGATTGGATGCTGTGGTTATCCTCAGGTGGCTGGGGCTGTGTGCTCCATGGCAGGAAATCAGGCTTTCTGTTATCGACGAGGCCGGGCTAAGCTGGGGAAATGTCCCTCCTCACCAGGGTTGACCCACAGATTGTTTTGACCCCATGAGAAGTGATTGTCTCCTTTCACCTTGAATTGCTCCGTGATCAGGCATCCCTGTTTCTGTCCACGGAGTCACAGGGTTCACCAAAAAGTGGATTAGCCGAGCCGAGAGGCTGCCCTGTCTGCTCTCCATTGCACCTGCTGCTTTAGAGATTAGAAGGCATAAATATCAGTCCTCGGGCCTCATTCCCCGGAGATGGAGTCAGAAGCTCGGGGGTGGACCCTGAAACTAGTTTTTCAAAGTGGCCCAGGTGGCTCATCCTTTCAGAAGCGAAGGAACGTCCCGTGGCTCTTGGCACGGATGTGAAAGGCAAGAGATTTCTAGAACCTTCATCCAGGACAGGCTGGTTGCATTTGCCCCGCGCTGGACTCCGAGCTTGGTGCTGGAGTTCCAAATACAACGACCCGCTGCCTGGTGGGTCTGCAGTGCCCCGTGCAGGGGAGGCTCCCTCTCCACGGAGGAGGCCTTCCTGTAAGGAGCCTTCTGGGGCCTGTAAAGACATTGCTGTTTTTTTATTTTTCCCCTTAGACCAATCTGAAAAAATTCATGGACCACGTTCAGCACCGTTCGGTGGAGAAGATGGTCAAAATGCTGGAACGAGGCCTGGACCCAAATTTCCATGACCTGGATACTGGAGGTAGGTGCCGGGTGCAGAGGACTTCGGTAAGCCTCGCGGAACCACGGACTCAGTCCAAAAACGTGCTTCTGTGATCAGATCCCCCATGTGTGTGCAACACTTAGACTTTACGTGGTTTTTGAAAGTCCTTTCTCACCCTGCGTGAGTTCCGGATGAGAAGGGCTGATCCGTGCAGGCAGCACGGCGCCTGGCACACAGTAGGTGCTCATCCACAGCGGCGGGGTAAGCGAACAAAGGAAGGGTGGACGGTAAGGCGTCTGGCGCTGCCGCGTGCCCCCCCCCCCCCCCCCCCCGCCGTGGGAGACATGCTTACACGCGCATGCCTTGCTCCCCCTGCTGGCACGTGGGCACGCATCGTTCCCGGGTCAGAATAGCACAGGGCTTCTGAACTCAGCAACCTGACCTGTGGGGCTGGACAATTTCTTCTTCTTTAAGTAATTCCAAGTGAGCATTGACTTTTATTTCAACCTGCCCCCCCACCCTGTTTTATCAAGGTTTAGCTGACCTGTAATATTATGTTAGTTTCAGGCTGCTCCCCCTTTGATAGGTTTCGATACTTGGATACATTGTACGCTGCGGACCCAGCAGTCTGGTTGACGTTGGTCAGCACAGAGTTACAGTGGTTTTCCTTGTGATGGGAGCTTTTCAGGTCTGCTCTCTCAGCAGCTTCCGAGTGTAGAGAACAGTGACGTTAGCTGTGGTCACCGTGCTCCCCCAGCACTCCTAGAGCTCGTAACTGGAAGTTTGTACCTTTGGCCACCTGCGCGCCGACCCCACCCCGCCTCCGGCAGCCAGCGGCCTGCTCTGTTTTGGGGGTCGGTACTTTCGGATTCGGCCTATAAGCGGCATCACTCGGTCTCTGACTTAGTTCACTTAGCACGGTGCCTGCGAGGTCCGTCCATGCTGTCCTAGTGGTGGGATTTCCTTCCTTCTTGTGTTGGGATCGTACTCCGTTGTGGGGCCGGACGGCTGTTTGTGGCGGGGGCTGCATGCTGTGTCGTAGGATGTCTACAGCCTCGCCGGCCTCCACCCCAGGCACCAGTCGCACCCCGAGCTGTGACCACCAGACTGTGTGCAGACCTTGGCCGGTGTCCCCTGGAGCACAGTGCAGTCCCCGGGTGGAGCCCGTGCAGGGGACACACCGAGCTGGGCTCAGGTACCGTCTTCGTGGCAGCTCGGGGCCTTCATCCCCCTAGGTCGGTCACCCTGGGCTGGAGAACCTTCCTCCTGGACTCAGCCACGGGGGGGCCCCCACCCTGACTTCTGGTGACTGGCGAGCCCTCCGCCTGGGCCACTGTTACCTAAATGTGTCCTTCCCTGCCGCCCAGTTACCGAGCCCACAGCAGCTGCGTGCGTCAGCTCAGGAATGGAGCTTTTTCCTCATCACTGGGGCTCCTCTGACCCCTGGAGCTGGGGCAGGACCCCGCCTGTGCCCATCGGCCGTGCCCATCCCTGCCCAGCACAGGCTGCTCTGCCGTGATCCGTGATCACTGCTGACTCATGTGTCTCCGCAGTTTAACTTCTGACTGCAGCGTCAGTGCCTGAGACGCCAGGAGATGGGACATGGGCGGCGGGTGGGGGGGGGCATGGACAGCACACGTGGCTGGGACACGGAGGTAACACGTGGAGGGAACATGGAGGGCACATGTGTCTGTAGTTCCCTCCTTGGGCCAGCCTTTGGCCTGGACGTCCACCGGCCTGGCCTCGTCCCCAGCTGTTTCTGGATGATTCCACGGGGGAGAGCCGGCAGTAGGGGGAGGTGAGAAGGTCTGCTCTGGGCTGCTGTTCTTCCCACATGACGCCCTCTACCTGGTCTTGTTCCCTGGAACTGGTGTTTCCAGATCCTGGGCTTGCAGTGATGCTTCCTCCAGGGCGGACCGTGACCTGGCTTCTAAAACCGGACAGCACAGACCCCGAGTTATTTCCAGACGGAGGTCTGCGCCATTTCCCGTGGCCCTGCCTGCAGCTGGACGCCAGTGGCCGTCCCGGCTGGCTTCTTCCTCTCTGGCGGCCCCCATCTCTGCTCTCGGTGCCAGTGGCTCGCACCATTGAGCCCTGTGTGCCATTGGCTGTTGTCTGGGTTTGTTTTGTTGTTTGGACAGATAAACTCGAAACTGTCCTTATTTTCAAGCTTAACATGTGAAGCAGAGCTGTCGACACGTGGCAGCTCCCGGATCATATGGTCCGCGTCCAGGTCTGTCCTGGTCGTGGCTCACACTCCCCTAGAAAGCAGAACCTTCCCTGTCTTCTCTTTGCCCATATGTTTTTTGAAATTAGTGGACTTTGTTAGAGCAGTTTGACGTTTACAGGGAAGTGAGTGGAAAGGCTGGAGGCTCCGTGGGACTCCCCGATAACCACCGGCCCTCCTATTCCCAGCAACTCGCGTTAGTACGGCAGATTATTAGGCCGACCGGCCCCCGACCAGCCCGTCGTTACTCATCAGAGCCCGCAGGTCACTTTGGGGCCCACTCCTGGTTTTGTACATTCTGTGGGTTTTGACCAGCGGTCACGAGAGCTGTCCATCACCGTAGAGACACAGAGTAGCTTCCCTGCCCTCGACATCGTCTGTGCTCACCTGTTCACCCTCCGTCCCTGCTAACGCGCGGCAACCGCTGATCTCTTTACCGTCTCCGTGGTGTTGCTTTTTCCAGCATGTTGTACGTCAGAATCACACAGCGTGTGGCCTTTTCAAATCGGCTTCCTTCACTGAGTAGGATGCGTCTCCGTTTCGTCCGTGACTTTCCGGCTGGGGAGCTCGGTTCTCTTTAGTGCCGAGCAGCCTTCCGTTGGACCATGGGTTATTTCTCCGTCCACCTGCCGAAGGACATCTTGGCTGCTTCCAGGTCTTGGCAGTCGTCAGAGAAGCTACTGTAAATCTGTGTGCGGGTTTTTTGTGTGTAGATGTAGCTAACGGTGATTGGACACGGGTTTCATTTTTAAACGCCAGAGTATTTACCGCTTGCAGAAAAGGGGATGGTTAAGATGGAAAGTTCTGAACCAAAGGCCACGTGCAGACCCGAGACCCCGTGGCAGGCCGTGCTGTCAGACCCTCGCTGCCCCACTCTAGCACTCTGTTCTCAGTGTCTTCAGAGTTTTCACCCCCTCCCCAAATCGGGCGAGAAGACACTGTTCTGGCCGAGGGACGGGAAAATGGGGACCACCCACGAGGAGTGACATGAGCAAGGTGAACAGTGGGACGGACGTTCCTGGAAGCGAGCTAAGCCATGGGCTAGTCCCACCACGGTGCCGTGGGGCAGCGCTCGCTGTGTGCGGAGGGGATCGCAAGCAAGAATATTGACACACGCTCAGCCGAGAAGCAAACACGCATCTTCGCTTCAGTCTCTGTGCAACATGGAGCGTCAGGGACCCATTTGCCTGCCGCCTGAAGCCGACACATGGAGAAGCCGAGACACGTCTGAAACAACTGTCCCTGTGGGACGGCGACCATGGGAGGTGAGTGCCACCAGGTGGCAGCCCAGGGAGGCGCCCCAGCCACGGAGAGTCCGAGACACGGCGGTGTGGGGTGCTCGGTCCACGACGGTACCCACCAGCACTGTGTGTTTCGTGTCTCACGTGTGGAGCGGTGTCCCCAGTGGGGTCTCCGGAAAGGTCCTGTCGTGTTAGCAGCAAACGGAAACTCAGGTTTCCGAAACAATATCTTCTCTTTGTTTTGGAGCCCCAGGGACGACCCGTAGTTGGCTGTCACAGGCTGCGTGCAGACAACAGGCAGTGTGACCGACCTGTCCCCAGTCTCCTGGGATGGCGGGGTTTTCACACTGCAAGTCCCACGTTCGGGAATCCCCTCGGTCCCAGACACGCTGGCACAGCCGGTCACCCGATGCGTGACCAGGGCGCTTAATAATCACAGCTGTAGTTACATGAGGACCGGTTAGGGTCCAGTGCTGTGTCAAGGGCATGGGAATTCTCGTTTCCCTCCCTTCTCGTACGTCCTGTGAAGCTGGCCCCCTGTGCGGCCAGTGTCCTCTGCAAGCAGAGGAGGCCAAGCCTGGACTTATTGCCCTGCAATTGCAGGGTCCGTGCTCTCACCCCCGGGGGAGGGAAGTGGGTCTGTCTCCTCACCTGCGTGCCTGGCGGGACATGGCCGGGACCCTGGCTGGTGGAGGGTCTGTGGCCCCTGAGCGGGTCCCCTCCCCGTCCTGAGATGGAAGCAGGAGCTGCAGCCCCGGGCAGTCCGAGTGGGAGGGCAGAGCTGGCTCGCCCCCTCTCCTACCCCGACGTTGCACGGTTGTCCTGTCCGCTCTGACGTTGTGGCTGTTCCGGTGTTCAGCGGCTCCACACTGAGGTGGGTGACATTCAAAGCCGCTTGGTGAGAAAGCAGACTTCTTCCCCCTCCTCCCCCCATGCAGACAATTGAAGGCAGCCTGCCTCCCATGTGCAGGGAACGCCATGTTCAGACGTGGGCCTCATCGCTGTGCTCGGGCTGCGGGGTTCTCGGACGCTTCTGGGCTGCATGCAGGGGGCCCGAGGTTGGGGAAGCAGCCCCTTCGGCTGAGGGATGATGAACTCTCCGTGGACGGCCTGTCAGCGAGAACACAGCACCCTGTGATCACAGCCGACCGTCTGGTGCCTAGTCGAGTGGAATTTTAATAAGCAATGGCAGAAGTCGTAGGAAGACGTAAAGCCTCGCCCACCGGGGTCACAGGGCGCATCTCCTGCTTTGGTGGGAAGCTCTGGGACAAGACGCGTGGTGTTCTGAGCCCCGAGGAAGGAAATAAAACCAATAATCTGAGCAAAAATTAGTTTGGTGCGTGTATTTCACACTGGGTTCCCAAACTTGCACGAAGCCCGGGCACAACAAAGGCGGGTGTGAATAAAGCCAGCGACGTCTTTCAACTCTTGAAATGTATTGAGAAGGAAAACAGAATTCCCGTTGATTGGGTGGATTTCGCTGGGCACCTGTGATGTGTCTGGACTTTGCTTACGAGATCCGATTGCGAAGTGGGTTTCTAGGGGGCGAGAGCTCTCAGCTTGTCAGGCTGCTGTTTGTCATCTGTGCCGAGATGTGCCCGGTGCTGCCCTGTGTCGCGGCAGCCCGGCTCCCGGGAGTCCCTCCCGGCTCCCACGCGGCCCAATTAGCAGCTTTCGCGGACAGTCTGGATGCCAGTACACTGAGCAGTGCCCCCTCCGAGCGTTGGCTTTGAGAACAGAAGGGGCTTCTTGGATGCAGATGACGACCAGTGGTCCGTACGCGCCTGGCTCACCGTAGCCCCTGTGTGAAATCCCGGAACCAAATTCTCCAGAAATCATTGTACTGCGTCAACAGGAGGGGGGCAATTCTAGCCGACACGGTTCTGGAACCTCGTAAATGTCAGTGTGCAGAGGGTCGGAGATGCACAGATGGAGTCTGTGGCACGGAGGGGTCGGGGTACATTGGGCTGGTCAGACGCACTTCCTGGTCCAGAGAGACCTGTCTGGAAATGGGAGCTCAGGTGGATACCCACTTAGGGTCATGTTTTGGCAAGGGTTCTAGGTGACTCCTCAGGTCCATGCAGCCGAGGAAAATGCAGCACTGTCCAGCAAGTAAGGAATTGGGGTGAGCTCAGGGATGGGGGCCCGCAGGAGGGGGTCTTGGCATTGGGACATCCACCAGGGCTGGCCAGAGGGAGAGGAGGTCAGTGTGGGCACTCCTCACAGTGACCCACATCGTGACGTGCACACACGGCCACGGGCAAAGGCACTGAGGTCGGGAGCATCTCCTTGGGGGGCCAGCCAGGGATGGGTCCGCAGCAGGATTGTCACCTCAAACCATCACCTGCAGCACGAGCCTTGGAGAGGCCCCTTTAATACCTACGGACGAGCAACGATGATGTTAGGGCAGTTTTAGATTTACAGAATTGTTATGACAGTATTCCAGAATGTTCCACCTGTACCTCGTAGCCCATTTGCCCTGATTCTTGTCTTAGACCCAGAGCAGGGTGTGTTTGGTAATTAATGAACCAGTCTGGATAGGTTGCTATTAACTAAAGTGCATGCTTTTTTCATGGTTCATTTGCAGCTAGTTAATGTCCCTTTTCTGCCCCAGGAGCCCTCATGGCACGTAGCGGTCTTGTCTCTGTAGGACCCTCTTTGTTGTGACCGTTTCTAGGGCTCTCCTTGTTTTTGCTCACCTCGGCCGTTTTGGGAGCTGGTCAGGCATTTTGTGAAATGTCCCCCTTATTGGGATTTATCTGGTGTGTGCGTCACGGTCAGACTGGGCTGCGGGTTTGGGAGGAGGACCCCAGGGTGAGGCGCCCTTTCCACCCCATCGAGTCCGGGCTCGTGCTCCGCACTTGACTCGTCCCCGTGATACTGGCCTTGCTCACCTGGCTGGGGTGCATGTCAGGTCCCGGCTGTACGGTCCCTCTCTTTTCCCCTTTACGGACTGTCCTTTTTGGAAGGAAGCCACTGAGCACAGCCCAGAGCTAATGCGGTGGTTACGCTTCTACGTCCTGGAGGACAGAGTACCCACACATGTGACAGAATTCCCTACGGAGGTTTGTCTTTCTCCCCCATTCATTCATTTACCCTCAGTTAATTCTGTCAGTATGGACTAATGGGTATTTAATTCGTAATCTGGGTCAGGACCCAACACTACATTTCACTGCTCCCACCACTCTAGCCGTGGGCACTGGGAGCTCGTTCAGTAGGCTCCTCAGCCCCTTGGACAGACCCCATCAGTGCAGGTCATTCGTTTTTGACTCCTTGCTTACTTTCCGGTACTAGAAGGTGAACCCAGCTTCGTCCTGTGTATTTCCTGCCCGGACACAGCGCCCGCCAGTCGTCCTGGAGCCTGGTTCCTCTAAATGGACAGTGGTTGTAGGAACCAAGATCTGGGTGCTGGGCGTGCTCACTGCTGCTGGGCTGCACTTGCTTCCGGAACAACAGACTCTGTGTGTGTGTGTGTGTGTGTGTGCGCGCGCGCGTGTGTGTGTGTGTGTGTGCTAACTCGTGCATACGTGCATATCTACAAATGCTTCTGTGTGTACCATCCGTATGTGTATCCAGTTCAACATGAGTGCACACCGATGTCTCCAGTCCGATCCACGGCCACACAGATCAGCGTGGTCCCTTCCCGGGCTAATCCATCACTCCCCACCGATAGACACCTGCTGCTACTCTGTGCCGTCTGTTTATCTAATTGTTCAATCCCAGGATCCGTACATAGTGGTTTCACGATTGGTGACCTGCACGCACGACGGAGGCCGCTTTCTGAGCCGATAGAGCACAGTGCTTATGGGGGCTCTCTTCGCCTTTTGTCTTGCAGACCACGCACTTCTGGAAGGCACTTAATTCCCCACTCCCTCTGGCAAGGCTGTTCTTCCATTTGTAATACAGTTTGAGTCTCCTGTCACATTCTGCATTCCAAACCAGGATCCCGCAGTCTCCTCAATGAATTTTTAAACTTCATTTAAAAATGTGCGTGCATTGAGTTTCACTCGTGTGCTGTGGAGTTTATGATTTTCACAGATGTTGGATTCTTGTTTTTACTGCACAGGGTCATACAGAATTGTTTCATCACCTAACACGGTCTTCTGTGCTTTTTACCCATTCCACCCTGCCCCTCTCTGGAGCCCCTGGGACCAGCGATCTGTTTACTTCCTGCATAGTTTTGTCTTTTCTGGAATGTAAGATAATTGGAATCAAGCAGTGTGGCTTTTTCAGACGGGCTTCTTTTTCTTTCTTTCTTTCTTTCTTTTTTTTTTTTTTAAACGATTTTATCTATTTATTTGAGACCAAGGGAGCACAAACTGGGGGGGGGGGGGGGAGAAGAGGGAGAGGGACCAGTAGAGTCTATGCTGAGTGTGGAGCCCAATGTGGGGCTTGATCTCAAAACCCCGAAGCCACGACCTGAGGCGAAATCAGGAGTCGGCCTCTCAACTGCGTGAGCCCCCCGGGCGCCCCTGCACTGGGTTCTTTCGTTTAGCAGGAGGTAGTCGAGATTTAGCCATATTATTTTGTGGCTTGATAGCGCTTTTCTCTTTCTCACTGAACAGTGGTCCACTCTGTGGATGGCCCGGGTGTGTGTGTCCATCCCATGGAAGGGCGTCTTGGTTGTCTGCGGGTCGGGGCTGTTTTGAATAAAGCTGCTGCGGCATGTGGTGTGGACGTAAGTTTTCACAGCAGCTGGGTGAATACCAAGGAGGGCAATTGCTGGAAGATATGGTAAAACACTTTTGTGGTCTGTAAGAAGCTGCCAAACTACCCTCGGAGGCTGGGCGCCGTTTTGCCTTCCCGCCGGAGCGGGTGGGGGCTCCTGGTGCTGCCCGTCCCCGCCACAAGGGGGTGCCGTCCGCGATCTGCGTTTTATCCGTTCTAGTAGGTTTGTAGGGCTCTCCTCGTTCTGAGGCTTGCGTATGTGCTTGCTCAAAAGGTCCCATCCTTTTCCAATTCCTGATCTGGTAGGTTCTGTATGTCTGCGTCAGACCACGTGAGTCCACGTGAGTCTCCCTTGGGAGAGAATCCCCGGCCACACACCCCCGTCTGGAGCAAGAACCACCCACGTTTAATGTTCTGACCTTGAAGCAATTCCCACATGCTTCCTGCCTTCACGGGCCTCTGTGGATGGTGTCATCCTCGCGGGGAGCCGGGAACCCGGCTGCAGGGCTGTAGCTGGTGCTGTCGGAAGCCCTGCCTGTGGGGTTCCCCAGACCAGGTCTGCCAGCTCTCCCCGAACCGGCCTCACCTCCTGCTGGCAACAGAGGGTTTTTTTCTGGAATAGGAGGCCCAGTTCTTTTTCTGGCTTCTCCACACCTGCCTCCCTCCTGTGTGTTTCCTGTCATCGAAGATTTCCTCCCACGAAAGTGAGTCGTGTCCGCTTCTGTTCACAAACCTGTATGGCCAGCACCTGCGTGGGACCGTCTCCCCTCCGCACGTGGTCGCCCGAGCCAGCGTCTGGGAGAACAGGAGGAGGACGGTCGTGATTCTTCCATTCGTGGGAAGCGGCAGGAAGCACAAGAACGATGCGCACCCCACCCCCAGCCCCTGGTTCATGGGCTCCTGTGAGAAGCAGTTGCCAGAACGTTCAGAGGGGCTGACCGTTTGGGGAAAACTGCCACCACCCTCCATACTTGCTTCCTGGCGTCAAAGGCATGTGGGTCGTGGACAAGTGTCATGTGCTCACCTGGGAACCTGTCACGAGAAGGTGTCCTCCTCGTCGAGGCCCGTGCACCAGGGAAGACGTTATAGATCTGGTTCTCTTCATGGTGGGGCTGGGCTGTTAATCTGATATCCGAGTGGACTGGAAGATCTGTGCTTTTGCATAGTTTAACCCCGAAACATTGAATGTGGACTAACGCTGGACGCGCTGGTGTGTCCCAACAGGAGCCGTCCATCCTGCAAAGGGACTGTCAGGCCCACGGCCCCCGCCTGCCCCACTGTCTGTGGTAACAGGGCAGTGAGGAGCCCGGGCCCCGTGCGCTCTGCAGGCAGGTGCTGGGACAGGAGCGCTGAGCTTGCGCCCCTGCTTGGCGACCGCACGAGCGCGTACATGACCCATCAGCACGTACGGCACGTGGCATGGTTGCTGGGGACGTGTGTAGTCAGAGGTCCTTAACCTGGAGGCCGCGCCAGTCCTTTCATTATACAGAGGAGGTCCAGATGGCCCAGCAGGCAGGGCGGAAACACCAAACCTTGTCTTCCTTTTAAAAACATTAGTCTGTGTCTGTTTGGTAGCATGTTCAATGCTAGTACCATAAGGCATGTATAATTTTTTTATTAAAAACATTAAGATATAGCTTACATATAACTCCGTATTTTGTAAGGCTGTATTGAGATGCATTTCACATACCACCAGATTTAGCCGTTAGAAGTGTACGATTCAGTGGTTCTTAAATACATGCTCGGGGCTGTACCATCACCGCTGTCTTTAGGTCACCCAGACAGGAGACCCTGTGCCCATCTGCGGTCACGCCGCCTCCCCCTCCCCAGCCCCCGGCAGCCACCCGTCTGCTTCCCGTGCCTGCGGGTTTGCCTCTTCTGGGCGTTGGGGAGACGGAGGCGCCCGTGACGAGGTCCCTTGTGACTGGTTTCTCTCACTCAGCATCATGGTGTCAGTGTCTGTTTAGGTGGGAGCATGTGATGGTGCTGTGTCCCTTTTCGTGGCCAAGTGACTTTCCATTTAATGGGCCACTTTTGTTTATCCACTCGTCAGTCGGGGCTGCTTGGGTTGTTCACACTTCATGGCTGCTGTGGACATTCTTGTGCGGAGCGTGTGGACGCGTGTTTTTATCCTTCACGTGCACGTACCCAGGGGACCGCTGGCCTCAGGGTAACCCATGTTGAACCTTTGGAGAAGCTGCCAGATTGTTTTTCAGCGGGGCCGCACCCTTTGGCATCCCACCCACGGTGCGCGGGAGGCCCACGTCCTCCACGGCCTTGCCGGTGCTTCTGGTCACCCCTCTTGTTTCTTACAGCTATCTTAGCGTGAAGTCACACCTCCCTGGGGCTGTATTTGCATTTCCCTAATGACCGTGATACCCAGCATCTTTTCATGTCCCATTTCGATTGGGTTATTTGTCTGTTCTTGTTGGCTTGTGAAAGTTCTTTATATATTCTGGGTACAAATCCCTACTCAGATACATGGTTTGCAAATACCTTCTCCCACTCTGTGGGTCGTCTTTTCACTTCCTTGATGGTGTCTTTTGATGCACAGAAGTTTTTAATTTTATAAAGTCCCGTCTGTTTCTTTTATGTTGCTTGTGCTTTCGTGTCCTATTTTTTAAATTAAAATAAAACTCACGCCTAACTCGGGGTTACAAAGATTCACCCTGTGTTCTTTCCTACAATTGTACAGCTGTAGCTCTTCCATTTAGGAGCCAGGCTGAGTGACGTTTTGTCTATGGCGTGAGGTAGGGCTCCCACGTGGAAATCCAGTTGTCCCAGCACCATTTGTTAAACACACAACGACTTTCCCCGCAGTCATGTATGATTTGTAAATAAAGTGATAAACCCACATGAGGGACAACACCGTTCTTCTGGGTTTGCTTGTTGACTCATCAGGTGCCTATTGGGTGGGAGAACTGTGCTCTGGGCCCATGTAGACTCGATGTCTATTTGTGACCTGGGACTCTCGCTAAAATGTCATTCTAATTGTGCAGATCTGGGCTGGGGCCAGAGATTTTGCCTTTTCTTTTCTTCCCTTCCCTTCCTTCCCTTCCCTTTTCATGAGATTTTTCCATTTCTTTTTTTTTTTTTAAAGATTCTGTTTATTTATTTATTTGAGAGAGCGAGCATGTGAGAGAGAGAGCATGAGGGGGAGTGTCAGGCAGAGGGAGAAGCAGGCTCCCCACTGAGCAGGGAGCCCAATGTGGGGCTCGATCCCAGGACCCTGGGATATGACCTGAGCCGGAGGCAGACGCTTCAGCGCTGTGCCACCAGGCGCCCGAGCTTTTGCATTTCTAACCAGCTCCTGGGTCACGCCCGTGCCGCTCGTCCGGGGAACGCATTGGAGTTAGCAGGTGTTCAGAGCAGTGGTTCCATGTTGAAGACGACGTAAGGAGGTTTTACCAGTCCTCACACTGGTGGGTCATACCCATGCTGAGTAAAGCAGTATCTGGGGGTGGGACCAGGTGGTGCCGCTGTGCAGTCAGGTCTGCGAACCCACGTTCTCCGCCAAGCACGTCCTGTGGACCCCTGGCCTGTTAGCGGTGCAGATTCTCAGCTGCTCCCGTCCGTGGAATCACTGCTGGGAATGAAGTCCACGTTCTTTGTATTACCCAGCTCTCTGGAGGATTCTTAACCCATGCCCAAGTCTGAGAACCACAGATCTAGGTAATGAGGAAGGAGTCCCTGAATCTCCTCTCTCTGGTCCCTGGGGATTTGGGGGTGTGGCCTCAGAGATGGGGACGAGCACACCGTGGTGCTGTAGGGAGGCTTCTTGCCGTTGAGGCTGTGACGTTTGGGGACATGTCAGATTTCTGCTGACCCGGAGGAGAGAAGGGCCGGGGATAGGGCAGGGGTGCAGCCCTACCTCTCTGGCTTTGCTTCCACTTCTCGGGTGTCCCCGTCAATGGAGACATCCCCATCGTGTGGACTTTCAGAGTATTCCAGCTGGAGGCCACTTCTCCCCAGAAGGTTAGCAAACACAGCCCCAAATGGCTTTTTCTGAAGCTCCTGGTCAGGAGTGTTTCCTGGGTCATCGTCCTCAGGTCGCCTGTTGGATGGCGAAATCTCCGTCTGACGCTGAAGGGTGTGTCGTGGTTTAGAGAGACGTTCTCATAGAATGGGTCACTTTAGGAAAGTGAGCTCAATGTGATCAAAGGCAGAAGGCTGACTCCACTGGGACATTGTCCCTTCTAGGTCCTGTGAAGGGGTCTGTCTCCGTGTAAAGCGGTGCAGCGAGTCTCACCTGAGCCGCCATAGACCCTGTTGCTCCTTGTGCCGGCGGGAGCTTTGTCATTGTGAAGCACCTTCAGAGCCGTGGCTCCCTGCCGCCCCTCACCGTGGGCTGGGCAGGCTGGTCTTTGCAGCACGGAAGGGGAACCAGGCCCTGTGGGGTTCAAGGTGTCCGTCCAAGTCACAGCCGAGCCCAGACTGGAGTCGGAGGTTCCGGATGCAAAACCAGGCTTTTCCCACTTGTGACGGTTTGCATGAGGCATGCGGGCCTAGGGATGGGGTGTGAGATGTCTCAATTGTGGAGACTTTAATAATGAGTTTTATATTAGAAAGAAACACGAAGATAATTGAATGTAGTTTGTGCCCCCTCTGTCACTTGTGAGCCCAAATATTCATCTTCTGTTTTACTCATTTTTGTCTATACGTCTGTGTGATCTCCATCTCCATCCCCTTCTGCCCATCTTTTCACTCACCCATCTCTTTCTCTCTTCCTTTCTCCCTCCCTCTGTCGCTCCTTCCCTATACCTACCCGCCCACCCAACCATCTATCCATCCACTTCTCCATCAACCTGTCCATCTGCCCATCTGTCCATCTATCCATCCACCCATCTACCCACCCATCCGTCCATCTGTTTGTCTGTCCATCCATCCATCCACTTAGCCACCCATCCATCCATCCACCCACATTCCCATCGATCCATCCATCCATCTATCCACTGACCCACCCACCCATCCCTCCATCCGTTTATCTGTCTGACCATCCATCCATCCACCTACCCACCCATTCTTCCATCCACCCACATTCCCATCCATCCATCCATCCATCCATCCATCCATCCATCCATCCATTCATCTGTCTGTCCACCCATCCATCCTACCTACCACCCATCCATCTATCTATCCATTTATCTATCCATCCATCCATCCATCCATCCATCCATCCATCCATCCACCCATCCATTCATGCTCCCATCCATCCATTGACTCATCCATCCAGCCATCTATCTATCTATCTATCTATCTATCTATCTATCCATCCATCCACCCATTCATTCACCATCCATCCATCCACCCACCCAGCCATCTGTCCGTGCACTCATCTAACCATCTGTCCATCCATCCACTTATCCAAGCATCTACCCACCCCCTCATCCAGCGATCTATTTTCCTATTTATTTATCCATCTTATAAAAGCTCAAGGACCCGTACCTTATTGTCCACCTGGGGCGGCCGCAGTCCCCAGTGCAGGGCAGAGCACTTAGTAGGTGTGTGAATATTTGTTTCCTTTGTTTCACATTCTAGGAGAATCACGACTGTCTCTTGCTGAGAAAGTCACGTGGGACTATGCCAGTCCAAGTGGTGGTGGGGGTGGGAATGCTAACAAGTATTGGCTTCATAGTTCATTTTAGAAATTGCTTTTTTTATTATTGTAGAATAATAAAATCATTGCACAGGCTTGTAAAAATACAGAAGAAAGCCATAACGAAGAGAGCAATATTTATGTCTGGCAGTGCTCTGGCTGCCAGGTCCCCGAGGGCACTCCTGGGGTGGGCACCATCCAGCACAGGACACGTGCATGTGGGCCTCACAAATCCCCGTGAGGTGTGGGTCATGCTTTTACCCTCGTCTTGCAGGGGAGGAGACAGGCCAGAGGGCTTTGGAGACCTGCTCAGGTCGTCCAGGCTTCCAGGAGCAGAGCTGGGTTTTGCTTCCGGCAGTCCCCATTTCTCCAGGAGGAGCTGCTCACTCACACGTGTGGTTTCCGAGGTCTTTCTGTGGCGCTTGGATGCTCCCAGGAGCTCCCAGGGGCCCTGGGCGCACACACTCCAGCCTGCAGCGCGTGGAGCCCCCACACCTCTCCCTGCCCCCACGTCTGGACAGAGTGGAAGCCAGTAGCCGGCGTCCTTGCGCTGTGCTTCCAGGTCCCCCCACCCCTCACCCCTACAGACCCTCCTGCCAGTACCTTTTGCGCTCGGTCGGTCCTTCCCCGGAGCCCAAATGCCGCCGGGCTGCGTCTAGGCGAGAGCGTGTTACGGGAGCAAGTCCGTCTGAAAAGATGAGAGCAGTTTTACTCTCTCTCTTGAGAGAGCCTGGGGCCATTTTGAGGTTGTACGTGTTGCGGTTCCAGTATTTATTGAAACTGAAGTCATTTCAAGATGCGAACACTGAGGAACGTTTTCCGAGGATCGTGGTGCAGGTGCGCGCAGGCCCCGAGCTCGCTGAGGCGCGGGCACGTGGTCGTCAGTCCCACAGACATGCAGGCCCCTGACGGCCGCTCGTGTGCAGGTGCTGGGTGAGATCTTCTCGGGGTGGTTCCCTCGGCCCCACAGGGGGTCTCATGGACACCTCCTTCCTGCAGGGTGTGTAAGCTGGGGGACTCTCCTGACCTCACCAGGGTGGGTCCTGGACAGGGTTGAACGTGGCGAGTCTGCAATGCGTCATTCGGGCCGGGCTGTTTGAGAAAGGCACCGTTTGTCGTGGGTGCCGTCCGAGGGCTGAAGGTCCCCGACAAGTACATAAGACACCTGCCATTAACGGGGTGCCTAGTACTCTTTACCCTCATATCTACTCAGTGGCCCTTACGTGCCCCGCGCCATCCCAGGGCGTGGCTCTGCCAAAGGGGTCTAGTCTGGAGTCAGAGGTATGACCCCAGCCGGGGTTCCGGTTGCGCTGGCCACGGGTGGACAGCCAAATCAGCAAGAAGAATCCCAATGGTTTTGAGGGTTGACCTTGCCCCAGATGTGCATTAGGCCTAATTGACCTTATACATGGGGGGCCGGCTTCTGGAAGTTGCTGCAAGAAATCTGACTTTGAGGCGTAGATGCTGGTGGCTCCTGACGACCGGGCCTTCCACGCCCTTCACCTGCCCCCCGAGGAAGAGCCCTCCCTGATACCGTCAGACACCTGTGGCTGGGATGCCGGGGGGGCCGAGGCGGTGAAGCCCCAACAGCTCCCTCTCCCCTCTCTAGCGGGAGGGGGTCTCTCTCCAAGTTTGCGTCTGTCTGCACATCTGCCCTGTTTCCATGTCTCTCCCCCACGTGGAGCTCCTGGCCTGCTCCATGCTGTCTGGACCCCGACACCCCTGCACCTCACAGTGACACATCCAGGTGTGGGGGGTGTCCCCTAGCAAGTTTAAAGAGCCCTCAGAGCAGTGCTCACTTAAGGGTAAAGAAGCCCGGGGATTAGGGCTAGTGGGGGTGGCGGAGCTGAATTCATGATGCGGTTGCCCTTCCTGGGGACAGCCGGGGACGTGACCGAGGTGAGGTCCAAAGGGAATTCAGCCCCAGGTCAGAGGCCCCGGTTCTTTTATTCTCAAAATGTGCTTGAAGTCAGAACGACTCATCATCAGCCAGGGGTGTCTCTGGTCCTGGGGACGTGCACGTTGTCACATCGCTCTTGGCACTTTTCTAGGTTATAGCCTCTCTGATTAAGCACATCAGGGCAGCGCGCCGTGCTCGGCAGTGGTGATGGCGGGCACTCGGGGAGACTGAGGGGGACAGAAGGTGGATTGAACTAAATACTGACCTCCCCATCACAGCCAGCGACAGACTGGTCCGGAGTGGGCCGCACAGGGCAGCGGGGGGCCCTTGCCAACGTTGTCCCCGTGGGTCGGGCTCCATCACCCCGTCCCAGGGCTTCTGCCCCGGCCCTCCTGCCAGTCGTTGATCGCGCTGTCCCCGTTCAGGTCTCTGCCCGTCCAGACCCAGACCTCCACAGGGTGCACACGCCATGTCTCCCCTACCTTTGTGTGCCTGCAGCCTGAGTCCGGGCGTCCTCCGAGATGCCCATGAACGTCATGACTTTGAGATGGAGAAAGGTGGGCGTCCGCCTTTCAGACCTTTAACTGCTGCCCTAGTGGGTCACTGCTGTGTCCTGAGAGCAAGAGCATGAGGCAGCGTCTCAGACCCACTGCCCACAAAGTGATAACGTGGAAACTGTCTCTGCCCCCGTTTTGATTTGCATGTGACCCTGAGTGTCACTACCATTGTCACCATTGAGGCTGTGCTAACTGCGTGGATCCCGGGGCTAACAGGTGGGTGGTAGCCCCAAATACCCTGGGTCGGTTCTTCAAGCTCACTCTCAGACTTGGCCCTTGACTTCATGAGCCGTGTGCCTTGGCCGTCTCCTCCCTCTGCGGGTTCTGAACTGCGTGTGTTGGGTCCCGCAGAGACCCCGCTGACCCTAGCTGCTCAGCTGGACGACCCTGCGGAGATGATCAAAGCTCTCAGAAACGGCGGGGCTCACCTGGACTTCCGCGCCAGAGATGGGATGACGGCCCTGCACAAAGCTGCCCGAGCCAGGAACCAAGTAGCCCTGAAGGTACATTCCGGAGCCCGTCTCACCCGGGGGGGGGGGGGCCTCCCTCTCTGCTCCCTGGCATCCACACCGGTTCCCTGTTTCCATCCCATGACGGCCACCTGAGCTGACCCTGAATTGTGTTCCCACCTGGGGTTTGGACGTTTAGTCGGGACCCCTGACCCTCTCTTCTTGGGATTTTTAGAATTTGGTAATTTATTAAAGGTCATCTGTCTCTCTGGTTCGGTCAGAGGCTTGTGTTTTCAGCCAGGAAGGGCAGTGCTGAAAGCCTCGCCCCCCACACCCCCCAGGATGAGACTGCAAACCCAGCCCGTGGGCCCTGAGCCAGCCTCACTGCTGCCACCAGCCCCCCATCCCCGGGTCTCTGGAAGCCCTTCTGGGGGTGCTTTCACCCCTCATGCTCCCCCACGGACCTCTGTGTGCTTTGCCGGCCCTCGGCTTTGCCGAGCCCTGGCGGGGAGGGAGGGGGACCCACTGTTAGGGGCTGGCCCCCAAGAGGATGCTTCTCTCGGAACTCACGGATTTCTCCAGCTCACATCAGCTGCACTTTGTCCGCTGGCTTCGTCTGAAATCCAGCGTTTGAGACAGCGCTCCCTGGTTTTGCCGCGCTCAGCGTGCACAACGAGAGGGCTTTAGGCTGTGTTTTTAGGTTGTATAGTACACTGTTTCCCTTCTCTGCAAAGGCCGCCCTCACTTTGTTGCTCTCCGCCGGTGCTGGGTGGGGGGTGGTCAGCAGGGCGCAGCCGGTCCCTGCCTGCCCCCGGCGCACGTCTGCAGAGCGTCTCCTGACCTCCCGGATGTACGCATGTCCTGCACGCCCAGCGCCACGTGCTGTCTCAGGGCCAGAAACCTCACCGTCTGAAGTTGGCACCTGCTGAACTCTGGGAGGCCTGGGAAACGTGCCGGAACCAAGGGCCTGCTCCGCCTTGGCCCGCAGGAGAGTGACCCTCATGCTTTGTTCTTGACTCACTTCCTGCAGAATGGGTCATGAGGCCCATGTTTGGTGTTTTCGTTTTCTAGACCCTTTTGGAGCTGGGAGCATCCCCTGATTACAAAGACAGCTACGGCCTCACCCCGCTGTACCACACCGCGATCGTCGGCGGGGACCCCTACTGCTGCGAGCTGCTGCTCCATGAGCACGCCACCGTGTGCTGCAGGGACGAGAACGGCTGGCACGAGATCCACCAGGTGCGCTCGCGGCTGCTCGCCCCCTGTCCGACCCCTGTCCGACCCCTGTCCGACCCCTGTCCGACCCTGACGCACCCCTCAACCCCCCGCAGCTCGCGCCCGCCCCCCAGCAATTTGTTCCGCCCACGCGGTTTCCAAAACATTTGGATTTGCTGTCGGCATTTAAAAACAGGGGTATTTACCTAGAGATACACACGTCTGATCTCTGCAGAGACATCGGAAAGTTAGGCAAGCCTCTTGCATTTCTGTAGGGCAGGAATCATCTGGAATTGTGGGTGAACACGCCCTTCATAGGAGCTGGGAGCTGTCCGTGCGTCGGGCATCTCGGGTGCCCCGATAGAGCTGGGCGCCAGGTGCTGTCTGCACACAGGTGACCCAGTGCGCTGCCTGATTTCTGACACAGGCGGCCCAGTGTGATGCCCGGTTTCCTTGCACAGGGCACAGGTTTCCCTGGTCCCACCTGGCACCCGTGGCATTAGGGGGTGTGTCAGCTGCAAACAGAGCCCACCTGATAGCTCAGATGAAGAGTCGTTACTGCACCCAGGGCGGGAGAGGAAGTTGTGGTCCCAGAAGCAGGGGCAGCCGAGGTGCTAGAGGGGCTGCAGGCAGGAAGTGCCCTGGCCTCTCTCTTCTCCTGCCCTCCTGTTGGCTGAGCCATGTGTGAGCCAGCCAACCAGACAGCCCAGTGCTGCAGGTATCCAGGTCAGGGTCTCCGGGCAGAGGAGGGTGGACGGTGGGTCTGGGAGAGCAGGGCCCAGGAAGGCAAGGGGGAAAGGGCTGGAACAGGGGGAGGCTCTGAGCTGTCCTTTGGATGGGCAGTGACTCTTACCGCCTCTCAGGCCACCTGTCTATTTCCCTCTGCCACCGTGGCCTTACACAGTGGCCCGGTCTGGGCGGGTCACGCCCCCACCCACTGTGGTCAGAGGGCCGAGCGGTGCGAGGTGTCGCAGGCGGGCCGTGCGGGGCTGGCAGGTCCGCCCCACTTGGCCTTCTGCGTGCCGGGTCAGCCCTGACTCCTCAGCACCCCTGCAGCCTGGAGAGGCATCCAGTTCCATCTGCCGGGTGAACTGGGGTTCCGGAAGCTGCTCCTGGCAGCCCCCAGCCCACACCCCGCGTGGGACCCTCAGAGGAGTCAGTAGCGATGATGCTCTGGGGTCTCCGTTTGTTCACCCATAAGTGGGTGTCAGCAGGGCCCGTGGGAAGGAGCTCATGTCAGCGCAGTGCTGAGCCTCCCCTCTGCTCATCCTGCCTTGTTCTCCCTCCGCCCCCGCAGCTGCACGTCTCAGTGCTTTTGGGTTGTTCCAGAGGCATTTCCTGGCCTGTCCCAAACCCCGTAGAAAATGTAGTTTTACATTTTACAGTGAGGCCAACCAATGAGGAGTCAGCTGCCGTTGGAAAGATGGTGTGTTACTCACAGGTCCTGGGAGGAGGGGCAGACGTGCCATGGGGCCACATGGGAAGCTGGGTCAAGAGGCAGCAGGAGCCGGGGGGGAAATGGGGCCAAGAGCCTTCACTGGTTTCTGCAGGACGGAACAGGTGGGGCAGGATGAACAGGCCGAGGCTTGGCTAGTCTGGATAACCTCGGGGGCTCTGGGGCACTGGCGCTGTCCCTGGCTGTCTGGTCTGACCAGGGCAGGTGGGCCGTGGCCCTGAGCAAGAGCCCAGTAAGGCGGGGGGAGGCGAGGGCTCTGTGTGGGCCAGTTTGCATCTGAGAGTTGCCCTCTGGGCCAGTCCTGTGCGGTCAGATGGGCTTGTCTGGGGAGGGGCAGACCTCACGGCATCAGCAAGGCCACAGATGCCAGGACAACAGAAATACAGAAGATGGGAACATGAAGTTGCTAGAACTTGAACCCGGCGGCAGGTCCCCAACTTTGCAGAGTTCTCCGAGCCGGGTTCTCCGTCCTTTTGTTCCTCGCCAGCCGGAGGCCTGCCACCAAAGTCCCTTTCGTCTCTGGCACATGTGACAGTCTGGTCCCTGGCCGCCCCGAGATGAAGCATGAGTGTGTTGGGTGGGGGGCGGGGGGTCCTGGCAGTCACTTCCTGCAAGGTGGGCTCCAGCTGTGATTTCTGGTCCCCGTGTGTGCTGGGTTCCATCCCTGAGACCCCGAGCATGGATTCTGAGTGCACAGGCACTGAAGCCACCAGACCTCGGTCCCAGGGCCCCAGCCCCCTGGTGCTGAGTTTGAGTTTGGAGGCGGGGGTGGGGGGTGCTCCCAGGACTGAGCATCCTGCTTCCCACCCATCAGGATCGTGCACTGCCCTCCAGTGGTGGGTTTCTTTTCCACAATGTCCTGGGACACCAGGTCCCCCCCACTAGAGGTTATCTGGCTGAAGTCCCTGCCTCCTGAGCTGCGTCGACTGCCGTGGCCGAGATTGGCCGTGAGGTGGTGGGTGCGGGCGCTAAGCCAAGAACAGCAGACCAGGCCGTCCTCCTCCGAGATTCTCAGCACCCGGTGGGCTCCCACGCCTTCCTGATCGGCTTTATTGGCTCCATCTTTCACACCCTGGAGCAGCCCCAACAGACACCTGCTGGTCTCCATGACTCAGACGAGGTAACGGGCCCAGAGAGGGGGAGTAACCTGCCCCAGGCCACGGGCCAAGCTGTTTCCTGAGCTAAGTCCACTCCCAGCCCATCTCGCCACCACATCCAGGCGCCACCCCGGATGCGACAGACGTTGGGGGCAGGAGGAAACAGATGAGGCAGGTTTTGCACAGAGCTAGTGGGAGAAGCACCTTGGAGTTCTGGGACCTGAGGTTCTGCATTTGAAGTCTGTCTCTCTGCCTTGCGTCCTGGAGTGGGGATGGCTCCTTCCCAGCCGCCTGGCTCCGCGCCCTTGGAGGGATCCTGCACGCCCACAGCCAGGCCTGCTCACGGGTCCTGCCGTGGTTCTGTCTGTTTCCCACCAAGGCCAAGGCCGGGTGCTGAACTGCCCAGGGAGGCCATTCTCATCCCGCACCTGCCACGCAGCTCCTGGGCACGCCCGCCCCCTGCAGGCCGACTCCGGAAGCGCGCGTTTTCCTACACAGCTTGGAGTTGTTATGCAGATTACCCTAACTGCTCCACACGGACGTAGTGGGAAGTTCGCAGAAGCAGAGAGGAGACGGTGAAAACCACCCAAACGCATTCCCACAACCCAAGACAACAAGGAAGGGGGGATGGCTCCCGTCTTCCTGTGCGTCTTCCCTGCACCCTGCCCCAGCCTGTGAACTGTGGACTGCGGGATTCCGGATAGGTTACCGGAGGCTGCGGGCTCTGGAGAGCGGGGCTGCTCGGAGGAGGAGCCAGCCCGGGTTCCCACGCGCCTTCACGCAGGCCCTGCTGTGTGACTGGCTCCGGGGGACCTCCGCCGTCCCTCCGAGTTCCTCTGACTCTCTCAGCCTCCGGAGGGGGCTTCCCTCGTCCCCCTGTCAGTCCCGGTACTCTGCCTGGGAGTTAGCCACGCCCCTTCAGGCTCCTCCTCGCCCGGCCACGCCCCCACCTTCCTCCTGACCACGCCTCGCCTCCATCACCCTCCTCCTTGCCCGGTCACGCCCCCTCGCCGATCTCCTCGCCTGGCCACGCCCCCATCAGCCCCCTCCTTTCCCAGCCACGCCCCCGTCAGCCTCCTAGCCCGGTCACGCCCCCGCCACGCTCATATTTGCCTGGCCACGCCCTCATCATGGTCCTCCACGTCCAGCCTGCCCTCGTCACTGTTGTCCGCGTCATCATCATCATCATCATAATCATCACGTGTCCATTGTCACAAGGAAATAATATGTGACAGTCCGGGGGCACGTAACCACTTTCCTCACAGGCCTTGCTATAATCTCATCTGATTTCCTCAACAGTTCCTTTAAGGACAGCTTGTCGTTCATCTTAATTTTGTATTGGTTGCTGTTTATTATCATTTTAAAGCAGGAGTTTTAAAAGAAATTTAACAATTTTTTAAAGATTTTATTTATTTATTTGAGGGAGAGAGAGCACAAGCAGGGGGAGCAGGAGAAGGAGAAGCAGGCTCCCTGCTGAGCAGGGAGCCCAATGCGGGCTCGATCCCAGGACCCTGGGATCATGACCTGAGCTGAAGGCAGGCGCTTCACCAACTGAGCCACCCAGGTGCCCCAGAAATTTAACAATTTATGGTCATGGCTCCCCTCCCTCACCAGGCTCATCCTCACTTTCCCTCAGCTGTCTTCTCCAGGTCCTTGGAATTTTCCCCGAGCCCCTGTGGTCAGTGCCTGGAGTACCAGGTCTGTTTGGGTGGGTGCTGTCACGGGTTCCCAGCCACGCAGGGGGGCTCTGCCCCCACGCATCACACGCGCTCCTGAATATGGGTTGGCTGAAGGAGTTAGCATTTAGATGCCATGGACTCTGGTCTTCCTTTAAGTCGGGGTCTCCCTAATGCACTGGGATGCCCCCCATGTCCAGGGAAGCCTGGAACTCGCGGGAGCACGGGTGTGAACAGGGAGCCCCCCGCAAGGAGTGGCCAGTTCGAACCAGAACAGGTAGGAGGCTTCATACAGAGTGGGGCATCCGAGCCTGGCTGCCGTGATGGGCAGATGCTGTCTCAGGTCAGGGAAGGTGGTGTCGCCGGCCTCACGGGGTGGGGCTGTCACAATGAGCCTGGGGATGGCATGCTCCGCCGCTAGGTGGAGGGATCAGAGCTTGACAGCATGCCTGCTTAGCCCACGCGGTTTCCCCAGCTCCCATTCCACACTGCGAGTGGCCAAGCCCCTGGGGCCCCAGCGGTTGGAGCTGCAGGAAGGTGCCTCACCTTGCTTTGGGGGTCTGCCCCATACTGACCTGGGGCATCAGGTCCGTATCGCATGCCCCTGCCCAGGTGAGCAAGGATTCCTTCAGAGAAGTAATCGACGCATCCTTTTGCCGTGGGCCTGCAGAGGGATTGAGGCCCACCAAGCAGTTGTCTTTCCGACCAGCCCTGATTTTTGGGGCTAAGAGGAGATGAGGTGCTGGGAGGGGAGGGGAGGGTGAGGACCCCAGGCCGGGGTGGCAGGGGCACCACCACCTCTCCGTGGTTAGAGCCATGTTCTACCCTAGTGATGCCAGTGAAGTCTGCAAGAGACGTCTTATGTCCAGAAATCACGGTATAAAAGCAGTGGGTGCCATAGGGAAAGTGGCAGCTGTCATAGATGTCAAAATACATCTTTCCTTTTGGAATTCTCAGCATGGCACCTACTGTATGTCATCATTTCAGACTGAAACTTAGAGACGAGTTGATCTGAGCCGACCGTGTTGGTTTGTTAGGGTAGTTGTAACGAAGTCCCACACACAGGAGGCACATACAGTAGAGGTCCACAGTCTCCTGGTCCTGGAGGCCAACGCCCGAAATGCAGGTGTGGGCAGGGCGGGGTCCCCCTGAGGCCTCTCTCCTTGTGTGTGGACAGCCGTCCTCTTCCCGGGTCCTCCTGGGGTCGTCCCTCTGTGTGTCTGTGTCCTGACCCGCTCTTCTCGTAAGGAGCCTGGTCACACGGGATCAGGGCCCACCCTGATGACCTCATGGTACCTTAGTCACCTCTGTAAAGGCCCCTGTCCAGATTCGGTCATGTTCTGAGGTGCTGGGGGTCAGGGCTCCAACACAGGAATTTGGGGAACATAGTTCAGCTCCTAACCCTGGCCAACACAGAACTGGCCACTTTCGATCAACCTGCCGTCCACACACTCATTCGCCCGTTTCCCTGACTCCCCTTTGGGCTGGCAGCAAGACCACGACTGGCCTTTGAAAACCGTGGAACCCAGGGCCGTGGGGCAGCCAGTGGCTCGAGTCAAACAAGCCGCGTGTGCGTGTGTTTGGGCAAGACAGTGTCTCTGTCCTGCCCCGCACCTCACTTCCTGACCGGGAGAGGGCCGAAATGATGTCTTGTTTTCGAACCATTCGGTGAGGATGTCTCCCGCTCACATTATAAGCACATGCTGTATATGGGAGATATGCCTAAGCGTGGTGTGGATTGAAATAATTTTGCTGGTGGCACAGAACCAAGCAGACGCATTTGCTGTTCATCTGCAATGCAATGAACTCCACGTTGTTCCAAGTGCAGTGCACAGCCTGGGGCGCCTCTCCGCTTGCTGCCTTGTTAGGGTAGGAGCTGCGTCACCGCGGGTGTCCAGCAGGTGGCAGTAAAGCGCTGGAAGGAAGGCGCGCCCTTTTCCCCAATTTCCACCGAGTTCTGTGGTTGGCTAGTGATGGGGTGGGTGTTTAGCAGAGCTGGAATGAGCCCCAGGACTCTTGGGGAAACTTCTCTAAATATGCACGCCCAGGAGACTTGCAGGCAGTAGGCATGGAGTGGAGCCCCCCCCCCCCCCCCCCCCATGCATTTCCCAAAAAGCATTCATCAAGGTGGTTAAGATGCAGGAGGGTAAGCCGTGCTGTATGTCAGGTGTCAGCGCTCTGGCCTCTGGCTGCCTCTCAGAGGCCAGGAGCCACAACGCCCATTTCAAGGGCAAATGGTTAGCATAGCTTATCCTGGGGCTGGACAAATTTCTGACTTTGGTGAGCTTTGAGGTCTTTGTGTCAAACAAGGACTAGTTTCTCTAAACTGTAAAAGACTCTGTTGGTTTCAAACTCACAAAAGAGTTGCCGGAATATTAGAGAACCCCACGTACCTTCACTCAGAGACCACGTTTGAGTTTCGTCCATCGTCCCAATAATGTCCCTTATGCTGAAAGGATCCCGTCCGGGATCCCGCATGGAAGCTTTCCATCGGGGACTCCTGCGAAGATTACAGGGCAGTCAGTTTGGAGACTGCTTCTCAACTTGGGCTGGGTTGGTGTTTCTTCGCAATGAGGTCCGGGGTGTGCATTTTGGCAGGAATATCGTAGGAGTGATCGCGTAGGAATATTGCGTTCTTGGCATCCTGTGGGGGGGGGCACGTGGTGACCCTTGCCCATTACTGGTGACGTTCAGTCTGCTTGGCCAGGTGGAGTCTGCCAGGCTTCTCTCTTTCCTTCTGCAGTTAGGGTTTTGTGGGGTCTCTGAGGCTGTTCAGTCCCTTTCCTCATTCCCCATTCATGGACGGTCTTAGCATCCGTTGGTGTTTCTCACCTGCATTAGTGATCACTATCGTGGCCGCCAAATGGGGGGTTTGGACTCCCATCCTCTGGGGAGAGCTGGTGAGTCCAGGCTCCTTTGATTTAAGGAACAGAAATCTCAACTCAAACTGGTATAAGGGAAAATCAAAGTTCTGCCCAGGCTTTGTGTCCTGAGGAGTCCAGGCATGGCTGGAGCTCGGAGGGCCCTGTCACGGGCTGTGTGTGCGTCTGTCATTGGCTCCACCTCTGTCCTCCCTCCCTCCCTTTCTCTCCCCTGCACCCTTGTTCCTTTGTTGGGGGCCCCAGCAGCTCTGGAGTTCTGCAGGTTTTCCGCCGGCCGTCCTGGAAGAAATGGAGCTTTCTAGCAGTTCTGACCAGTGTTACAGTCTCAGGTCCTCATGGGATCCCCACACGCACGCCCAGCCTGTGGCCTGGTGCTGGTTGCAGAGACCCGTGGGCTGTGCCCGCAACAGCAATGGGGTGGGGCAGCCCCCCCGACCTCTGAGAGTGGGGCTGGGGGCCCCACAGGGAGCGCAGGCACTGTTGCCACGGGGGAGGAGGGCGGACAGGTAAAAGCAGCCATATCCGGGTAACCACCTGCTTCGTGAGCCTTCCTGCCGTGGGCCTCAGGGGCCACCCTCGGCCTGAGAAGTGTGGGTCAGGACCCGCTTCCTGGCCTTCCCGCCTCCCAACCACGTTGTCACCGCTCACAGGGACGGTGGCCCTCTCGCCTCCCATGCTGCCGATCGCTGGTCACACGCTGGCCTTCCCGAGGTGCGGGAAGTGGGGAAGATAGGGTGGGCGGCTGGTTGGAGCGGACTGTCTGCCCAGGGTCGTGGGCTGCCCTGGTACCACGCTATGTGCCCTGGACCCCTGCCGGAGCTGTCAGAGCGCTGGGCCTCCTGGCTGCCCAAGAGCTGCTGCGGGGAGGGGCTGCCCTGGTGCCGAGCATCGTGTGGGCCCTTTGGGGTCCCTTATTCTACGTGATTCTCATAAGAATGTAGGGTTTATGTCTGAAGACATAGGCTCACAGGGGAACGTTCTGGAAAACAGAAGGTCTGTGACTTGGCTGCAGATCTACCAGAGACATGCGTGGAGCCTTCCTGCTGGCCTTGGTGGCCAGCCCCACAAAATGCAAACCAGGACACTCCATCCCTGGCCCCACTTATCCAAACTCCCTCCCCAAGAAGGGGTGTGAAAATAGCCAGAAGGGGCACGTACGGCCCCTACTGTGTCCAGGGAAGGGAGCCCGTGCCTGGCCTGGGGACCAGGTCCAAGCAAAAGGCACACTGGGGCCCTTCACAGACCGGAGCCCAGCATAAGTCCTCAGTCCTGTGATGAGCTCCCCGCCCTGATCCCCAGCCAGGGGTCAGATGGCCCCGCCAAGTCTCAGGACGCTGTGGGTGCCCCTGTATTTGGGGCCCTGGTCCGACACGGGGTGGGCTGGGGTCGGCCACACTGTGTGGCCGGGAGGCGGCCAAGCACTGTCGAGCTTGGAGACGCGCGTGTGGTTTTCGCACTGACAGCGTGGGCTCTCGTTGCAGGCCTGCAGGTACGGCCACGTGCAGCACCTAGAGCACCTGCTCTTCTACGGGGCGGACATGGCGGCCCAGAACGCCTCGGGGAACACGGCCCTGCACATCTGCGCCCTCTACAACCAGGTCAGTGGGGGCGTGCTGGGGGGTGCGTTCCCCTACACCCTGTCCGGCCATGTGGGCGCCCCCAGCGTGCTGTCTGGGTCAGCACAGGTGCCTTAACAGAGCCCTGCAGATGGGGCTCAAATAGCAGATGGTCCCGGAGGCCGGAGGTCCAAGATCAGGGTGCGGGCAGGTTCCGTTCCCAGTGAGAGCCCTTTCCTGGCTGCAGAGGCCGCCTGGGTCTGTGTCCTCACGTGGTGGGGAGCAAGCAAGAGCACTCGGGGGCCTCTTCTGACAAGGGCGCTGTCCCGTAGTCAGGACCCCCCCTCAGGACCTCACTGGACCACAACCCTTCCTCAAGGCCCATTTCCAAGATCCCTCACCGTAGGGGTTAAGGCTTCACGGAGGAATGCGGGGGGACACGTCCGGCCCCTGCAAGCTGCCATCTTCAGCTGCTTCTTTGAGAATGGGTTACCCCGTTAGAGCAAAGAGGAGCCGAGTCGCGGGGAAGAGAAGGGCACGGTCCCAGGGCTGGCGCGGGGCTTGAAAGCCAGATCTGCCCCCCCCCCCCCAGGCCGCACCACCACACTGTCCGCTTCCAGACACGAGCTGGGGCACCGGGGATCCTCTAGCTTCCATCATCCCCGGTGGAAGGTGCAACTCTGCCCTCCCCCAGGTGGCCGTGAGCTGGGACGTGCGGGGTGGAGGGGCAAGGGCGTGGCTGACTGAGCCCCCGAGAGAGTTCTGGCACCCCGCCAGAGTGCACAGGACCAGCGTGCAGTGAAGACGAATTACCACCACCGCGTGTACAAACACGCTCCCAACAGGCTTTTTCTCTGTAACTGTGGTAACATACACACGACAGAAGCATTTACGGCTTGAACCACTTTGCGATGTTGTTCAGTGGCATTAAGCACGTTCACGTCACTGTGCCACCAGCAGCCCTAGCCATCTCTGGGACTTCCCATCGCCCCAACGGGAGCTGTCCTGAGAGACACCAACTCCCCGTCCCCTTCGCAGCCCCTGGCGCCCACCATCAACCTTCTGTCTGCACGGAGCTGACTCCTCTGGGGACCGCACCTGAGTGGGTTCCTGCAGCATTTGTCCTTTTACATCTGGTTTATTTCACGGAGCATAATGTCCTCAAGGTCCATCCGTGTGTCGCAGGTGTCGAATGTCCTTTCTTACGGCTCAGTAATATGTCATTATGTGGCTGGACCACATTTTGTTTCTCCATTCATCCCTTGATGGACACATGGATGCTTCCCCCTCTTGGCTGTTGTGAATAACGCTGCTGTGAACGTGGGTGTGCAAGTGTCTCTTTAAGACCCTGCTTTCATTTCAGGGGGGCGGGGGCTGTACCTAAAATTGGAACCCCAGTGTGAACAAAGAAAGCATGTACTTTTGGAAACCAAGGGGAGCTGGAGCTGAGCTTGTCTGGTGTGCCCTTGGGGGGGGGGGGACATGACCCCTGGCCTCCAGCACTGTGACTCCTACATGGTGGGGGAGGCACCGTGGACCATGTGAGCGCCTTGCCGGTCCCACCGAGAGGTACAGCGGGGGGGGGGCGAAGATAGTGGGGAGGCTCGCGGAGGCCGTGGGAAGGGTCTGGGGCTCCTGAGAGGGGTTGGGTTGCAGGAACTGCTTGGGGTAGGGGTGAGGGGTAGGGGAGGGTGGGTCAGTGTCCTTGAGGCTCAAGGTCAACATAACTCCTGGACACCAGTATCGAAGGTGTTCTCTGCTCCAGCTTTCTTTTCTTCTTGTCTCTCTGATTTCAAGGAACTTTGAGTCTGGAGGGTGGTGGGGTCTGGACACTATACTGAAGAGCTGAGCAGAATGTGGGGAGTTCCACCAACTGGAGGAACAGAGGGGAGATCTTCTGGGGGCCCCCAAGCTGCGTGCAGTTGGTCTTCTCTGCCATCGGCGGCATCTTCCCAGAAAAAAGCCCTGATGACATCTTTTTGGGTGAAATCTTCAGCCTTCGCCTTCACCTAAGTCCTTTCCCTGGCCCCTCCCAGACCCGCTCCTTCCAGCCACTTTACTTCCAGCTATGAAACCCTCCTAGAGTCTTTGCCTTAGAAAACTCCTATGCATCCTTCAAGACCCAACTCAGATACCCTGCCCTTAGTCAAGCCTTCTCTTAATGAGCCCCTGAGAGCCTTAGCTGTACTGTTTGCTCTGTACCCTCCTCAAGATAACCAGGGTGAGCTGCCATTATTATGCCTCACCTGTTTTCCCTGCTGGCACCTGTCCCTCTTGGAGCCACCTTGTCAGACGCATAGATCACCATCTTTTAGGGTCTGTTCTGTGGCCGGCACAGGGGAGCAGCCCAGTCAGAGGGGGTCAGGGTAGTGTTTCAGCAGGGCTGCCGGCTTCTCCCTTAAGGCAAGCGTATCGGTGGGACGAGCGTGCAGCGGGGGCAGGCGGCTGCTCGGCGTTTTGGGATGTTGGGGTGGCTTTGTGAGCGTGGAGATGTCGAGCTGGGCCGCATTCAGAAAACACGCATCGTGAGACTTGGCTTTGGCTGGTAAAACATCTGTGCCGACATGTGCTTCTTAATCGCTGCCTTAGAGGGGAAAAGCATTCCTTCATTTTCCCCAGTAGATTTCAAGCATAATTTATCATGAATGAAAAAAAAACAGAAAAAAATGTTTTCTGTCACTTGAAATAATTGTGGACAAGACAGTCTTTGAAAGCGTTGTTGGTATTTTGTTAGGAAGGGTTCAAACAGTCTGGTAGTCCGCATTCTGACTTGTTGACGGAGCCAATATGACTGGCATCGTGCTGCCTGCCCCCCCATCTGTCCCCAGCCCTCGGCTGACGGCTTCGGGAAGACCCTCCCCCATGTGCCAAGACCCTCCCCCATGCGCCTTAGGAGTATTTTTCTTTTAGGTATTTTCTTTTAGGAGCAAGCATTTCCTGTAAAGGGCTACTTGGTAAATATTTTTGGCTCTGTGGGCCACATGGCCTTGGTCACAGCCACTCCACTCTGCCGCTGCAGCATGAACTCGGCCACAGACAGCACTAAGGTGAGCGTGGCCCTGTGCTGATCAAACTTTATTTGTAAAAGAGGTGACAGGCTGAGTTGGGCTGGGGGCCATACTTTGCCAAGCCTGGGTGGGGAAGACGGCATCGACACCCTCCCCAGACACACGTGTAGACAGACTCCCCGCTCCAAGGCTGAGTGACTTCCTCCCAGTTCGCCAGTGAGCTGGGGTAGATGTGTGAGAGCTGGCCCCTCTCCAGGGTCCTGGGATCAGTCTGCTGTTGCTCTAGGCGGTGTGCCTCTCCTCTGCGGCATGGTCAGCAACACAGCAGGGTCACGGTCTAGGCCACGTGGAGCCCTGTCCTCCCACGTCCGGCACGCACTGCACATCGTCCCTGGCCCGGGCCCCGTCCTCCCATGTCACCAATGTGTTGAGCTCCTCCTTTCTAGTCATGTGTACTTCACGTGGTGGCATCAGGCCCGGCTCAGTGCAGACAAGAGGAACCACTTTGCGCCTTTCAGCAGAAAGGGGTGTCAGAGGTCGCACATGCAGAGTACTCTGGGAAATCGTGCTGAAAAGTAGACTGTCCAGGGGTGGGGACGCAGTGTGGTAAAGTCGGAATAGGATTCAGGGAAAGGCATTGAGAAGCAGCCACAGTGAAATGGAGTTGCGGTGCAAGGAGGCATGGCCGTCCAGGCTCCGTGTGGCCTAGACCGTGGCCTTGCTGTGCTGTCGAGAGCACACTCCTGTCTCTTGGGCAATGAAATCTCCCATCTGCAATGTAGGGCTAATTCTACCTAGCTGCCAGGGTTGCTAAGAGGCTTAAAATAGAAAACAAACATATGGTATGTCTGCCACACCGTGGAGGCTCAGTTAAATGGTAGCTGTAATGCTGGTGGTGATGCTGCTGCTGATGGTGGTGATAATGGTGGTGATGGTGATGGTGATGGTAATCATGATGGTGGTGATGGTGATGATGGTGATGATGGTGGTGATGATGATGATGCTAGTGATGATGTGGTGATGATGATGTTGATGATGGTTGTGATGGTGGTGATGATGGTGATGATGGTAGTGATGATGATGGTGGTGATGGTGGTGCTGATGATGATGGTTGTGATGGTGGTGATGCTAGTGATGATGGTGGTGACGATGATGATGATGGTGATATTGATGGTGATGATGATGATGGTGGTGATGGTGATGATGCTAGTGATGATGTGGTGATGATGATGTTGATGTTGATGGTGATGATGGTGATGGTGGTGATGATGATGGTGATGATGGTGATGCTAGTGATGATGGTGGTGACGATGATGTTGATGGTGATGATGATGGTGATGATGATGGTGGTAATGGTGATGGTGATGGTGGTGATGATGGTGGTGATGATGATGGTGATGATGGTGCCAATGATGATGGCGATGTTGGTGCTGATGGTGCTGATAGTCCTGCTGCTGCTTTTTGCCTTGCCAAGCCTCTCCTTGTTAAATCTGAAAGCATCTAGATTTATGGATTTGATGTGTGTGTTTTATCAATTTTCAGCATTACTCATCTGCACACTTCTGATAAAATATACTGATCAGATATTCCCTTCTCTTATGAAATCAACTAATTAGGGCTTTGATTGTGAGCAGCAAGTTGTGTCTAACCTGCCGGGCCCTCAGCCCCTTGCCGGCTTTCCTGGAGACCCAGAGGGAAGGAGGTAGCCTGATGTTTGTTTTTCTGGCTTGGATAATGAAGGAAGGGAGGGGGTCTTAAATATCAAAGGTTTCTAGGCCAGGCCAACTTTTGGGGAGGATGGGAAGTGAACCCTGCCTCTGATTCCAGTGAGGCCCCCAGTAGGAAGAGACAGGCTGCGTCTCTGGCCCTGCTGGGGTCGGTGGAGCGCAGGTCCGCACGGTGGCTGCCTCCCCAGGGCCATCATGGGGGTTGTCATCCTCGGGGGCACTGGGGGTGTCATCTGGCGGAAGGAGGGCATCCACGTGGTCTTTCCCTTTAGATCCCCAGGGAGCTTTCAGTGGCTGCTGTTGGTTGACATTCTCTCCTACGGGTCAGGAGATGGAGGCTTGGTCCATGGCAGCCCGGCGGGTAAGCGGCGCAGCTGGGCTTCGAACCCGCCCTGTATTTCTTTGCCCCAAGGCTGCAGGGACCCTTGGCTGTGACCCTTGGCTGGGGTGGGTCCGGGGCTCCCCTGGGTGCAGGTCAGGTACAGGCGCTGTGGTCCGCGGCATGGTCAGGTGTGGTCTGTAGGGCGCTGCTCCTCCAAGGGGCGGGGTTCTAGCTGCTCTGGTGACACCCGTCTTCCTGTCCCTCCCTTGCCTCTTTACGGACAGCGGCATTTACGTCGTCTTAGATTTCTGTCTGCCTGCACAGGCGCGTGTCAGGGGATAATACAAACTGGAAACGGTTCTCAACTTACAATTTGGAGTATTTAATAAATCACGTCAGTGACATCACCTCCGTGCCGTGGAGATGAGAGCACCGGGTGGGACTTGGAAACCCAGAGTTAAAACCCTGGCTGTGGCCTTGACGGGGCCATTCTGGGCAAACCCGTAGCCCGCATCTGGTTGCCCTCTCGCGTTTCCTCCTCCGTCTGCCCGTTTCCTTGTGTCTAGACTCCGCTGACCTTCTCTGGGGGCTCCCGTGAGCTTCCCCCACCTGCCACCCCGTCAAGCTTCCATCTGTCCGCTGCCCCTGCACACCGCACGCCCCCATGGCCCATGTTATCTCCCATGCTGACCTCAGGCAGGCCTGTCTGTGGCCTTTGGTACCTTCTAGAAAACACCTCTGCCCTGAGCTCTGGCAGTGGGGCCCCCTGCCCCGCCGAGAGGCCTTGTAGAAACCTCCTCCCCACCGTGTGAATAGCCCCCTTCCCTCTGCAGCTTCCTGGAGTCCGGACTGCCCTCCTGCTCCGTGCCAGGCATCCCCGGCTCCCTGCTGCCCCTCCCACCCTTGCCCGGGCTCCTGGCATTTTCTCCCAGACAGCCACCGTTGCCCCCGACTGGCCATCCCTCTGGGCCGGCTTCTCTCTGATGCGCCTTCTGCAGACCCCAGAGTGGAGTTGTGCCGTGCAGATGGGCTGCTGTCCGGTGCTGGGAACGCCACGGCACACCGCTCTGGAGGCCTCTGCCCCCTTGCTCCCGCACCGGGACCCTTGCACTTCCTGTCCCTCTGTTGGGAACACTTCCCCCGATTGTCACCCGGCTCTTCCCTCGCCTCGGGCTGGCTTAGGGACCCGCTGCTGGGGGACAGGGGCTTCCCTGACCACCTGCCCTCACTCTCCCAGTCACACGTCTGCTCAGCGCTCTGCGTCCCCAGTGGCCAGAGGAGAACCCGGCCGGGCCGACCCTCCGTATCGACCGTTGTGTGCATGAAAGAATGTGCTTTCTGGGTCTGTTTCTTCGCGTATACGTTGAACGTGGTGGCGCCTGGGCTCCTGCAGGAGGTGGTGGCCCAGAGGGATGGTGAGCCCGGCTGGGGGCAGGGCAAGCCTAGAGAGCCTCGCCGAGGGGAGGAGGCTGTGGTAGTCCTCTTACGTGTCTCTGAAAATGTTGCCAAGAAGATAATTGGCAGAGGATGCTTTGGCTCTCAAAACAAAAAATGCGGACTGCTTCTCCGTCTACACTCGACTGACGGGTTTAAGCGGATGGAGACGCACTGTGGTGTATCACAGAAGAGGCCCCTCAGGGAGGACCTCGGCAGCCGGCAGCTGTGCGGGGGGACAGCCAGCTCCCCCGCGGCCACTTCTTGGTCATAGCGTTCTCTTTCGCTCCCTTTCCGCAGCCGTGGTTTTCCACTTAACCTTTCTGGGCCTCCGCTACCTTGTCTGTGAAATGGGCTTCCTGTCAGCCCCTAGTAGGGGTGCTGGATGGCAAAGCACACATGCGTGCACTCACACACACACGTGTGCACACATGCACACATTCCTGCATACATGTGTGCACACACCCACATAGGTGAGCATACACACGCCCGCACACGCATGCGCACCACCCACACGTGCATACACACCTGCACACGCATGCGCACCCACCCACACGTGCATACACACGCCCGCACACCCATGCGCACCCACCCGCACGTGCATACACACCTGCACACCCATGCGCACCCACCCACATGTGAATACACATGTATGCATAGACGTGCATACACACAGGTGCCTACACACACATACCCGCCCACACACCCCCGCACATGTGCACACACTCCTGCACACATGTGCATACATGCATGCCTGCACACACGTGTACACCCACACACACCCACCCCCCCCACGTGCACACACAAGGTGTAATTGTTATGAAACCAAGTGAACCGTTTGCCCTTTAGTTTTGTGATAGCTCTGGGCTGTGATCTCACGTGGAGTCTGGTAAACATGAGAGTCATGGACCGTGTCTCCGGCTTGGGTAATAGTGACTCACAGTCTTCCCTGGGTGGGAGGGGCCCTGGCTGGGTCCCACCTGGGAGGGCGTGAATGGCGGTGCCTGGTGAGCATTTATTCTTGCGTTGATGATGGGACTTTGCAGCGAGTGTCCTCTCTCTCTGTCTCTGTGTCTCTGCCGCTGTCTCTGTCCCTTGCTCTCACGTCTTCCTGCTCTAATTTGGGACCTACTGAGGCAGAGGTCACACCATACAGTTTGCCATCGGGAATACAGGATCCTGTGGATTGTTCATCCGTCCCCCGGTGGCGCAGCCATCAGCACCCAGGGCTAGGACCCTCCGTCACCCCACCCGGAGCCCCATTGGAGCTCCCGTTCCTTCCACCCCGTTCTGTCTGTGGGTGCCAGCTTCGTCCCCACTCTGCTTCCCCCGCTTTGCCTGTGCCTGTCTTTTCCTAGGTCACGGATCCCCTTCTGATCTGGGGCCAGGGCGCCCTGGGTGGTCACAGGTACCACGTTCAGGGTGGTCACGCCTGCTGTCTCTGCTCCGGACTCCACGGGGAAGGACGGGAGAACCGAGGTAGACTGTGCACCCGTGGCTGCTACTCTGCACGCCTCCAGCAGGCCTCCTGCTGCCTGGTGCATGGACACCGGTGTGCAAATAGTAGATGCTCGCTACACGACGGGGGCAGACTTCTTTTCACTGTAAAAATACACAGTGAAGGACTATTGACTGCCTTTAAAAAAAAATAGAAATATAAAAATAATAACCAACGACTCCCCCCCCGCCTTTGACTCCCGAACGCTTTCTCCTTTGTGGGAAATCATGTCCTGGTCACTGGTACGCTCACCTCCAGACATGCTGTTTACTTTTCTACCACATAGAGGCTTTTCAAACATAAATGAAGTTACCCTGTGTTATTGTTCTGGGACTTTCTACTTGGCAAGTCTGCGCTTTCTACTTGGAAGTTCTTGGTGTATTTCTTTACAGGCTTTGTGGATCTCCCTTGTTTTTTCCTCCAACTTTCTGGGCAAAGAATGTTCTAGAATGCATTCCCACTGTCCCTTATTTTAGAACATTTATGCTGTCTTCAGGTTTTCTCTTTCTTCTTGTGTTTTCCTTCCGGTACTTCCCCCATCGTATATTTTATATGTCCATGCAAGGTGTTCTGTAGCACAGTCTTAGGGCGAATCGTTTGGCCATGGGATGCACGGGTTAGACACTTGTATAGATTCTGCCAAGTCTCCCCAAGTGTTTGCAAAAGTTAAGCCTCACCTGATAGGGTGCGGGGCCGTTCGCCCTCCTTCTCGCCACCCTGATGACTGGAGGGGCCCCCGGGGACCTCACGTGGGCACGTGCCCAACCCCCTGTGAGCTGAGCCTCTGAGTTGTCCCTTTGGAGCCCGTCTGTGCTGCCAACCCTCAAACAGGTTTCTCTTTCTCCGTCTGCAGGACAGCTGTGCCAGAGTGCTGCTCTTCCGGGGCGGGGACAAGGAGCAGAAGAACTACAACAGCCAGACCCCGTTCCAGGTAGGAGGGGCTCAAAGAGCCGGCATCCCCTGCCTGCGGGGTTGTGGGAGGACACGTGTGGAGGGCGTGAGGTGGGCCCGTCTCGCTGGGGACGTCGCCTGCGTTCAGAGGCTGCGCGCCCATGGCTCCATCCCTTCTTCGCGCCGGAGCTGCGGACACGTCTCAGTCTGTGGTTCTCTGCAGCGGCTCGTCTTTGTGGGCTGTTGGAGGAGGCAGCTCTGGAAAGGCCTTCGTGACCCTGGGGAGGTGGCCTTTCGTCCTCTGGCACCCCCACGGGGCCTGTGGTCCCCGAGTGGAAGGGAGCAACCCCAGCCCAGCGTCGGCACGGTGCTCCATGGTGGGGTGCGAAGCTGCTGTCCTAATTCTGTTTAAATTATGGTAGAGTACGTATCACACAGCATTGACCGTTTTGACCGCTTCCAAGGGTGCGTTTCAGTGGCCGTAAGAACATTCCCGATGTTGTGCAAGCGTCACTACTATGTGCACTTCATCACCCCCAAACAGAACCCCACGCCCCCACACTCATCAGCAGTCGCTCCCCACTCTCCCCCGTCCCCGGGCCCCTGGCAGCCACGGATCCACTTGCTGTCCGTGGCTTTGCCGGTTCTGAGCATTTCATGGAGAAGGAACCGCACAATCGGAGACCTTCTGTGTCCGGCTGCTTTCCCTCCGCAGACCGGTTTCAGGGTCGTCCGTGGGGTGGCACGTGCCAGGGCTCCGTTCCTCTTTATGGCCGTGTAATATCCCATCACGCGGACATGGGGCTCATCTGGTTTCGATGCAGCGGACCAGATGGTTTAGGTGGAAACGAATTTCTTTATGGCTAACGCGTTCAGTTATGGCGGTGCTTTTTGACCCTCAACGCTGTTCGGTATCTCCGCTGGATCGAAAATCCAAGTGCCTGTCGTTTTTATTCGGAAGTAATTTTGCATCTTCTTGACCTGAGAGAGGTCTTTAATGTAGAACTGACGCGCACGGGTGGCTTTGCTGATACTCTTCTTAGGCCTTACTAATAAGTACAGCTTGGAAGTCTTGAAAATGAACCTGTTTAATCTAAAGACGCTGGGCGGAATGTCTAATAACCGCCGTTAACGTTCAGTTAGTTCGCTCGTGGCGGTGGGACTGGATTGTGGTTTCAGGTCTCGTGGCTTTCAGGCGGTTAGAGCAAAGTGGATCGTGGAAGTCACTTCCTGGTTTGTTCCTGGGTCTAGAAAGACTGCGGTTATGCTCCGGGGAAATGTCCTGTTGCCAGTGGTGATTAGAGGGAGCCGTGGCACCTTCCATTTCTTTGTGGCCATGTCTGCCCCTTTGGGCTTTGCTGTGGCTTGGTGGTGGTCTTGGTTTAAATATTTTTGCCACTAAATTATGCATTTCTTTGGTCCTCTTTTTTTTAAGTCAAAACATTGCTTTAATTGCTTAAAAAGGACAGCTAATGCCCTTTGATCCACGTTAAGCCCTTGGATAATACAGAAGGGCCGTTTCTGACCCTCTGGGGCAGGGCCTCATAACCGCCACTTGGCACTCCAGGGAAGTAGCCGTACAGGGCGTCTGGGACAGACGGCACAGAGGTGGCCTCCCAGTTGGTCCCTGCTGCTAAATCAGCACCCCAGGCAGTGATCCCCGGCAAGGGGCTCTCCTTCTACGGGAGTCCTGGCAGGATGCGTCGTACACGTTCCCAGCAGAGGTCCTGCACCCGCTCCAATGCAAGGCCATCTGTCTCTATTTTGATAATCAATCAAGTGCCCAAATGGTTCTGGAAGCCAGTTATGCAAAATGCAGTTGAGTGACAGGACTTGGCACCCTGTGAAGGCTGCTCATGTGACAGGCAGCCTCAGAGCTGGGGGCGGGGGCTGCTCTGCAGGCCCGGATGAGCTCCGCTGATTCCGGGAGCTGGTTCCATCCCTCGTTGTCTCCCGCCTTCTCGGGCTGCAGCGACAGGGAGCTGTGATTCAGCCCACAGATCCGCGCCTGCACAGTGCCCGGCTCTCATTCTCGTTCACAGCGCCCGCCCCCCGTTATGGAAGAGGAGTCCCTTACTGTGGAGAGGGTGGGGGAGTGACGGCTTGCTGTGTTGTTTAAGGGGATCAGATGTGCTCCGTGCAAACGCTTGTGATCCTCGGCTGCTGTTCTGAGAAATCTTGGACCGTTTCACGAGTTCATCTGGCCGAACATTTGCTTAATGATCTCATCCAAATGCTGAAACAGCAACATCAGCAACACTTTAGGACTTGAGGGAAAATGCAGATACGCAGCCCCCAGCCTCCCAGTCCCACTGAGTCAGAAATTCTAGGGCAGGGCTTCGTGCTCTGGGTTCTGAGGAGCCCTCTGGAAATCCTGGTGCCTGCGTGGGTTTGAGAATCCCGAGAGATGGTTTTTTAAGGAGAAGGAAGAGGAGGAGAAGCTCTTGCATTATTACTTGGGTGTGTGTTAGACGGTGATGCTGGCGGTGGGGATTGGCTTGGTCAGCTCGCGAGGCCGCAGCAGAATACCACAGGAGAATACCACAGGCTGCGCGGCGTAAACAACACACATTTATTTTTGCAGTTTTGGAGGCTAGAAGTCTAAGGTCAAGGCGCCAGTAAATGTAGTTTCTGGTGAGGCCTCTCTTCATGCCTAATAGATGGCAAACTACTCACTGGCCTTTCCTCTGTGCATGCCCAGGATGGGAGGGGGTCTCTGCTGTCTCATCCTGTCCTTGTAGAAACAATTCTATCTGTTGGGGCCCCACCCCTATGACAACATTTAACCTTAATTACCTCCCTAAAAGCCCTATCTCCAAATACCAACATATTGGGGGTTAAGATTTCACCATTTGAATTTGGAGGGGACAAAATTCAACCTATAAAGTGATGACGGTGGTAGTGGTGATAGTGATGAAAGTGGTGATGGTGATGGTGGTGGTGCTGACGATGGTGATGGTGGTGGTGGTGATGGTGATGATGTCGGTGGTAATGGTGATGATGGTGGTGGTGATGGTGGTGGTGGTGATGGTGATGATGGTGGTGGTGATGGTGATGATGGTGGTGGTGATGGTGATGATGGTGGTGATGATGGTGATGATGGTGATGATGGTGGTGCTGACGATGGTGATGATGGTGGTGCTGACGATGGTGATGGTGGTGCTGACGATGGTGATGATGGTGATGATGATGGTGGTGATGGTGATGATGGTGGTGCTGACAATGGTGGTAATGGCAGTGATGATGGTTGATGATGGTGATGATGGTGGTGCTGACGATGGTGGTAATGGCGGTGATGATGGTTGATGATGGTGATGATGGTGGTGCTGACGATGGTGATGATGGTGCTGATGATTATGATGGTGATGATGATGGTGGTGGTGATGATGGTGATGGTGGTGCTGACAATGGTGATGATGGTCATGATGATGGTGATGATAGTGGTGCTGACAGTGGTGATGGTGGTGCTGACAATGGTGGTGATGGTGATGATGGTGGTGCTGATGATGGTGATGATGATGGTGGTGATGGTGATGATGGTGGTGCTGACTATGGTGATGATGGTGATGATGATGGTGGTGATGGTGATGATGGTGGTGATGGTGATGATGGTGGTGCTGATGATGGTGATGATGGTGACGATGATTATGATGGTGACGATGATGATGGTGGTGATGATGGTGATGATGGCAGCGATGTTGATGAATCTTTCCTGTTGCACAGAATTTTAAAGCTCACAAATGCTCTTCTGAATATTCTCACTTGTTCAACAACCCAATGAAGTAGGAGGCATTTTTATTCCTAATTTATAGGCAAAATGGAATTCTAGAGAATTGGATGCATGGGAATGCAAAATAAATTAGTGGCCAAGTCTGTAGGCTCCAGGCCTCCTGCCCTCCAGTCCAGCGCTCCCAGGTCTGGAGTGAAGGAGGTGCTTCCCTCCCGCGTGGAGCATACCCTGCATCCTGGCGTGGCGTGAACTATATCAGGGATCCTTCGGGCTTTGGATTGCTCAGTCCAAGGGAACAAAGGAAAAAACCAAATGTGTCTTGATTCTGAAAACAGAACGGAGGAAGTCTGAAGACGCAGAAGTCTGTGTGAAGGCAGTGTGCAGCAACCGGGCAAGTTAGAGCAGCTGCGGCGCACTTTGCTGTGCGAGCTTGGCGAGGCGTCACCCAGCCATCTATCCAGCCCTAGTGCAGCGTGGCTGTGAAGGGGTTTTGCAGATGCGGTTACATCTACAGCCAGAGGACTTAGGGCAAAGGAGACAAACCCTCTGTAATGTGGATGGGCCTCGACTAATCAGTGGGAAGCCTTAAAAGGAAAAAAAGAAAAAAAAATGGGTTTCCCAGAGAAGACAAAGTTTTGCCTCAAGACTGTAACGTAGAAAGCCTGCCCGAGTTCTTAGCTTGCCGGCTTGTCCTACAAATTGTGGACTTGCCAGCCCCCACAATCGCACAAGCCAGATCCTTAAAATAATCTCTTAATTGTGCACGCGTGCGTGCACACACACACGTCCTGCTGGTCTGTTCCCCGCAGAACTCGGGCTGACACACAGAGGAGCGGATGAACCCTTCCTCCCTCCTGAAAGGGGCTTCCGTGGTGTTTCCAGCACCCGGTGTGCATATGGGGAGGTGGCCTTTCTCCCCACATGTGTCACAGTTGTCCCCCAGCTGCATTCAGCAGCTGCCGCCCAGATGTCCAGATGCAGAGAGCACACAGGGAATGGGGAGAATGGGACGAGGAGGGAGAGGCCTGTCTGGGGTCTGGTGTCCGGTGCTCATGGAGGCAGGAAGCGTGAGGACAGGGTGGGCGGGAAAGGCAGAAGCCGTGGCATGGAAGTCCTCTGGTGAAGGTGGAATGCAGTGGCTTTGGCGTGGCCTGCCTTTCAGTGGGCTCAGCTCTCTGCCCCGCCCACCACGGAGCCTTCCTCCTGTGGCTCCTCCCATGACTCGTGCTCCCACTGGACCCCGTGTTCCTCCTTGACCACCATGCTCGCCATACAAGCAGGAGAAAGGCCAAAGCAGGAAATGAGGAATTGAGTTTTAAACCCCAGGGTTGTGGCTGCCCCGTGGGAAGATGCCCGTAAGTTCTGTCTCGTGATGATTCTCTGTGTCTTCAAGCTCTTCGTTCTGTGGTTCCTGGCCTGTGGCCTTGCATGTCCCCCGGGGGAGCCCTGAGCCCATGAAAGTGACCTCGTGTCTTTTCTGAAGCCGAAGCTGTCGTCCTTCAGACCCCGCGTCTCGTGTAATTGGCGTGGAGCTCACGTCGAGCTCACTCATTCCGCGGTGTAGACAGAGGGCTGGACCCCTCCTTCCAGTCGCTCACGATTCACGGTGGTGTGATGAGGACCCTGCTGAAGACCGCGTGCCCTCATTGAGGCAGCTGCTTCTGGGCTGGCGGCCAGGCCCGCGACAAAGGCAGTAGACGTTGTAGGGACGTCTGGTCTATGTTTGCACGTTTTCTGGGAAAATGAGTAAAGGAACTCAGCTGGCGCCTCTGTTCCTGATGCCCTCTGGGCCCTTTTCTCAATTGATTTCTTTGTTTAATGACTCAAAACCCAAACTGCTCGCTAGCGGCTCGTGTCATTGAAATCCACTTGGATTTTAGAGCACGGTCAGAATAGTTCCGTTTCTCCACAACCTTACTCCTCGTGCTGACATCGCGAGCGTGGTGCCAGGATCTCTCCTGTTGTGCCGTTTTTCATGCTGCAAGTGGTGGGAGTGGACATTGGGAAATTGCAAAGTTAGCGTAAGACGGCATTCCACGCGCACTCACACAGACGCACAGAGGACGGGCCACGAGACCACGGAGGGCTGCAGCCCGGGGACACCTGGAGCCCCGCACAGCTGGAGGAGCAGGAAGGACCCTGCCCCAGCGCCTCTGGAGCGAGCGCAGCCCTGCCTACACCGGGGTTCTAGACTTCTGGCCTCCAGATGGGGAATCAGTTCCTGTTGTTGTGGCCACTCGCCCGGGACCCTCAGGCAGCCCCTTCCTACACCTTTGAAATGGGGATAATTACAGCAGTTGAGGGGCATAGAGGGTAGGGAGCGGGGCTCCCTGGGGGAGGTCTGAGGGTGCTGTGGGCGTGGCCTGCTGTCATCAGTGGCACGCTGAGCGGGAGCAGGCCAGCCTCGGGGGCCGGGGAGCAGGGCTGGATCCGCAGCCGAGGGTCCCAGGAGACACGCCAGGGGATGCCACGCCTGGGGACGTCGGACACTTGAGGCTTCCCTCCATTCCTTACCCTTACTGCGCGTGTTCTGGGAGAAGCGGCGCCAGGACCCTCACGGATGATGGAGAGTTTGTGGGTTTTTCATCTCAGCCCGGCTACAGTGAATGATGAAACACTTAATTTTTTTCTGTCCAACCAGATCCTGTTCTCATTTCTCTTTTCTTCTTGCGGTGTGTCTGTCTAGTGTGCTCAGCAGCGGCTCACCAAGGCGGGACCTGGGTGCCGCGGGTACCTGACACCGTGTGACCCGCTGACCCTCCGGAGGGCACCCAGGGCACCTGCTCTCACTTACCCTGTGGCTGGAATCGGCTACTGTTTAACTGTTTGCCGCGTGCCAGCCAGAGGGGATCTCACCCCCGAGCGTCTGTGGCCTGCCCAGAGTTTTTAAAAAAAGAAATCCTTTGCAAACATTTAAATACCCAGGAATTTCGTATAAAAATTCAGACTTCCAGCTTCTCTTGAAAAATTAGGAAAGACAGCCTTTATGTGACTTGGCATTTGACTAGGGTTGGGGTCCCCTGCCCTGCCGCTTGGGGAAGGTGTATGTTTCCAGCTTCCACAGCCCCCCCACCCCTCTCTGCTCACCCTGGCCCACCTCTTCTACCCTGTGGCCTTCTACCCCTCCACGCCCTGCAGCCTGTCACCCCTGAGCAGGACGAGCATTTGGACAAGCCATTTATTTACACACAACTTCCTTTTAAGTTTTTCTGTAAGTCTCATCTGGGATTCAGACTCTGTGTTCCATAGAAACAAGCACATGGAAATTGTATTTCTAGGTTAGGGTCTAGAGACCTGGGTAACTGGAAATGTTTGGGCTGGAACACTGTGAATATCTGTGATGAGAATAATCGGGTTTCAAGTTCATTATTTCGAGCAGCACACAGAGTTCCCAGTAAGAGCCGCACTCTGTTCTGGGCGCTGGGGAAACACATCGGTGAGCAAAACAACAGCCCTGTTCTCTCAGGGTGCACGCCAGCCAGACTGGTAATTCACAAGGAAAGAGATAAACACGTAACAGGTCCGAGTTGGTAAATAAAGTGAAGAACAGTGAAGCAGACAGAGGGCCGGAGAGAAATGGGGGAGGGTCTTTCATGATGGGGCCCTCGCATGGCCTCAGACACCGAGCAGAGACCTGGGAAAAGGCAGGGAGAAAGTGGGCCATGTGGGTCCCTGGGGGGAGTCTTCCAGGGTCTGGAACCAGCACGTGCAAAGGCCCTGGGGTCAGAGTGCACCTGGTGTGTTTGAAGAGCAGCAAGGAAGCCAGCGGGCCAGAAATCAGGGCTGGGCAGAGACCAACACCTACACCAGGATGTCGGACTCAAGAGGGGCCACGTGACACGCACGGACTTCAGGTTTGGCTGAGTCAGATGTGCGGGGCAACAGGGCAGAAGGAGACTAACGTGCGCACTAACCTATCCAGCCAGTGACAGTCAGGGTCTGAGTGTTGCCTTCAGGAGGTGAGCCACGTAGAAGAAATCTTGCAGAGATTCTTAGCTCGGATTCTGGATTCGGCAAAATATTCTAGAGCTGTGCTGACCAACATGGTGGCCACAGCGTGCGTGCGGATCCCTACATTTAATTATAGTTGAATAGAATTTAAAGTTCGGTCGCTTGTACTCCAGGGGCTCTGCGCCCACCGTGTTGGACCGCGGTGTTCTAGAAGCGATGGTTGCTCAGCCCAGGTGGTCAGCGTTGTTTCTTTCTGTCTGTGCACCGTGGGGTGACCTTTACCCTTTAGATGGCACGAGTGGCAGTGTGGGGGAAGGGTGCCCCATGAATGGGACCAGTTTGGGGCCAGGATGATTTTCCTGGTGAATTGGTTAATTGAGCAAGACTGCAGAAGGGGTCGTGATGTGGAGCAATCCTGGGAAGGAGCTGGCTTGAGGTCAGACTCCTGGAGCCCCAAGGGCGCCCCCGAGAGTGCACCACAGGCACCTGTGGGAGGAAAAGGGGGCAGGGCATTGGTCCCCCTGACTCCTCCCCAGGGACACGTGGGACAGGCCGGGGTGGGGCCCAGAGGGGTCTACAGGCGCTGCTCTCCCTGAGCTGAGAAAAGCACGCTTGCTCCCCAGGTCGATGTGTGTGAGGGTCAGGAAGGTTCCTGAGCACCTTCCACCAGATTGTAAGCACGCAGGAGACATGGTCAGCAGTCCTCAGCACCAGGAAGAGGAGAAGAAAGAGGTCAAGAGAATTAGGGAACCCGGAAGCAGGTGGGCAGATGACAACTGTCCTCACGGCATGGGGAAATCCCCTGCCTGCCTTCAGTGGAAAGAGCCGGGGCCCAGCCAGATCTCACATCAGGACTGCAGAAAGCCGGCTCACGGAGGCCAGGCGCTGCCGTGTTGAGGATGCAGATGGGGCTGGAAGTGGGAGCACTGGTTAAATGTGCCGTGACCTGCCAGGCCCGTGTGAGCCGACTTGTGGGGACCTCGCCGGCCTCACACCTCCTGAGTCCCTCTCCTGACTTGCTCACTCTGCCCCAGATGCCCAGACATCTGGCTTTTTTCAAGCACAGCAAACATGTCCCTGCCCCAGGGCCTTTGCACTTGCTGTCACCTCTGGGCATGGAACCCTTACCCCGCGTGTGCTGTGTTTCACCCCCCCTGTGAAAGCAGCCTGTGGGTCCTCCTGCTGACCGGAGAAGCCCACCCCCAGAGCCTCCATTCTGTGTGCACGCTTCATGTGGAAACTAGGGCTGGCTCAGGGAAACCACAGCGTCAAAGGGAGACACTGAACAAGCAGGAATAGGGATGCCGGACAGAACCTGAGAAACTCAGAGCCCAGAAGGGAACTTGGAGAATACACACAGCATCCTCGGCACATGAAGGGAGGAGGCAGCATGTGTGCCGTGGGGCATGCGAGGGGCTCTCGGAAGTTATTAACGACGGCCAACCTCTGACAGCAGCAGCATTCAGGAGGAGCCCGAGGAGGTGGGCCAGGGAATGGGGACGTGAGAAAGTTCAAGGAGGCACCACTTGGGCCGGACATCTGAATGATGGCATTTCCAGAAGAAGCAGGAAAAAGGAAGAAATTAGCTGAGAGGTCATTCGAGACAATACCACCCACCAGGACCTGAGATTCCCAATCGAAAAGGCCCCTGAATTTCCAGGGTGACACGTGAGCCAAGGCCCACGGCCAGGACGGGTCACGAGAGCCCAGAATGTTGGGAATAAAAATGAAAACATGGAGAGGAGGAGTTAAGATGGCGGAGGAGTAGGAGACACCGTTTTCAGTCGGTCCCCCGAGTCGAGCTGGATAGGTACCAGACCAGCCTAAACAACCACGGAATCAGCCTGAGACGCAGGAAGACGCATCTGGATCTCTACAAATGAACATCTCCAGCGCTGAGTATTGAGGTACGAAGCGGGGAGCCATGAAACCGCGCACAGATATCGGAAGATAAACGGAAGGGGGAGGGAGCCGCCGTGTCCGGGCGCCGGGAAGCGGTAGCCACCTGCACGGGGGAGCGGGCGGGCTCATGGTCGGCACCCACAAAACAGCAGACTGAGACCGTGAACCGGGTGCGCGCGCCACCAGGCATCTCGCGGAACCCCGGAATCCCGGTGCGCTCACTGGATCCAGACTGAGACCGGGAGATCCGGGAGCGCGCGGGGCGGCTGGCGGCTGGCGGCGTTAGAAACACAAAGAACAGAGACGCGCCGGTCCTGGAAGTGAGGGCAGGGACGCCGGGTGTGGGGCGCACATCCCGGACGCTGCTGGGTTGAGCAGCACCAACAGAAACAGAGTTAAAGTGGCCAGAACGTTAGTAGAGAACGGGCCGCAATCCCTCTGTTCTGAGACAGAGGCTGAAATTCGGCCGCTGCTGCTCTGACTCTCAGAAGAGGCACAGCAAACCGCCAGGGAAAGCCGCCAGAGAACAAAAGCCTGGAAATACCGGCTCAGAGAGTGCCCATCCCCATCCCCCCACGCAGGGGACACGGAGACTCTACCTAAACAAGGTTGCCTGAGTATCGGCGCGGCAGGCCCCTCCCCCAGAACACAGAAGGCAGGCTGAAAAATCAAGAAGCCCACAACCCAGGTGCCTGGGTGGCGCAGTCATTGAGCGCCTGTCTTCGGCTTAGGGCGTGATCCCGGCGTTCCGGAAAGGAGTCCCTCATCGGGCTCCTCCGCTGGGAGCCTGCTTCTTCCTCTCCCACTCCCCTGCTTCTGTTCCCTCTCTCGCTGGTTGGCTGTCACATAAATAAATAAATAAAATCTTTAAAGAAGAAGCCCACATCCCTAAGATCCCTATAAAACAAGGGGCACGGCCTGGGACCCAGTCAATAATTTGGGCTCTGGAAACCCCGCAACCTCTCCTCATCAGAATGACAAGAAGGAGAAGCCCCCCCCCAGCAAAGAAAAGACAGTGAGTCTGTGGCCTCTGCCACAGAAATAATGGATATGGATGTAACCAAATTATCAGAAATGGAATTCAGAGTAACGATGGTCAAAATGATGAGTAGAATTGAAAAAACTATTAACGAAAAGGTTACTGAGAATATAGAATCCCTAAGGACAGAAATGAGAGCGAATCTGACAGAAATTAAAAATTCTATGAGCCAAATGCAGGCAAAACTAGAGGCTCTGACGGCCAGGGTCGCAGAAGCAGAGGAAAGGGTTAGTGAATTGGAGGATGGGTTAATAGAGGAAAAAATGAAAATAGAAGATGGTCTTAAAAAAATCCACGTCCACAAATGTAGGTTACGGGAGATTACTGACTCAATGAAAGGATCCAATGTTAGAATCATCGGCATCCCCGAGGGGGTGGAGAAAAACAGAGGTCTAGAAGAGATATTTGAACAAATTGTAGCTGAAAACTTCCCTAATCTAGCAAGGGAAACAAACATTCGTGTCCAAGAGGCAGAGAGGACCCCTCCCAAGCTCGACCACGACAAACCTACGCCACGTCACGTCACAGTGCAATTCGCAAATATGAGATCCAAGGATACAGTATTGAAAGCAGCCAGGGCAAAGAAATTTCTCACGTACCAAGGCAAAGGCATCAGAATTACGTCAGACCTGTCTACACAGACCTGGAATGAGAGAAAGGGTTGGGAGAGCATATTTAAAGCTCTTTCAGAGAAAAACATGCAGCCAAGGATCCTTTATCCAGCAAGGCTGTCATTCAGAATTGATGGAGAAATAAAGACATTTCAGAATCGACAGTCACTAGCCAATTTCGTAACCATGAAACCAGCCCTACAGGAGATATTACGGGGGGTGCTATAAAAGTAAAAAGGCCCCAAGAGAGATACAGAACAGAAAGTCACAGCCAATACAAACAAAGACTTTACTGGCAACATGGCATCATTAAAATCATATCTCTCAGTGATCAGTCTTAATGTAAATGGTTTGAACCATCCCATAAAACACCACAGGGTTGCAGATTGGATAAAAAGAAATGACCCATCCATTTGCTGTCTACAAGAGACTCATTTCGAACCCAAAGATGCATTCAGACTGAGAGTAAGGGGATGGAGTACCATCTTTCACGCAAATGGACCTCAAAAGAAAGCTGGGGTAGCAATTCTCATATCAGATAAATTGGATTTTAAACTACAGACTATAGTTAGAGACGCAGAAGGGCACTATATTATTCTTAAGGGAAGTATTCAACAAGTGGATATGACAATTATAAATATATATGCCCCCAACAGGGGAGCAGCAAGATACACAAGCCAACTCTTAACCAGAATAAAGAGACATATAAATAAAAATACATTAATAGTAGGGGACCTCAACACTCCACTCTCAGAAATAGACAGAACACCCTGGCAAAAACTAAGCAAAGAATCAAAGGCTTTGAATGCCATACTCGACAAGTTGGACCTCATAGATATATATAGAACACTACACCCCAGAACCAAAGAATACTCATTCTATTCTAATGCCCATGGAACATTCTCAAGAATAGACCATGTTCTGGGACACAAAACAGGTCTCAACCGATACCAAAAGATTGAAATTATCCCCTGCATATTCTCAGACCACAACGCTCTGAAATTGGAGCTCAACCACAAGGAAAAATTTGGAAGAAACTCAAACACTTGGAGACTAAGAACCATCCTGCTCAGGAATGACTCGATAAACCAGGAAATCAAAAATCAAATTAAACAATTTATGGAGACCAATGAGAATGAAAATACAACAGTCCAAAACCTATGGGATTCTGCAAAGGCAGTCCTAAGGGGGAAATACATAGCCATCCAAGCCTCACTCAAAAGAATAGAAAAATCTAAAAGGCAGTTTTTATATTCTCACCTCAAGAAGCTGGAACAGCAACAGAGGGACAGGCCTAATCCACGCACGAGGAAGCAGTTGACCAAAATTAAAGCTGAAATCAATCAAGCAGAAACCAGAAGTACAGTAGAGCAGATCAACAGGACTAGAAGCTGGTTCTTGGAGAGAATCAATAAAATTGACAGACCACTGGCAAGACTTATCCAAAAGAAAAGAGAAAGGACCCAGATTATTAAAATTATGAATGAAAAAGGAGAGGTCACGACGAGCACCATTGAAATTGGAAGGATTATTAGAAATTTTTATCCACAGCTATATGCCAATAAACTAAGCAATCTGGAAGAGATGGAATCCTTCCTGGAAACCTATAAACTACCAAGATTGAAACAGGAAGAAATTGATTTCTTAAACAGGCCAATTAATTATGAAGAAATTGAGTCAGTGATAAACAACCTTCCAAATAACAAAACTCCAGGCCCGGACGGTTTTCCTGGGGAATTCTTCCAAACATTCAAAGAAGAAATAATACCTATTCTCCTAAAGCTATTTCAAAAAATAGAAACAGAAGGAAAGCTACCAAACTCATTCTATGAGGCCAATATTACCTTGATCCCCAAACCAGGCAAAGACCCCCTCAAAAAGGAGAATTACAGACCGATCTCCCTAATGAATATGGACGCCAAAATCCTCAACAAGATACTTGCTAATAGAATCCAACAGTACATTAAAAGGATTATCCATCACGATCAAGTGGGATTCATACCTGGGATGCAAGCGTGGTTCAATATTCGCAAATCAATCAGCGTGATACATCATATCAACAAGAAAAGACTCAGGAACCATATGATCCTCTCAATCGATGCCGAAAAAGCATTTGACAAAATACAGCATCCTTTCCTGATTAAAATGCTTCAGAGTGTAGGAATAGAAGGTACATTTCTCAATCTCATAAAAGCCATCTGTGAAAAGCCTACTGCAAATATTATTCTCAATGGGGAAAAGCTGGAAGCCTTTCCCTTAAGATCAGGAACTCGACAAGGATGCCCACTCTCGCCACTATTATTCAACATAGTACTAGAAGTCCTTGCAACAGCAATCAGACGACAAAAAGTGATCAAAGGTATTCAAATCGGCAAAGAAGAAGTCAAAATGTCTCTCTTTGCAGATGACATGATACTCTATATGGAAAACCCAAAAGAAGCCACTCCCAAACTATTAGAAGTTATAGAGCAATTCAGTAACGTGGCGGGATACAGAATCAATGCTCAGAAATCAGTTGCATTTCTATACACAAATAACGAGACCGAAGAAAGAGAAATTAGGGAATCCATCCCATTTACAATAGCACCAAAAACCATACATTACCTTGGAATTAACTTAACCAGAGACGTAAAGGACCTATATTCTAGAAACTATAAATCACTCTTGAAAGACATTGAGGAAGACATAAAAAGATGGAAAGATATTCCATGCTCATGGATCGGAAGAATTAACATAGTTAAAATGTCCATGCTACCCAGAGCAATCTACACTTTCAATGCTATCCCGATCAAAATACCGAGGACATTTTTCAAAGAACTGTAACAAATAGTCCTGAAATTTGTATGGAAACAGAAAAGGCCCCGAATCTCCAAGGAACTGTTGAAAAGGAAAAACAAAGCTGGGGGCATCACAATGCCGGATTTCGAGCTGTACTACAAAGCTGTGATCACAAAGACAGCATGGTACTGGCACAAAAACAGACACATAGACTAATGGAACAGAATAGAGAGCCCAGAAATGGACCCTCGGCTCTTTGGGCAACTAATCTTTGATAAAGCAGGAAAAAACATCCGGTGGGAAAAAGACAGTCTCTTCAATAAATGGTGCTGGGAAAATTGGACAGCTACATGCAAGAGAATGAAACTTGACCACTATCTCACACCATACACAAAAATAAACTCCAAATGGATGAAAGACCTCGATGTGAGACAGGAATCCATCAAAATTCTAGAGGAGAACATAGGCAACAACCTCTATGACATCGGCCAAAGCAACCTTTTTCATGACACATCCCCAAAGGCAAGAGAAACAAAAGATAAAATGAATGTATGGGACTTCATCAAGATTAAAAGTTTCTGCACAGCCAAGGAAACAGTCAGAAAAACTAAGAGGCAGCCCACGGAATGGGAGAATATATTTGCAAATGACACTACAGATAAAGGACTGGTATCCAAGATCTACAAAGAACTTCTCAAACTCAATACACGAGAAACAAATAAACAAATCAAAAAATGGGCAGAAGATATGAACAGACACTTTTCCAATGAAGACATACAAATGGCTAACAGACACATGAAAAAATGTTCAAAATCATTAGCCATCAAGGAAATTCAAATCAAAACCACACTGAGATACCACCTTACGCCAGTTAGAATGGCAAAAATAGACAAGGCAAGAAACAACAATTGTTGGAGAGGATGTGGAGAAAGGGGATCCCTCCGACATTGTTGGTGGGAATGCAAGTTGGTACAGCCACTCTGGAAAACAGTGTGGAGGTCCCTTAAAAAGTTAAAAATTGAGTTACCCTATGACCCAGCCATTGCAATACTGGGTATTTACCCCAAAGATACAGACGTAGTGAAGAGAAGGGCCATATGCACCCCAATGTTCATAGCAGCATTGTCCACAATAGCTAAATCATAGAAGGAACTGAGATGCCCTTCGACAGATGACTGGATTAAGAAGTTGTGGTCCATATATACAATGGAATATTACTCAGCTATCAGAAAGAACGAGTTGTCAACATTTGCTGCAACATGGACGGCACTGGAGGAGATAATGCTAAGTGAAATAAGTCAAGCAGAGAAAGACAATTATCATATGATTTCTCTCATCTATGGAACATAAGAACTAGGATGATCGGTAGGGGAAGAAAGGGATAAAGAAAGGGGGGGTAATCAGAAGGGGAAATGAAACATGAGAGACTATGGACTATGAGAAACAAACTGAGGGCCTCAGAGGGGAGGGGGTGGGGGAATGGGATAGACCGGTGATGGGTAGTAAGGAGGGCACGTATTGCATGGTGCACTGGGTGTTATACACAACTAATGAATCATCGAGCCTTACATCGGAAACCGGGGATGTACTGTATGGTGACTAACATAATATAATAAAAAATCATTAAAAAAAAAAAGAAAACATGGTTCTTAAGTTTCAAGAGAGAAAAGCCAGTTTCCGCATAAAAGATCAGGGGTCAAACATCCCAGCAGCCTCATGGGAAGCTCGTCGACCACGAATTTAGTCCTGAAACTCTGAGGGAAGAGCCTTGTAAGCGCAATCCCAGGAACCAGCCAGAGGGTGCAGATGCGATCTTCACAAGCCCGCGCCTGGAGGGGGCGCGCCTCCCAACCCTGGCCTGGGGCGAGCCTGGAGCACCAGCCCAGTGGGCGCAGGGGGTGGGCGGCACTGGGACGGCTGTCCCCTGCAAACAAGGGAAACGGGTCGCCCCATGTCGGTCCTGGAGAGGACAGCTGCTCCGTACAATTTGCACCTCTGTCAGAATGTGGGGATGAATTAATTACAGGTAAACAGAAAAGCAGATATTAAAACGTGGCTGTTACTCAAGGGAAATGCAGTCCTAGTTGACGCCCTCTGCCTGCGGGTGAGGTGTAGACGGTTATCGTGACCGTGGCCGTGGATGTGGCTGTCAGCCCGGAGTTGCACGGAACGGGCAGCTAAGCCTCAGACGTTTACCCTCACGGTTCTGGAGGCTGGAGGCCTGAGACCCCGGGGCAGCCCATTCGGTGGCTGCCGAGGACCCGCCTCCCGGCTCACAGACGCCGTGCTCCCCTGGGGTCCTCTCGCAGCCTTGCCTCCACGCATGCGTGCAGGAACAGAGAGCTCTGCCCCTGCTGCTCTTGCCCGGGGAACAAATCTCCTCGCGGGACCCACCCTCATGACCTCATCTGACCCTGACCGCCTCCCAAAGACCCCACCTCCAAGTGCCACCCCTGAGGGGTGCGCTTCAGCACGGGAATTTGTCTCCAGCTTCTGGGGCTCCAGGGGACCCTGGGGTCTGGCCGCGCCCCTCTAGCCGCCGCCTCCGTGGTCACAGGACCTCTCCTCTGTTTTCGAATGTCCCTCCGCCTCTTTCTTCTAGGGACACCCGTGGTTATGTTTAGGCCCTGCCCGGACAGTCCTGGACAGTGTCCCCATCTCAAGATGCTCGCCTGTCTCACGTCTGCTGACACCCGTCTTGGCCACATGAGGTCACGTATTCACAGGCTCCAGGCAGTCAGTCGTGATGTCTTTTGGGGGTGGTTATTCTGCTCAGCCCAAGAGCGAAGGACAGTAGCCAAGCAGAGGAGACGGCCCTGGATAGGGGCTCACGGTTGCCTCTGCCTGGAGCCCCCCCACCCCCTACTGCTTGGCCGGTCCTGTTCCCTGCTGTCGCTCTGGAAAGCTCACAGCCCCTCCCTGAAGGTGGTGCCCAGATGACACCCTCACCCCACATCATTGTTGTCTCCCGGGGTCTCCATCTGTCTCCCCTAACCCCAGTCTAGCCTTTGTTTCTGACCCCTTGAGGTAACGTGAGTGTTAGTTTTAGGGCCATGCCCTTCCTTGGGGAGGGAATGCTGTTCCAATGAAACCCTGGAGCAGTAAGTAGATGGATGGCATTCGTGAAGTTCACCTGCGTCTACCCACCCACTCGGTGTGGTTCAGCCCTGAGCATCCCCTCCAGGGGTTAGAGGGGAGTAGAGAGGGACCTGGGACAGCCCCCCAGTGATGTTGGGAACCTAAGGCCCCCAAGCTGTGCTCCCCCCTGGGCCTCAGCAGAATGGCCGAGTCTGGACCAATCAGACTCGGCCCCCTAGGACGTTGGGACTAAGCCAGGGCCTTCCAGTGGGGTCAGAAAGAAGCTTCTGGCAACCCAGACCCTGGGGGAGCAAAGGGGGGCCAGTGTGGGGCACATTGAATGGAGGAGTGAAGAGGTGATGTGCGTCAGGAGACAGTAAGAGGGACAGACATGCACACACACACACACACATGCATACATGTGCACACACGCCGACTTAGAGCGTGCCTCCCAAAGGCCCCCTGGCTTCTGAGCCGTGCAGCCACACATCCTGCACGAGGTTTGCATGAGATTCTGTGCCCAGAACTGCCCTTTTGGTTGGACCAACAGTGGGTTTGTGTTCCTGACATTCAGTGAGCTCCTGAGTGGAACAGGGACGCGCTGTGTCTCGGCCAGACTTGGTTTCCCTAAGTCCTGCCTTCCCCGTCACGTTTGCCCGCCTCTTCGGTGCCCACGGTGGGAGTCACCTGCCAGGGTCACAGTCACACCTGGTCCTGGGACCAAGTCCGTGTGGCCAGAAGGAGCCGTTTTCAAGAACGCGCTGGTGCCTGGGTCGTCCACGCACACAAGCTCACGCACCTCCCTGGGCCCCGAGGACGTTATAGGGTCAGGGAGACAGCAGGGGATGGATGGTGATGTGGCCTCCCGTCCCCCATCTGAAGCCCCTCTGGGTGGGAGGCGGGCCTCATTCAGGCGCTGAGGCACCGAGCAGGGTCCGCAGATCTCAGTGAAAGGCTTTGCACTTGTGTTTGGTTCTGATTTAGGGGTCATGTTATCTAATTGCCACTCGACTTCGGGACTTGTATATGGCGTTTGTGCTCTCCGTCACTAGTTCTCTTCTCCGTGTGGATGCCTCTGGGTATCTGCTGATGGGTGATTTTCAGCTTTCCTTCCGGGCATAAGCAACATGGATCCCATGACTTTACTGAAGCCCAGAGTCCCTCCGCACGGTGTCTCGGCTTGTCCGGGGCTGGCAGGTGTCACGTTCCAGCGCCAAGCGAAGAACCGGCATTTGGGCAGCACGGGGTGCCTGTCTCAGCTGCAAATCCCAGGCTCCTGATTTAAATGGCTGCAGCTACCAGCAGGATTTCCAGAAAGCGCAGGCCGAGCGAGAAATCCCAGGGAAGGAAAGGGAGCCCAAGCAGCTGTTGCCATGAGGAATGACGTTTCTTCCATGCGGCTCAGCACTGAGTCACGTCAGAGACCGCCAGTGGGCGCCAGTGTGATTTGCCCACCACTCGTTCACTGTGTTGACTTGCTCACAATCTCTGGCCGCTCTTCTGTAGGGGACTGTATGGGGGGCGGGGGCGGGTAGGTGGGTCACTCACCTGGCCAGCTCTCTCTCTCTCTTGCTGAGAACTGTTTCCATTGTGGTTTCCACCTGCTGCGTGGTCATCAGAAGCCTAAGGATTGCCAACAAAACAGAGAAATCTATAGCAAAGACCAGCATGCCGTGGTCAAACCCATTCTGTCTGTTGCTTTAGAGGTAGCTGGAGGCTCTTAAGTTGGTGTGAGTACTGGGATTCTTCTCCATCATTTTTTTTTTTAATGTTTAAGAATAAGCTCCAGAGAGTTGGCATTTGAAGAATGCTATTTATTCACGAGGGAGAAGTCTCCGCCTGCCGTGACATTAGTAAGCCCACATTGGTCTCAGTTGGTGCAAGACTTCACCCATCGGGGTCCAGGAGCGAGTCCCACGTGTGGGTCAGCAGGTGCTGCTGGGATGGGGTGCGGGCCTGAGTGGGACACCCCAGGCTTTCCCCGGTGGGGGCTCCAAATCCCAGCTTTCTTAGGAACTATTCACGGTACAGGGTCTGGCTTAAGATGCCTGTTAGCGGCACAAAGCAGACCTCAGGACAAAGGTTTGCTGAGCTTTCCAGACCTTGGAGTTTTCCAAGCATTCTGGAGCCTCCTTCTCTCAGAGGGCTTTCTTGTCTTGGAAAAGCATCGTTGAGGGCAGAGTGTGTGTGTTACTCGTATCTCAGCTGAAGCCACGCGCCCGGCTCGGGCCTGGCACAGAGCAGGGGTGCTTGTCGGCGAGATAAAAGAGTGAAGAGTAAGTTGGCATGTCCACGGCCAGACGGAGCAGACCCGGTCGCGGCCTTGAACTTAGGGGCTGGAAACACGGGTGACCTTCTGGGGTGGGTTCTGGAAGGCTCTGTGGGGCGTCTGAGCCCAGGGGCCTGGCTGTGATTCTAGCTCTGGCTCCCTGCTAACCACGGAGTCGGGGCTGCGGACTCATCTAAGACTGTTCCTCCATCTGCGAACCGGAATCGTAAGCCCAGCCGTTTGACTGGCGCGTACAGGGGAGAGGGAGGAGGGCAGCTGGCACAGGCCGCTCCAACCCTTCGCGTGTCCACGCTGGGGCTCTGTTGCTCCATTTTACAGTTCAGCCGCTGGCGAGATGCAGGCAGCTCAAGAATGGGAAGTTCTGGAAATTAAGTCCACTTGTTCAAGTGACTGGTCCCGGTCTCCTTAGTGACCTCTCCTCTCCAAACCTCGTATCGTTCATCTGGGGACAGTTCTGCCCGTCGTGGGGAGCTCTTGTGACCGTGGCAGACCGCCAGCCCATCAGCATTTAGGGGAGATGACTATCTAATCAGCTTTGCCGTTAGCTGAGCCCCCTCTGCGTTCCTGGTTCTCTAGAGCCAGTGGGCTCTCGTGGGACCCCCGTGGCCTCTCCAGAAAGCCCAGGGGACTGCTTGGCGCCCACCTGTGTCACACAGACGTCCCGCAAGGCTGTGTGTCCCCAGGGAGGAGGCCCCACATCGAGATTCTTACTGCTCGGGGAACCCACCCTTTACCTGGGTGGTGCCTGTGAGGGCTCCCCTTCCGGCCAGTTGGCCCCCGACACTCCCCTGAGGTTCCAGGTTCAGTTGTCGTTCAGCAAATACTGAGCCGAAGCCTCCTGTGTGTCTGTGAGTCCTGAGGACAGGACGCGCCGCAGGACCAGCCCCCGCCTCACCAGGCCCTGCAGCGGCTCCGCCCGAAGGCCGTCCTGCCGACCGCTTTGCGATGCGCTCGGGGCTCCCCGCTCACCTGCCACGGTCGTCATCAGTGGGGTTTGAAACCAGTCGTGTTCGGGCAGTGAGCATCACGCATGAGTGCTGTCTTTTACTTGATGAAATACGGTTGCATCAGGGGCGCTAAGCACAGGTGAGGCCATCTGGGGGTCGCATTGTCTGGGGCCCGGCAGGCCCTGGGAGCAGCCGCCTCGTCTGGTCTGAATGCTGAGTCACTTTGCTCAGACGTGTGAAGGTGGGTGGAAAGGGTCGCTTCTCAAGCCGGGAGCCCTGTGCTCGAAGGTCGCATAGCAAGCAGGTGCGGGCAGCGTGGGAAGCAGACAGAGAAGGGGGAGGGGAGGCCGGCCCAATGCACGTGGCCCGTGGGACACGCGGCAGGGACGGCCACGGACAGACTCCGGATCTGCAGTAAGAAGTGAGCGTCTGTGGTGTATGTTTGTTATTTCACATTTGCTTTTAAAAATCGTGGTAAAATATACATATCCGATGTTCCTAGATCTTCTTGCTTTTCAAGAGAATTTAGATATTCAATTTTTTTAAATCATGGTAAAATTTACATAATGTAGAAATTACCACCTTAACTATTTTTAGGTGCAGAGTTCAGGGACATTAAGTGCATTCACACTGTTGTGCGGCCGTCCCCACCATCCGTCTCCAGAACTGTCCATCTTCCCCAACTGGAAATCCTGCCCCCGTGAGACACCGACACCATCCCTCCCCCAACCCTGGCACCCACTGTCCACCTCCATCCCCCTGAGACACCGACACCATCCCTCCCCCAACCCTGGCACCCACCATCCACTCTCTGTCCCCCTGAGACACCGACCCCCGTCCCTCCCCCAACCCTGGCACCCACTGTCCACTCTGCATCCCCCTGAGACACCAACACCATCCCTCCCCCAACCCTGGCACCCACTGTCCACTCTCAATCTCCCTGAGACACCAACACCATCCCTCCCCAACCCTGGCACCCACTGTCCACTCTCAATCTCCCTGAGACACCGACACCATCCCTCCCCCAAACCTGGCACCCACTGTCCACTCTCCATCCCCCTGAGACACCGACACCATCCCTCCCCCAACCCTGGCACCCACTGTCCACTCTCAATCTCCCTGAGACACCGACACCATCCCTCCCCCAACCCTGGCACCCACCATCCACTCTCTGTCCCCCTGAGACACCGACCCCCGTCCCTCCCCCAAACCTGGCACCCACCATCCACTCTCTGTCCCCCTGAGACACCGACCCCCGTCCCTCCCCCAACCCTGGCACCCACCGTCCACTCTCTGTCCCCCTGAGACACCGACCCCCATCCCTCCCCCAACACTGGTGCCCACCATCCACTCTCTGTCCCCCTGAGACACCGACCCCCGTCCCTCCCCCGGCCCCAGCACCCACCATCCACTCTCTGTCCCCCTGAGACACCGACCCCCGTCCCTCCCCCGGCCCCAGCACCCACCATCCACTCTCTGTCCCCCTGAGACACCGACCCCCGTCCCTCCCCCGGCCCCAGCACCCACCATCCACTCTCTGTCCCCCTGAGACACCGACCCCATCCCTCCCCTGGCCCCGGTGCCCACCGTCCACTCTCCGTCCCCCTGAATCTGGGGACTCTAGAGACCTCATATGAGTGGAATCTTATAATATTTGTCCTTTCGTGTCTGGCTTATTTCACTGAGCGTCGTGTCCCCAGAGTCCATCCACACTGGAGCAGGTGTCAGAATGTCCGTACTGTCTAAGGCTGAGTGACAGTCAGTGTGTGGACGGGCCACGCCTTGTTTTTCCGTTTGTCCGTGGATGGACCCCCGGGATTTCCCAGCGCTTGGCTGTTGTGAGTAACGCTGCCGTGAACGTGGGCCAGCAGGTGGTTCTCCGAGCCCTGCCTTCGCTTCTCTGTGGACACCCCAGCAGTGGGCTTGCTGGGCCACGTGGAAAGTCTGTGGTTCATTTTCTGAAGAACCGCGTGCTGTCTTCCACACAGCTGCACCACGTCACGCTCCCGCAAGCCGTGCACAGGGCTGTCTGCACCCCACCAGCCTAATTTCTGCTTTGGTTTATATGGTCACCGTCCTAATGGGCGTGAGGTGGCACACTGTGTGGCAGCCACCGGGGCAACGTTGTAAGGGGAGCACGGGCACCCCTGCCCCTCCAGCTGGTGGCCCCCACGTGGGGTCTTTGAGGGCCTGGCAGACTGTCCGCTGCCTCTGACCTTGGCTCTGCTCTGTCCCAGCACAAGACCGAACACTCCGGAGCGAGTGCTGCGCACAGCCTGGGAAAGGGAGGCGTGGTGGCCTGACTTGGGAAAGTGGCTCTAATTAGTGGAAAGCAGAACTGGATTCCTGGAAACGGCCCCAGAGCCAGCGATGGGGTTCCCACCTGCCATGGGGCATTTCTCTACGTCTGTGGTCCCCCTGGCCGGGATAGCACAGGCGTGGGACTCAGCTGGACCCTGTTGCTTTGGTCGCAAATTGAGCTGGAGATTCCTTATTCATCCCATTACTGGAGCATCTGAGTTGGGGCCTCGCTTCCTACAGGCCACGGTTTCAGAGAAGCACTGGTACGTCTGGAAATAAGGATTTCCTGTGACCCTTGTGGGAGATACAACTCTGTTTCCTCAAAGGAACTTTGCGTTCATTGCGAAGATGCCCCTCGGCAAGGCGTTCTGGAACCAATGCTCTTGCCCAGAACCAGATGGCCCCAAAATGTTTTCTTTTTTCCAATAACATCACGGTTTCTGCTGGAAGAAGATGTTTTCGACGGAAGATATGGGGTCAGGCAGATTATGGTAATTCTAAGAAGTTTCAGGTGGGCTTGTGGAAACGGCTAGTAAATGTTGCCTACAGAGACTCAAAGTTTTTGAAAAAGCGATATTTGTTACGCTAATTTTGACTTGCCAGGATTTCTACAGGTTCGAAGGAAAATGGATGATGTTTTCCATTCTTTTTTTAAAATGTTAGCAGGATGATTTTCACTTTGGAAAAATAATCAGGGTGGTTGAGAGCGTGTATCTGTGCAGACGAGGTGGGCCTATCAGCAGACGGTGGCTGTCAAAATCAGGGACCCATGCAGTGAACTCCGGTAGCCCCCCACGGGCCAGCAGCTGACCCCTAACTTGGGGAGCATGTCAGGACACCTTCTGTTCTTCCTTTGAAAGGACTAGGTGAGGCCTTAAAGATGACCCAAAAAACACCGGCCCTGGTCACCGATGACAATGTCACCACCTGGAAAACGCCCACAAACCACATGATCGTTCTGCATCTCAGTCCCCTCGTCCTGACTTTCCGTGGCCACGACAACAGCTCTGACTGGGGTCCAAGCAGCCCATACGCTCTCTCCAAGCAGTGGGAGGGGAGCGGCAGTGGCCCCTGGCCTCGGTTTCCCAGGGCTCTGTGCTTAAGTGTTTCTTTAAAACAGCTTTCGTGAGACATAATTCACCTACCATGCAGCTCCCCCCATGAAACGTGTTCAGTTTGGTGGTTTGGGGTGTATTCATAGATGCGAGCAACCACCACTACCGTCAAAGTTAGAACACTGTCGTCCCCCGAAAGCAACCCTTCCACCATCGTCCCCCACCCCAGGACCTGACGTCCACGGACCTACTTCCTGTCTCCGTGGATTTCCATCTTTTGTATAAATGGAGTCTACACTACATGGCCTTCTGCGACTGGCTTCTCCCGCTCAGCGTGCTGTTTTTGGGGGTCATCTACCCTGTGGTAGGTGCCGCGCTTCGTGCCTCTCCGTGGTGCCGTATAATTCCATTGTGTGCAATCAGTCGATGGCGTCTGTGCATTCTTGCTATTTCAGAATGCATTTAGAACAGCAAAATCAGCCCCCGTGGCCAGTCATCTCTTCCCAGGCGTGGTGGTGATTTGGGAGTGGTTCAAGTTGGGCATCCCACACTAGCCAGGTGGGTACCCGAGAAAGAGCTGGAACAACATACAGTAATAATGACCAGCATTAGTGATCTGCATTAGTCAGCTCTGACGAGGTTATGTGTGGTAACAAACATCCCCACCCTTTCAGTGCCTTCCAACCATCCGGTGACAACGCCAGAAAAATGGGCCCAAGTTTCGTCTGTCCCAGGACCCAGGCTGAGGAGACCTGGCTCTTCTTTAGGCTGAGATGATAGGGAGCAGGCAGAGCCAGAGTCAGTGGGGCGGGGAAGGACCCACTTCGCTTCCACCGGGAGGCCCTACTATTCACAGGCCACGGGCAGGGCTGTCTAATCCTCGTCCGGGCAGAGGCAGACTGGAACCCGGAAAACAGGACCTCAGGGGCTGGCAAATTAGGACTGCATTTGGCCCATTGCCTTATCTCTGTAAATAAAGTTTTATTGGAACACTGCTGCACCCACTTCTTTGCGTTTGCTCCGTGGTTGCTCTCACGGGACAGCAGCAGCGTTGAGTAGATGCCATAGAGACCGTGTGACCCTCGACGCTGGAGATCTTTACTCTCTGGCGCTCACCTCCGCGCTCCATCCCCACCAGCATCCTCGTCACCGTCCTCATCCCAGTGCCTGTTAGGTGGCACGGACAGCTTGCTTTTCTGTAGTGAGCGGGGTCAACTGCTTTCTTTGTTGCAGGAAGCCAAGGAGAGGCCCCCCCAGTGATGTCTACGTCCCGATCACCCAAACCTGTGAATATGTTCCCTTTCGTGGCAGGAGGCACTCCGCAGGTGTGATTCAGGTCAGGGTCTTGAAATGGGAGATGGTCCTGGGCTCCTTAGGTGGTCTCGTGTGGTCAGAAGCGGCCTTAAAGGAGGAGGCAGGAGGGCAGGGCGAGAGGAGACATGGTGAAGGAAGCATAGGTCCGAGAGGCTGATGGACGGTGCTGGACTGCTGGGCCTGTGGACCGAGGAGGGCTGCGTGCCCAGGAACGCGGTGCCACGGGAGGCTGGAAAAGGCCAGGAAAGTGACTCTCCCCCAGAGCTTCACAGGAAACCAGCCCTAATGTCGCCTTGATTTTAGGACTTCGGGCTCTGGAACTGCCAGATACTAAATGTGCGTTGTTGTAAGCTGCTGCGTCAGTCCCTCGTTTCTGCGGCCCCAGGACACTCGTACTCCTGTCCCAGCCAGCGAGTCCCCATGGCAGCCCCTGAGACAAAGCCTGTCCTTACTCCGTGTCGCAGATGAGGCCACAGTGACGCTCAGCACCCTCCTGGGGCCGAGCCCAGAGGAAGCACCGGCATCCTGCCCTCCATGATGCTCTCAGACTTTTCCACAAAAACGTACTTCCGTATTGTTATACGCGCTAAAGAACGATGACCGTGGGTGCCAAGTCCTGGAAGGCACACAAGGGAAGAGTAAAGAAATGGCAGGTCTTGGCACATTACGTTCTCGTGGGGTGTTCTTACTGTGTTGTTCTAGAAGCTTCATCTGAGCCCTCACTCTACAGGTCTGTGTCAGCCTCAGAGTCTCGTTAGAATTGATCTGTGAGCATGTCCGCCAGCCCCACCCACCCAGAAGTTACCGGCTGTCGCTCTTGGTCGCCCGCATCACTGGTCAGCCGTCTTCCCCTCCCTGCTCTGGCACGGGCTTGGTGGGGGACCTACTGCCGCTCTGGGTTCAGGGCCGTGGGCTGAATCTTGCCCTCCGGCACGGCCCACCTTTGGCAATGCACCTGTCTTACCAATCCTGTGACGTGTTCCTTGGTCCCAGTTCTGCCCCGTGAGTGCTTTTTCGGGGAATCTGGTTCCTCCTCGAGGAAAGAGCACCTCTGATGCGCCGCCGTCACGGCGTTCAGCCTTGACACAAATGCCCTCTCTGGACACCGTGCACCGTCTCTCCATTCCAAGCCCTGGGACCCTATCTCACGGTCCAGAGGCAAGCCAGCGGGAGACCGTGCGGGATGATTCTGCAGGAGGGCCCTTCTCGGGATGAGGTTGCCCTGACAACCACACTCCGCTTCCCATCTCAGCAAGCGTACCTTAGGCCTGCCAAGCACAAACCCTTGATCAATGCCTGGTCAGCCCTGCGAGCTGGTTCTTCATGGAGTTAGGCATCCAGGCTGGTCGACCAGCTGTCTCAGACCTCTCCCTTCAAATAGACCAGCCTTTCCTTCTAGACATCTCTGGGCCACAGGGTGGAAGGGAGAGGTCTGTGATTCCTGGAGTCTCTCCCAAGTGAGGAAGGAATTCTGGAATCTGAGCTGTCCTCACGGCGGGTATTACAACATCTGGGAATCTGGACATGGGATTGATTCATGCTGTTGAAAAGTCTCAAAGGCCACCTGGACCCTGTCTGAGGCAATTATCATGTCCTCACGCTCTTGGCTTCCCTCGCTTGAACCCCTTCGGAGATGGGGAACTCATCACTTCCCAAGGGGGTCTGCTGTCTTAGGTTCTCCCCCTTGCATTGACTTGCATGCTTCCCCCCACTTCAGCCCAGATCCGTCAGTCCCACAGCACAAGCCCACTCCCTCTGGTCTGACGGCTCTGGGCACAGAACAGGAGGGAAGGCCGACATGGGGCATTTAATTGTGAGATCTTTTCTGAAGATGGAGTTCAGAGTCTTCATGAATATTTAAGTGGAATTCAGAGTCAGTGCTCCGGGATTCTTACTCATTTTCACACTGTGGGAAGTATTACTGTTTATAAAATACGTACAAAGCCTCTTTTGTCTCCATGTGTTTCTTCGGAGTCTGTTTTGTATTCTGGGCTCTTATTTTTTAAACGGAGACGCTAACATATTGAGATGTCTTAGCAGGCGTATGATGTGTGCCTGCCTCCCTGCCTCCGTCCCCGGCAGCCGAAGATTCTAACCACTGGGTCCCCTTTCTGTCTGCAGCAGGTGGGGAAGGACCCACCAGGAGACAGAAGGTGGGACTAGGGATCAGTGGTAGGAAGTGGGAATCGCCTCTTTTTGTTAAGGTGGCCAGACCAGGGGATTCTGCAAACCCATTAGTCCGTCTCATTATTTGTAGGCGCTGTATTTGTGAATTTGCCTGCTCACAAATTTATTTGTAACCCCAAAGTAAAATCTTGCAGCATGTTTTTTTGTTTTGTTTTGTTTTTTTGCATTTCTGTGTTCTTTGTTGGTGTTTAACTGCTTAAAACAGCCCCGAGGCATGGTGCTGAAGAGCTGTGTAATGAGGCTGAGCTCGGGAACATGCCCAGGGAGAACGTGCGTGTGTTCGCCAGGCTTCGTCCAGGCACGTCCCCGAGGTCAGTGTCGGTGAGCAAACCGTGTGCGTCGAACCGGTGTCCTTGCACAGAAACACCCATCAAGCCAGCTGCGTGTCGACCACTTGGTGGAATTGTGAGCAGAGGCTGGCAAGGACCTAGCCCTGTGTCTCCCCGAGGAGCACTGTTCAGTATTCTCCAAATCAGCGTTTTCAGTGACTTTATAGGACGAAGCTGCGAACAAGGAGGGGAGAGAGAGAGCACGCGCAAGCATGTGTGTGAGTGGGAGGGGCAGAGGGAGAGGGAAAGAGAGCATGCAAGCAGACTCCCCACTGAGCGTGGAGCCCGACGTGGGGCTCAATCTCACGACCTGAGCCAAAACCTGGCCCCTCAGATGGTGGGTTTGCTTTTCCATTGAAAGCCTAACACGGGCATGACGCTCTGAGGGAGAAATTACCTGCCTCTGTTTTTTTTCTACCAGGTTTTAAGTATCTGGCCCTAGCACATTTCAAGATTTCTGCTGGTGTTGATGGCAGGTGCACGGGGTGGGGCTCGGGTCCTAGAAGAGACCCAAGGACACGTTTTATGAACATGCAGTTTCCTTACTAGGCACCCTGAAGATTTCCAGGTGGTTCCCACAGCTACACGCTTTAAAAGGCTTTTCCTTGCTTTGGTGGGCGGTCTTTAATAAAGTGCACGTGTTTCTTAGCTCAGCGTCCATGTAGCAGGATACCTTTGAAGTATTTATTCCGTAAAGTCACCGATGAAATGTGCCATGTGTTCACCCATTGCCTCCTTTGACAGAAGCAGCTTCGGGCTGCTGATTCATGCAGATATAAATAGCGGCCCACTGCGAAACCCCGCACACCTTCCCTCTGTGGAGCAAACTGTCGCTCTGGAGCCGGCTTTGCACATTTCCTTGCCGGGTGGTAGAGCGGGGCCGAGAGGAACTGCTGGAGTGGTTAGGGTGTTCGATTCCATTTGCCGAGAAGCTGCCCCCCTGCATGCCAGGATGGCACTGGGGCGGGAGGGTCCAGCTGACCTTGCAGGATTGGGGGCGGGCGATGGCCAGAGAAGAGAAACCACAGAAGACAGTGTTGTGTGTCCTCAGAGCATTTGAATGTTGGGGGAGACATGAGCCGGACTCCGGAGTTGCTTGTTACGGGTGCCATGTTTCGAAGGAGACCATGGCCTCCCCGCGAGGCAGTCCTGCATGAAGGCTCCAACCAGAAGGAGAGAGAGACCATGAAAGAGACGTGACGTCCGGTGTCCTCACCAGAATCTCAAGGAGGAAAAGGTGGTCTGTATCGACACCTTCTCGGCTGTAACTTCCTGGCCTGGCTGCCCGCCGAAGCCTCTGGGTGGATAGAAAATGCTTCAGACGTGAAGTCAGGGGTCTCAGCTGCACTGTCCCAGGCATGGGGATGAGAGGGGTGCTGAGCCTAGCACCTCTGAAAGCAAGCATTTCCCAGCAGCACCCGGGACATGGCATCCCTTCCCCGCGGTGACGATGGCATCTGTAACCAGCCCCCCCACTGTGGGTGGACCCAGGGCTCACTGCTGTGTCTAGGGACCCCTGCTGAATGGTCACAGCCAGTGACAGATGGGTCCGCCTCCTTGTAGGCGGGGTGCCCAAGGCTGGAAGGAAGGAGGCGCTGCCGAGTGAAGCCATTTGGGTTCAAACACGATGATGAGGAGCTCAGGGATGTGGGTGAACGCCAGGGATCCGGGCAGTCACCCGAGTGGGAGAAACACACCAAAACCTGAATGTCCTCACTGTCATACCTGCAGCCCTTTCCCAGGAGCTTGGGGGACCCTCAGCCCTCAGCCCCTCCTGCCACCTTTCTCCTCTGACATCTGATGGCTCTTACCACCCGTTGGCAACTGTTGACTCCTTGGTATGAAGATTGCCCGTTGGGTTTTGGCTGTTTTGGGGTTTGGGTTTGGGCCTCTTTATTATCAGTTTATACTGATGCAATAAGTATTGTAACTCTCAGCGGCCATAGAGTACAGATTTCTTTTTCAAATTTATCCTTTCTTTTCGTTTTGCTTATAATTTTGAAAGCATAGGAAGATTTTACTCTGATTTGTTTATTTTTACGTCACAGCTCAACTTTCTCCTCTTTGTCTGCCGGCTTCGATGACACATCGAGAAGTTTATACCCACACGTACCAGTCCCTCCATCACTGGCTCCTCTGTTTCCCATGTGCTTCTCATTCCCTCCCAAAGTTCTGTGTTTTTATTTTCCCCCCAGGGGATCATTTTTCTTTTGCCAAAGTCCCTTTGAGATTTCGTGCTGGTGATAGATTCTCGGCTTTGATTTTTCTGCAGATGATTTACTCGGCTTTACCGTCAGCGTATCTTCGTCAGGTGCAAGTTCTAGATTGGCGTGACTTCCCTCTGGCCCTTCCTTCTGCCCCCACCCCAGCCGTGTCCCGAACAGAACGCATCGGACATGACCGTAGGAAAGGGCCGTCCACCTCATGAGGGATCTTTTGGTCTGTCTTGTGCCTACTGACGTAGTTACCAATTTTCTTACCCGTCTTCTCTGTCCAGTCAGATCCTAAACCCACCCTGTAAGTCTTGAATCACAGACACTGTGTTTTCAGGTCTGGAGTTCACGGTCGATTCTTTTTTTTTTTTTTGAAATATCATTGGCATACGATGTTACGTTCGTTTCAGGGGTACAGCATTCTGATTTGACCGTTCTGTCTCTCACTCAATGCTCACCGCAAGTGTGGTCTCCATCTGTCACCATACGTTCTTCCAGTAGTATCGACTGTATTCCCTATGCGGCACTTGTCATCCCCGTGACTTATTTATCTTAGAGCTGGAAGTCTGTGTCTCTTCATCTCCTGCGTCTATTTTGGTCCTCTCTGGCAACTACCAGGTTGTTTTCTGTGTTAGGAGTCTGTTTGGGGTTTTTGTTGCTGTTTGTTCATTTGTTTTGTTTCTTAGATTGCACATATGAGTGAAATCATATGTTATTTGTCTTTCTGTTATTGTCTTATTTTGCTTAGTGTTATGCCCTCTAGGTCCATCCATGTTGTTGCAAATGGCAAGAGCTCATCCTTGTTTATGGCTGAGTAATATTCCATTATACTTCTATCTATCTATCCTCCTACCTACCTACCTATTTGTCTGTCTATCTATCTGTCTGTCTATCTACCTACCTACCTGTCTGTCTGTCTGTCTATCTGTATCTATCTACCTACCTACCTACCCTCCTACCTACCTACCTATTTGTCTGTCTGTCTCTCTGTCTATCTGTCTGTCTGTCTGTCTATCTACCTACCTACCTACCTGTCTGTCTGTCTGTCTATCTACCTACCTACCTACCACCTGTCTACCTATTTGTCTATCTATTTATCCATCAATGGATACTGAGTTACTTCTCTCCCTTGGTTATTTTAAAGAATCCTTCAGTAAACATAGAGGTGCATATATCTTTTTGGATTAGCATTTTCATTTCCTTTGGGTAAATACCCAGTAGTGCGATGACTGGATCATAGGCTATTTCTTTTTTAAATTTCTTGAGGAAACTCCATACTGGTTTCCAGAGTGGCTGCACCGGTTTGCGTTCCCACCAACAGGGCACGAAGGTCCCCCTTTCTCTGCATCCTCGCCAGCACTTGTTGTTTCTTGTCTTTCTGAGTCTAGCCAGTCCGGCAGGGGTGAGGTCGTAGCTCATGCGGTTTTGATGTGCATTTCCTTGGTGGTCAGCGGTGGTGAGCATCTTCTCGTCTGTTGGCCCTCTGGATGTCTGCTCTAGAGAAGTGGCTGGCTAGGTCCTCTGCCCATTTTGATCGGATTATTTGGGGGTTTGGTGTTCGTTTGTTTAAGTTCTCCATATATTTAGAATATTAACCCCTTATTGATTGCAAACTTGCAAATATCTTCTCCCATTCAGTATGCGGTCTTTTTGTTTGTTGATGATTTCCTTCACTGTAAACAGCTTTTTATCTTGGTGTGGTCCCAACAGTTTATTTTTGCTTTTGTTTCCTTGCCTCAGGGGATCGATCCATAAATGTGTTGCTAAGACTGACACCCAAGAAATCACAGGCTGCATTCTCTCTTAGGATTTTTATGGCGTCAGGCCTCACGTTTGGGTCTTTAATGGATTCTTTTCCAGGTGTGCCAATACTCTGGTGAAATTATCCATCTTTTCAGATATTTTCTCTTGTTTTTCCTTTATTTTCTGGAAGATATTAATTATTGTAAAGTTCTTAGCCTCTCACACAAGTGTCTGTGCTATCCACGAGTCTGCTTTTGTTGACTGGGTTTTCTGTTTGTTTTCCAACACCTGGCACTGTCCCTGGGTGTGATGAGTGATTGTTTATAGAATGCCAGGCATGGTGTGTATTTAAAAAATTATAGAGACTCCAGATGATGTTCTTTGCTTTCAGAGAGGGTCACCCCGTCTTGCACTAGGTAGATAGAGTGGGAGCTTTTCACCCTAATGTGGTTGTGGGAGGGGCTGAGCCAAGGCTGAGCTGGTTTTGCAAGGATTCCTTCCAGCCCAGCTTGCTCCTTCGCCCGTAGTGGGGCCCTGAGATGCTCTCAGCTGGGCATCTGCTGTGCTCACTGTGCCCCTCTGCCTGGTGGGCCCTACGCT